>NC_081185.1:64729826-65329826 GCF_029867415.1 Vicia villosa | reverse complement strand
CAACTGCTCTCCCATTTACTCAATGAATCTTTGGTCGAACTAAGGGAGGCTAAGCCCCCTCCAACACCGATTCCTCAAGGATATGACTTAAATGCAAAGTGTGAGTACCATTCTGGGACATCTGGACATTCAACTGAGGATTGTAATATTTTGAAACACAAAGTCCAAGATCTCATTGACTCCAAAGCGATATCATTCACTCCAAATGGTCTTCACATAAATTGAAAGGTTCATGGGGCTCCCGCACGAGGGGTAAGCAAGACATACTCTTATCTTGAGCATTGCGTCACTCGCATCGCTCGAATCCCTAAAGTAACACAAAATTTACAACTCTTGGGTGACTTCGTCGGAGTTTTCTTTTGAAGTAATCTGAAGTGTTTGTAAGGAGCTGCAAAAAGTATTCAAGATCAACAAGTCCAGACGGAGTCAAGCCTCCTCAACTATGGCAATCATCAATTCATTTTTGCATTTTCATTTGTAATTTTCCTTGTTTTGTTAAAAGTTACTTCCATGTAAAACTTGTTTGTTTTTAATAAAAATAAAAATGCACTGCATATACTAGTTTCAAATCAATCCATTCGTGTTCACTCACATATTTCTGTCTATCGATATCAAACTCTGGTTTAAGCAAAAAAATATCAAAAGGAGAATGATGAAAAAATAATAATTGCAAAAATCTTTAATCATGTGCTTTTGAATAAAACCCCGCTGAGGATGTACAGGCATTGTTTCAAATCCCCAAACACTGAAGATATAAGGGAGATAGACCCTCGTTAACCCCTTTGAGCCTTGAAGTAGGAGTTCCTTTTCTATACCAAAGAAAAAACCCTCACATTTAACCCAGGGGCAGGGTAGCGTTCAATTAATCTGATCGAGCAATCAAAATTCATCAGGAGTGTGCATCCAAGGACACAACAATGGTTGTCTTTAAAAAGGTTGAGGAAAGTAAATACCACAATGATAATCCCTCATCAATCAAAGAATGAGGCAGTCACAATTACCTCCAACAAATCAGAGATTCAGGATCACACGACTTGTTCAAAAAAAAAAAAGAAGTGAATAAAAAAAAAAGAGAGCCCGCTAAGTCACCAACTTGAAAACAAGTGACTTAGGCAAAAATTAGGGCATCCCGCTGGACTCCAAAATAAAATTCAAAAGAATTTGTCCAGGCAAAAGTTAGGGAAACAAGAAGGCAGAAGCGAAAAACGAGGATTACAAAACAAAGACCATCGTCAAAAGAACAAAGTCGTGTGATCAGACACCAAAATCGAAAGGTAAAGTGACCGCCATGTCTAGAAGGCATCATTGGTTCCTCAACCATCTCAAACTCCTATTAAAGGATGAACGCTCGTATCGGGTTAAGTTGAATTTAGGACTGGAGAACATCACGAAGAATGGGTGGGTTAGGTTAGACTTTGAGCCTTAAATCCTTTCTTTTTAAAACCGTGAACCAGGCCACGTTACAATCCTTAAAAGACCTAATTGAAGCAGGGTTTATTTCAAAAGCAAGTTATGTAAAACTGACTCCTAGATGTGTGCTTACCATTCATGTTGGTATCGATATGACAAATAATTCAAACACTGAATGTCACAACTTTGTTTTAATAACTTTGATTTCGAAGCTAGCATAAGCATTGCATTTAGATTATCATCTTCAAAACAAATATCTTTTACTTGTGAATAAACATTTGGCATCAAGGAAGATCAAACAATGAACAACTGCAGAAAAAGTTGATCGATTCCATGAGCCATTCACTTCAGAGGCTGATTACTCCAAGGGGCAAGATGTGTGAAGACTCTGTTGACTGAGGCATCCGTTCAAGTTTCCATCAATCTGGGGCAATCAAGTCGAGGAATCTCTCTTGGGTTCAACCAATCTGGGGCAGTTACGTCGAGGTTCGACAAATCTCTCCAAGGATCCTTTGGGGCAAATTCCTTCATAGTTCACGAATCTTGGGGCACAATCTTCTGAGTTTTATTGCCTTCTCCCCGATTATAGGAGTTTATTTCTCCTGGAACTTCGGTCTCTCCCCAAGCACATGAGTTTATTTCTCACGGGAGTTGTTCCATTCCCAACTTGGTCCCCTTGTCTGAATTTCTCATCCTCAACATGGTGAATCGAGGGAATCTCCTCAAACTCACCATCCCCAAGCAGTTCAAGGTGTAGGGAAAGTCAAATGAAGTCACTTCCTCCCCAACAAAGCTACATTCCAATCCTCAATGCGGTTGCTAAAGATCTTTGGTACTGTAGGGTTTCCAATACCGATTCATATTGGTAGCTCAAGACAACAAGCAAGGGACTCCAATAATCATGCTTCTCTATCACTCTAATGCCTTTATTTGGCACTCTGCATATAGTTTCCATTGCATATAACATTGCATCCTCAAAAGCGTAGCATATCCATCAAAATGGAGCATTACGCCATAGAAAATTCAAACATGCATACAAAGCATAAGCCAGATAATAAAAATCAACACTCAATCAAGACGACGATAATTCCCCACAGAAAATGTTATCCTTACAAACTCCGATTGATATCTGTTACTACATCACAAATCTCCTCAAACCATGGTGCCAATACCTGGTATTCTCAATCCCCAAAAGAAATCTTATCTTCTCTCTCCTGTCCTTCTTCGTCAGAATCGTTGTCTCCGAGGTTATTTCCCGTGTGCTGCGTGAAGATTAGAGTGCGAATGAGGGTGGGCATTCAACCCATCTCATTTTTCAACCGTTTGAATAACCATACTTGGTGTGTGGCAATTCGAACGATTGCCACTCTTGATGAGTTACACCCCGCCTTTGGCCTGAGGGATTAATGTAATTCTTATGCTTCGCCAGCATCAACATCTTCGTGATTATGTCTTTCGATCGAGTCTAGTCGTGACTAGTCTCCGTGATCTCTTCCCTCGTACAGGAAAACTTTTAGATCCAACCCCCGTGTTGTGTATCCTTTGCCTTCCGTCCTGGCAAACCATTTCAAGACTAATTTCCAACCTCAGTGTTGATATTAATTCTTTCTTCCTTGACCTCAGTGTCGATACCTTTCTTGTCCAACCTCAGTGTTGATGCCTATCATTCCTTCTCCGACCTCTGCGTCGATGCCAATCGTCATTCGCAACCTCAGTGTTGATGTTTATCTTTCCTTTCACAACCCCAGTGTTGGTCCTCGACCTCAGTGTCGACGCCTTCCCTTTCACAACCTCAGTGTTGATGTCCTCGACCTCAGTGTCGACGCCTTTCCTTTCACAACCTCAGTGTTGATGTCCCCAACCCCAGTGTTGATGTTTATCCTTTCTTTCAACTCTTGTGGATCGTAGGTCCGTTGACCTTATCCTCATCTTTTCCAATTCTTGTGGATCGTAGGTCCGTTGACCTTATCCTCACCTTTTTCAATTCTTGTGGATCGTAGGTCCGTTGACCTTATCCTCATCTTTTTCAATTCTTTTGGATCGTAGGTCCGTTGACCTTATCCTCATCTTTTCCAATTCTTGTGGATCGTAGGTCCGTTGACCTTATCCTCACCTTTTTCAGTTCTTGTGGATCGTAGGTCTGTTGACCTTATCCTCATCTTTTTCAATTCTTGTGGGTCGTAGGTCCGTTGATCTTACCCTAGTTTCTAGTCATTTATCCTTGTTTTCTTTTTGGGTCAGTAGATCCCATCTTTCCATCGGACCCATACTTCCAAATCATAGTTTCATACAACAATCATTTCCATCGAGAACCTTGTATTGGCACTTTGGCTACGTTACAAGCTATCTCCATTCAACCATTATTCACCATAAACTCTTCCACCAGAAGAAAACAAAACAAAAAAAATCTCTTTCCCCAGCAGATATCAAAACAAAAACAAAAAATAAGGATAACACTTACACCATCATTTCAGGCCAAATTTCTGGTACTTTGATATTTAATCTTCTTCTACCTCGAATGTTCGAAAGGCTAGCGCCAATCTCACCTTCAGGTTTAAGACGATTAAATAGGGGCAGCTGTCATACCCCAAATTTGTCCTACCCCTTATTTTTAACTGGCTTAGACTTTTACATTCATCTGCATACTCCATTAGGGGATTAACATGACATTGCATTCATTCATTAAATGAACATCTAAAAGCATGGGATCAAAAATCCTCTGGTGAATCGGGTTCTTACTGGTTTAAGGTTCCTACTACAGACAAGTTGGTTGAAATATGGAATTAGGGCTCTTGGTTCATGAATATTGGTCTCTTTCAATTGCAAGTTAGTGGTCCGCATTAATACTGCTCTTTTAAGGGAGAAAGGTGATTGCTTTTGAGAGGATAAAAGTGCAAGCATGAATATTAAAATGAGACATGGTGTTTTCAAGCCTTGAGAAGCTATTCGCAAAGACTTTGACTTTTGGGTCAAAGTCAACAGTGAGGTTGAGTTTTGAATCGTTCCAATTGGGTTTCTTCATCCGGTTGCAATTGAAGAAAGATCTGAAATTCAAATAATGCATATGGAGGGAAAATGAGAATTCAAACATTATTTGGGACTTATCACAAATATGGTCAGGGATATCACAAAGTCTATACTACATCCATTCAATTGTGTTACTGGAAAGATTACAAAAAAGGTCTGCATCAGTTACAAATTTAAGCCCATTATATTCATTGTTACCAAAAAGAAGAATTCATATCCAGGGGTCCAAACATCATTCGATTCAACATTGTTCAAATTCCCATCATTTCTCATTCAAAGTACTACACAAGTATGCAAATTCCATTCAACATCCCTATTATTACATTCAAAAGGAAAATTACAAAAAAAAAAGGCTATGGTTGACTTTTAGTCATAGTTGACATTTTTGGTCAATTGTTGACTTCTTGTCAATAGTTGACCTTTGACCCTGACCACTAATACCCTGTTGATTATTCCTGAGCTCAATTTACAGAACAAGTGCAAACCATCTCTCCTTGGGTTTCATCCCTCTTCATGCTGGAAAATTACAAGCACTCAGGCTTTAACACTCTGCCACTGCCTATAATCCCTTGAAGATGCTTTAAGCATATACGTGATGGCACCTGTGGAAAGTAACATGAAGAAATATGCGGACAACCTCATGCGAGTTCTCAAAAGAATTAGTTCAAGACAAAGCATCCATAGTTGAAACCTGCATAACCAAGAAAAACAATTCAGATCAAAAATCAAGTTCATTCCAAGATGGTTGTCACTGAATTCAGACTAAAACTCTTCCCTTGTAACACTTATGCCGGTTCATCTCATCGTGATAACGTGAACGCACCAATTTCGCATTACTTCTCACCAACACATTCAAAACCAGCCGCATTTCGAACGGTTCAGCCCTGTTTCATCAACTTCCTTCAATCATCATGTAAAACCAAAAGAAAAACCATGAGTTAACAGTTGCACACAAAACATACAACTATAAATAAGTCCTAACCATGTTAACCATCTTATAACTTCCTAACTGCCAACTAACTTTTCCTAACAATCCTAACACTCTTTTCATTCTAACCATATATTCAACAACCAAAACAGATCCAAGATATTCAGTTCAGTACGGTTAATCATACACAAAATTGTTCAAGCCAAAGTTCAGTCACAGTACCATATCAAACTACTAATCCACAAACAGCAATACTTACAAGAAGAAAATCAGTCCCTGCTCATTTACAACACTGCAGCTAACAATTCAAAACAGAACCTCACACTTCAAATTCTTCAATAACCTGCATACATCAGCCAAGAGAAGTTCTATTCAGATTCAAACCAAGGAAAAACAAGTAACAAACTCAAAACAGAAAACTAACATCCATGTAACTACCTGCCAGCTCATCATAACAGAAAACTGAATCCCTAACAGATTCTAACTAACAGAGATTAACAGAAAATCAGAACCATAACTAACTTTCACAGCTCATAACCAACTCTCAATCTCACCCTCCATTGCTCAGAACCGAATCTCTAATCCAATGGTTCAGCTAACTCCACCTCCAACTATAAATCCTCTTCCCTCCACATTCATTCTCTCCACACGCCATTCTTCACCATTTCCCCACAAACTCTCTCTGAATCTTCACAACCGTTCATCTTCACCACCATTCTCCTCCATCTTCATCTTCATCAACCTCGCGCCATCTTCACACTCTGCTTCTTCACTCATCATCACATCTTCATCTTCTTCTTCAACCTTCTCCATGCCTCTCTTCAATCACTACAAAAACCAGAATCCATAACCATCATCTTCATCTTCTCGACTCCATCATCTTCATCATAAGTCAATTCCTCAAACACCACTCCAAAGAAACAAAATTGCAGAAGAAAAAGCTGGCATAACAAAAAAGGAGAAGAGAATTTCATAACAAAGATCGGTAACAGAAAATGCTCTCACCTGTAGCAAACTCGGAATGGCTCGCTCTTGAATCCTCATCCTTCACTTCTTCAATAGCTTCGCTCAACTTTCATCATCATTATCCTTGAATCATCACCAATCATCTTCACGCTTCAAACATCAGCATCATCATCATCATCGCATTCGATCTCGCAACAGTAACTCAGGAAAGAATCGCAACAAAGAACCCTCACTTCACCACTCCCTCACGCGACTTCCATCTTCAACCTTTCCCCAAATCGTTCGCCAACCTTCAACAATTTTCACAGTGAATCTTCTCCAATCTCCTTCACACCTTCAATTTCACATCAATCTGAACCATCATCGCGTTGCAACATCAACGCGCGGAAGAATTGAAAAGCCGTGTTCGGAGTCGTGCAAGTTCATGGAGGAGAGAGCTCGAAACGAATTGAGAAGGTTCGGATTGAGAGGCTGAGCATCGAGACAAATTCGAGAGGGGGAATAGAGCGGAGAGAAGCAGGTGGTGTGGCGGATTCGTTTGATTCACGGCGGCGTGTGTGCCGTTGCCGGCGCCGTTCAGAAGCGAAGAAGAGGAATTGGAATTCACTCGTGAAGGGAGCTCAAAGGTTACGGTGCTAACCCTAAATCCCCTTTTTACTATTTTTAATTAACATTAGTTTTAATTGAGTGTTAAGTGTGATTAACTGTGGTTAATAATGATTAAATTTGCTAATTGAAACAACAATTGAAACAAAAATCTGGATCAAGGCATTGGGCCTTCAACGAACTCATGTTCACACCCCTCACCAGGCCCACGCACTCTCACTTTTATTTGCACAAAAATGAACAAAATACAGTTCTTGGACCAGCATCCATGGGCCCTACGCCAGTTTCTAATCTCACCATTATTTTCAACACTGCACCCCCCCCCCTGTTTTTTCCTTAATTGCTAGAATTAAGTTTTTGTTAGATCTTCTTTCATATAATTTTTAGTAGAAAAAAACACTGATTTTCTCCTATCATTTTTAGACTTTAATACACCTTTTGACATATAAAAATGACATAAAAAGATATTAGTTTAGGCTAATTTTCTTTTAATTTCTAATCCAAATTTCTTTCATAAAAAATAGTCATAAAAAATATTAGTTTTAGGTTAACTCTTTTAGTTCCTTTCGGTTAATTAGAGTTCAACTTTTCTTCATATAAAAATCATATAAAAATAGTAGAATTTTTAGGTTAACTTTGACATTTAATTTCCTTCATAAAAAACTCATAAAAATAGTAGTATTTTTTAGTTTCATTTTCGTACTAATGCTTGAATCGTTTTTGTACTATTTCCATATTCATTTTGTGTAATTGTTGTGTGACTTTGTTGCTTAGTTTTTGGCCTTATTTTAGGCCTATGTTGTTATACCACTTGTATGCTCCTGTTGGAATCTATCCCATGTTAACATTAGGATTTAGACTTGTATAAACAACTTAGATTAGAATTTAGGATTAGTTCCCTCTTGCATTCTTTTTCTTTTTCAACTCTTTAAAATACCTAATAAACGGAAGATGCGAATCACATTAAGAAAGTGATAGAGAAATGAGTGGGATTCATTCCCTAATCTATTTCTCAATCGCTTAGTGGCATAGAAACGAGTGGGATTCATTCCCTAATCTGTTTCTCGGTCACTACTTAATGGGAGAGAAACGAGTGGGATTCATTCCCTAATCTGTTTCTCAAACATTAATTAATGGGAGAGAAATGAGTGAGATTCATTCTCTAATCTGTTTCTCGAACATTACATAATGGGATGGAAGTGAGTAGGATTCATTCCTTAATCTGCTTCTCGATCATTATACATTTTATGTGATTCAAATCGTGAAGTAATTTCCCTTAAAAAATACACAACCAAAAACACTTTAAAACACCTAACAATGGTTCAGACTAAAGCAAAGTAGAGAAAGTGGTGAGTGGCCCGGTATTGGGAACTGTTCATCACTCATCTACCCTAAAAGACACAAACCAATCATTTCTTTTTCTTTTGCCTCGTTGGCACCTAAGGGCAATGTCATTTCCACTCGTACGCATCGTAGGCTGTCCCCTTATGCAAGAGCGCGAACGTTGACTCCGCCCAATTAAAAAACACAAAAACAAACAGAAAATCGTGAGCCGAGCTACGGTAACTCTGATTCCTGAAAAGGATACGTAGGCAGCGGGGTAGGGCCCGTGCGAGTACAATTCTTTATTTTCCCTACATTCTGCATTCATTTCGCATTTAGACATAGACATAGTATACACCCTTTAGATAGAAACAAACATAGGTGGATACCATCGAGTACGATGGGCGTGAGGGGTGCTAGCACCTTCCCCTTACGTAACCGACTCCCGTACCTAGATTCTCTGGTCGCAAGGCCCTGTTCCTTCCTTTGTTAGGTTTTCTGATATTCCTTTCCCTTATGGGATAAATATATTGGTGGCGACTCTGTTCATTTTTCGCGAGCGTGCGACATATCACGCACAGAAAGCCGTGAAAGGAAGCATTCTAGCTGAGCACCTGGCTCACCACCCACTCAATGGTCATGAATCAACCAGTTTCGACTTTCCGGACGAGGACGTCATGTACCTCAAGATGAAAGATTGCGACGAGCCGCTACCAGACGAAGGACCTGAGATAGGATCCCAGTGGGGCTTAATCTTTGACGGAGCTGTCAATGCTTATGGACGAGGAATTGGGGCAATCATTGTTACACCTCAGGGTGCCCATATTCCATTTACTGCCAGATTAACTTTCAAATGCACAAACAATGAGGCCGAATATGAAGCTTGCATCATGGGTCTCGAAGAAGCCATGGATCTAAGAATCAAACACTTGGATGTATACGGAGATTCTGCTTTGGTCATCAATCAAATCAAAGGAGAATGGGAAACCCGCCAACCAGGGCTAATTCCTTACAAAGACTACGCAAGAAGATTGTTACCATTCTTCGACAGGGTAGATTTCCATCACATTCCTCGTGAAGAAAACAATTTGGCTGATGCATTAGCCACACTCTCTTCCATGATTAGGATAAATCATTGGAATGACATTCCTCGGATCGATGTTATGCGCCTGGATAGGCCCGCTCATGTTTTCACAGTGGAAGCAATCATCGACGACAAACCGTGGTATCACGACATCAAGAACTTTCTTCAAAAGCAAGAGTACCCTCTTGGGGCATCAAAGAAAGATAGAAAGACTTTGAGAAAGTTAGCTTGTAGATTCTTCTTGAATGAAGATGTTCTGTACAAGAGAAACTTCGACATGGTTCTGCTCAGATGCGTTGACAGAAAAGAAGCAGAAATACTCATGAGAGAAATACATGAAGGTTCCTTTGGTACTCACACCAATGGACATACCATGACAAGGAAAATACTGAGAGCAGGATATTATTGGCTGACGATGGAGTCAGATTGCTTCCAGTACGCAAAGAGGTGTCACAAATGCCAGATCTACGCCGATAGAATTCATGTGCCACCATCTCTTCTCAACATACTCTCTTCCCCTTGGCCTTTCTCCATGTGGGGAATCGACATGATTGGAATGATCGAGCCAAAAGCGTCCAACGGACATCGCTTCATCTTGGTAGCTATAGACTATTTCACCAAATGGGTTGAAGCAGCTTCATATGCAAACGTTACAAGACAAGTTGTCGTCAGGTTTATCAAGAATCACATCATCTGTCACTACGGCGTTCCTAGCAAGATAATCACTGACAATGGGTCAAATTTGAATAACAAAATGATGAAGGAGCTTTGTGAAGAATTCAAGATCGAACATCACAACTCATCTCCTTACAGGCCAAAGATGAATGGAGCTGTAGAAGCAGCTAACAAAAACATCAAGAAAATCATTCAGAAGATGGTCATTACTTACAAAGATTGGCATGAAATGCTCCCGTATGCTCTTCATGGTTACCGTACATCAGTACGTACTTCGACTGGAGCAACTCCTTTCTCCCTTGTATATGGCATGGAGGCAGTCCTACCTATAGAGGTTGAAATCCCATCAATGAGAGTCTTGATGGAGGCAAAATTAACAGAAGCCGAGTGGTGTCAAAGCAGATTCGATGAATTGAACTTAATCGAAGAAAAGCGCATGACAGCTTTGTGCCACGGACAGCTATATCAACAAAGAATGAAGAAAGCTTTCGACAAAAAGGTTCGACCTCGCACAATCAAAGAAGGCGACCTTGTACTCAAAAAGATTCAATCTTTTCTCACAGATTCGAGAGGGAAATGGACTCCCAATTATGACGGCCCCTACGTGGTCAAGAGGGCTTTCTCAGGAGGAGCCTTAATACTCACGACTATGGATGGAGAAGAATTCACCCGTCCTGTGAACGTCGACGCAGTCAAGAAATACTTCGCCTAAATAATTAAAAGAACAGCTCGCTAAGTTGAGAACTCGCAAAGAGCGGCTTAGGCAAAAAAGAGCGTCTCGGTGAATCGAAAACCCGAAAGGGCGATTCAGGCAAAAATTAGAGACATATAAAAATATATATTAATCAATCCCGGTAGACTTAAAACCCGAAAGGGGTAGTTTACGCAAAAGTTAGGGATATATGGCAAGTAACTGTGTTCAGGACAAACTTGATCATTCAAAATCCATAGCGGAGTGTTCATCAGCAGTAGGTCATCTTCTACGAAGCACGAATACAGCGCAACTCGAAGTGGAAGGGAAAGATAACGGTCGTCACGTTTCATCGTAGCCCTTTTCCCAAAAATTACCAATTTCCAACTTTGTAAATACTCCATGGAATCAAGCATTTGGCTGATTACCATTCCATATATAATAATTTGAGCCTTGTGCTTTTCCTTTGCAATCTAGTCTTATTCAGTTTCTTGAAATGCATTTTAAGTTTAAACAGTCATTTTCTTGAAACAAATGTTTTCATAAAATAAAATGAATTTACCTGCAAAAATAAAGGTGAAATTTCTTTCTGAGGTTTACAAACAATAGAAAGAACGCAAACAGTTGCTCCGAGAACGGTTGAGACTCCGGGAACCAAGTTTTCCCCATGAGGTCGCTTTGCGAACATCTCCCGATGACGGATCTTTACTTCAATTCATATTACTTACTTCGGACAGCGGACAACTGATAACCAGGTATTCCCAAGAGAGTTCGAACTACAAGAAGAGGACATCTTCTGATCAACAAGAATTCAAGTCGCATCATAGGATTTTACATCTGCGACAATTCTATTCACATTCACTTTACATTTTATCATTGTCATAATATTCATGCATACATTACATCATAATTGCATAGTCGAATCAGGCTTTGATCCTGTGAATGCCTAAGTCATTGAGGCATGAACTCAAGTTTCCCCTGCAAGTTCCGGAGAAACTTTTTCCTTCGAGACAACAGTTCATACACAAGGATCTCCCCAAGCAAGTCAACAAATGGTTGTCTCCCTCAAAGAGATAGTTTGTTCACTTTTGGAATTTCTCAGCCGAGATTCTCCTGGAGAGCGACATTCAACAGTCTTCCTCAGATAAGATAGTCTGCTTCGCATTTTGGAAATCCCTACAGGTTTGGTATTTCCCCAGCAAGGTCGAGAGATGCCACTTTTTCGTCAAAGAAAATAATTCAGAATCTCCCAGCAGATCGACAAATGATTCCCCAGTAGAATCAGTGAATGGTAGTCTTCATCCAGAATATAGTTCATGATCCCCAGCGGAGTCAACAAATGGTAGTCTTTCCCCAAGGAAAGACAGTTTGTCTGTTAAATACTCAAGAAATCGACAAATGGCAGTTTCTTCAAACAGTTTGTCTGTTTCAGGGATGTTTAGTTCCCCACAGAGTCGATAAATGGTAGTTTTCCCCTTAGGAAAACAGTTTGTTGATTCCCCAGGCACCAGTCGACAAATGGCAGTTTTCACCCCGAAAACAGTTCGTCCGCCTTCAAACAAAGTCATTAGCCCCTCAAAAGAGCGCGGGCCCATATGACAATCTTTCAACGATGCCAAGTCAAAAGGGAAGATGGTGAAGTTTCTTTATTACCATCAAATGGTATCTCATCTCCAAGTGCTGATGAGAAGTTTGATGAGGAAACAAACCTTTGAAGTTTCTTTATTACCATCAAATGGTATCTCATCTCCAAGTGCTGATGAGAAGTTTGATGAGGAAACAACCTTTGAAGTTTCTTTATTACCATCAAATGGTATCTCATCTCCAAGTGCTGATGAGAAGTTTGATGAGGAAACAACCTTTGAAGTTTCTTTATTACCATCAAATGGTATCTTACCTCCAAGTGCTGGTAAGAAGTTTGATGAGGAAACAAAACCTTGAAGTTTCTTTATTACCATCAAATGGTATCTCATCTCCAAGTGCTGATGAGAAGTTTGATGAGGAAACAACCTTTGAAGTTTCTTTATTACCGTCAAATGGTATCTTACCTCCAAGTGCTGGTAAGAAGTTTGATGAGGAAACAAACCTTTGGAGATTTTCTCTTTATCTGAGATATTGTCCAAACACAACTAAGGCCAGTTTCGAGATATGGACATCCGAAACAAGGGGGAGGTTGTTTACCTTTTTCTAAGTATCAACACTTAGTTAAAGAAGATGGATTGCGCATCCTACATTGCCATCCATTCACCAGAATCCACATCAAGTATTTCTGCAGGAGTTTGTCTCCTCATCCCCCGCCAAGTGCGACAACGGGATCAAATCATGCAAAGATTTTATCATCTCAGGAGCGCCCAAAATTCGGGCATTCTTTGATATTTAAGTCTCTTTTACGCAGAAGAGATCGAGATATCAATCTCTCTCCCTCCAGTTAAAAGAAACTTAAATAGGGGCATCTGTCATACCCTAATTTTTGACCCCCCTGAGATGACATATCTTCAGGATTTTCATCAAGTCAAAGTAAGTACCTAGGACAGTCTGGCATTCAATCGAGGGTGTTCAAAGACAAGAAAATTCAGGCAAAGGATCAATCAATAGAAGGATTAGTCTCTAATACAAGCATAAGACTCAAAATCCTCATTATTACACCTATGATTGATTAAGACACCCAGTCATCTAAGCACAGGATTACTCAGATCAACAGACTAGGGTTTGGAGCCTATCAAGGACTAAAATCAGGGATCACCTTTGGGAAACCCTAAAAAGCCCCAGGGGATCATTCAAAGACATCAATCATCTACAAATAACTCATATGACAAGATCCACTGGACATTACACCCCAATTCAAAGTCTACAGTCATTATTTTCATATGGTCGACAATTAGGGTTTTTGACCTAATTCACCAGGATGGTTGACTTTTAATCAGGGCATGGATCCAAAACTCAATACATGATTCAAGAATCTCTACTACCTCAATATAATCCATTTACATCATTCATTTGAGGAGAAGATCTTGTTTCTTCACAAAAGCCCAAAAAAATTCACTTTGTCAGGAAAAGTCAACTGTGTGGGATCATCATTGACTTTTAAGGTTTTTGGTCAAAAAATGACTTTCAAAGATCAATATCATCAATATATGGATGTCAAAGTCATTTGACCAAAGAAATTCAAAGAAATTCATCAAGGAGCAAAAAGTCGGGAATTAGGGTTTTTGAGGGCATGGTGAGAACTCAAAATTTCACCTACACAACTCAAAAAACTTCCAACATGAAAGTTGTAGATCTTGCAAAATAAAACAACATCTTACAAAGGAACTTTTTTCAAAAGATCAACCATTTAAGGGTTTTGGAGATTTTGAAGTTTTAGGTCATAAACACTTAGAAAATTTTCTAAGTGTTTTAACCTAGTTTTCATCCAACTTTGGGCTCATTTTTCACAAATTTCCCAAATGATTCTGAAGAAGACATAAACTAATGATTTAAAGTAGATGTTTAGGGCTTTCCAAATTGTGTTCAACCTTCTCCAAATTCAATTTGAGCTAAGAGTTATGCTTGTCCAAAGTTGGCCTCATGAAGTAAAATTATAGGTCATGAGCAAATTGGAACTTTGCAATTTTGTGCATTTTTGCTTCACTAATGGATGCTACACGACCCATAACATGTCTGAAACAATACCATGCATTCATTTTCACCATGCCATGATAATTGAAGAAGATTCCTAAAACAAGAACATGTGATTATGTAATGATTACTTTTGAGAATTTATGGCAAATTGATGAATCACCCAAGGAATATTCTCACCAACCAATTAGAGCTCACTTTGCATCTGAATTGTCCCCTAAGATCAGATAGAATCAATGGATAGGGGAGGTGGCTCGAAAATGCAATGATCACACTTGGATATTCTTTGAAATTTCTTCATGGCTAAGAAACCAAACTTGCTTCACTAAGCAAGCTCACTCTCCCAATCAGTACTGAGACATTTGCCTATAAATAGAGGCCTCATTCTCATTCAAAAAACACACCAAAGCAACCATATTCCTTGCTTTCTCTTTCTCTTTCTCTTCTCATGTTCATTGTTTTTCAAAGTTCTTTGGCAAGAAGAATCGATTTCTTCAAACCAGAGCTTATCTTTGGAAAGTGAGCATTCTAACATCTCAAGGGAGGTCATTTGAGGTGATCCAAGCACCTGGATCACTTCTGTAAGTAGAGGAACACCATTGTTGCTCTCACTTTGGAGCATTTGCAGTTGGAGGTCCATAGAGTGATTCAGGAGGTTTCAAGTCAAGCCAATCATCCAGGCACACTCCTCAGGTCATAGTGAAGCTAACCAGATGGCTGCAGCTCATCTGTAACTCCAAATTCAACAACCTCCATGTTCACTTGAAGCTGAAATCGAGGGAGGTCCATAGAGCAATTCAGGAGGATTCAAGCTCCAATAAGCATTCAGTTAGCATCATTGAGTCTCAAGGAAGCTATTGAGATCATTCATTCAAACCGAGGTGCTCTCAATCATCCTCACGACCTCCATTTTCAGAGGTAAGTTTCTGAACTTCACCTCTTTAATTTAAGCACTCATTGAGTTAAAGCTCGATTCTATCTTGTTTAGCATCATCAGAGGATTGAAAACCCTCTATCATCTTGCATTTATTCATCTTGTTTGTCATTTAATTTCAAATTTAGGGTTTATATGTTCTTAGAGTTTTCTGAGAAATTAGGTAGCTATAGTTCATATAAATAAATGTTAGTTACATATCTGGATTCGTGAGGAAATTTAGAACAAGATTGATGTTTACATCATGTCATTTAGTTGAGAAACCAGAGAGTTAGGATTTTGAAAATCTTTGAGCTCGAGGAAGAAGATGACTATGGCCATGGCGCGCAAAATTTGAATCTGGGGCCAAAGTTTATTTTATTTTGAATGGTATGCGTTCCTTAAACGACTGAACAAACTTGCCCTAGTGGCCTCCCATACGCCCTTAGTCTCATCATGCCTCAAGTCTGGGGTTCGAATCCCCCTCGCCCCAGACTTTTTGATTCTTTTATTTTTCAATGATTTACTAGTTGTTTTGAAACATAACCAAATGAATGCAAGTTACTATCACCACACGCGCGTTAGCTCAGTGGTGTTTGTTTTGAGTATGTGACCTAGAGGGCGTGGGTTCAAACCCTCCAAGGGCCAAAACTATCTTTTTAACACACAATTTCTTTCATTTTCTCACAAACTTCACATATTTATTTAACCTATCAAATTAATTTATTTTCACTTCATTTTTCACACACTTATCATTTAATATACCTATTTTGTGAATAATAAAAAAAAATCATAAAAATATTATTTATTTCATATATTTTTATTAGGTTTAAAATAGTATGTTTTAAGTGTTTTCTTAAATACTTTAAATACATATATTCACTTTGTTTTAACCTAATCATTTTGTAAATAAAGTTTATGATAAAACCCTAATTGTTTAGGTCTTAATTAAGTAAAAATCTTTATTTTTACTTTGATTAAGTTGACTTTTGTCAATATTCAAAACTGTTTTCAATCTCTAATTAAACGGATGATTAAGGTTTTCAAACAACAAAACCTTGTATCATTCCAAATCATTTTCAAATTGCTTTTACACCCAGTACTGTAAAGTACTGGGCCTCTAATAGAGTGTAAGTCCCAAACACCTTCTCTTCTTAGCTTGTTTTCAAAACTGTATTTTCAAAATCTTCTTTCTGTTTTCAAAACATTCTTCTGGTATTTGAAGGGCATTATTCCCGGTGAAACTCTTCAGATACCTATGTGACCTTTGTCCATCTTCACTTCTTCTGTTTTCAAAAACCATTAACTGTTTATCATATATTCAACTGTCATCAACAAAACAACAAAAATTACTGTTGAGGCTCTGTACATACTTCTTCAATGGCCTCCACTCCATCCAGGTTAGGCTTTACAAGCTTTCAATTTACAGTCTTTATTTAAATTACTGTCAAATATAAACTATGCATATATTAGTTTAGAACTACGTTTGAGTATAAACCTTAGGACAGTTAAACTATATATATATTATAGGAATATGGCCTAGGATTGAGAATGTCTTCCCGGTGAAGGCTCTTTCCTAATTAGAGATCTGTAGTTCAAACCCCCAAGATGAATTATTCCCGGTGAAACATCTTGGCAAAAACCTTAGAATCCAAATAATAGGACACATCCACCCAAAGAGGAATTATTCCCGGTGAAACCTCTTACCCATTTGCTTAGAGCCAAAATAAGTTCAAAACCACATAGCTTTCTCTTGTGCTATAACAAGGACCCTCGATTAGCCTCCTCTTGGGCTTTGTACAAGGACCCACAGGCTTCTTAAAAGCATTTCCAGCTTCCTCTTGAGCTTGTATACAAGGACCCATCAGGTTTCTTATAAACATGGGAACAGGTCTTTAGTCACCTTTTAGCCTACCCTGGTGAGTTTCTTCCAATTTAAACCAGACTTTAAACAAGCTAAGTTTGTCTCAATTTTGCATTGAGTACACCTTTTGGAATGAGAGACATGGACAGTCTCTGTCACCCTTATCTTCATCAATCTTCCTTAGCAGAGTCTAGGATCCATGTTTGATCATCCTCAGCATGTGTCAGCCTTCATCTTGGGCTTTAAACAAGAAGTCTCCATTAGATAATCTTTCTGCCATTCATTTTCAACAAAATCCCTGGAAAGGGTTAGCTTCCACACATTCTTTCATTTCAACAAAATCCCTGGAAAGGGTTAGCTTCCACACATTCTTTCATTTCAACAAAATCCCTGGAAAGGGTTAGCTTCCACACTTTCTTTCATTTTTAATATAAACCCCTGGAAAGGGTTAGCCTCCAAAGTCAATTAATAAATGTCAATAAAAAAGATTCATTTCTCTTAGGAGATAATTTCCCCAAAAGAGTCAAAACCCCTGGAAAGGGTCAGCCTCCAAAAACATGATAAAGTCAGTCTTTTAACAGAAAAATTCACCAGCTGAGTCAAAATCCCTGGAAAGGGTTAGCTTCCAAAGAAAAACAGTCTTTTAATAAATAAAATCTCCTCAGTAGAGTCAAAACCAACAAAAACAGTTAGCCTCAACCTTGGGCTTCATACAAGGCACCCAAACAATAAAACTCCCCTGTCAAGAGTCAGCCTCAACCTTGGGCATTGTACAAGGCAGATAATAGAGTCTCCCCAGTGAGTTCTTCATCATTCAGTAGCCACAACCTTGGGCTTTGTACAAGGCAGATAAACCATATTTTCATGTGTCAAAGATTCCTAACACCTAGGATCTTTTCCCCATAGAGTCATCCATACTCAGTTTATTTAAGAGTCTGCCACAACCTTGGGCTTTGTACAAGGCAGAAAATAATGTTTTCCCTAGCTAGAGTCAGCCACAACCTTGGGCTTTGTACAAGGCACATAAAATAGAGTCATTCATTTAATTATCCTCAGCAGTCAGCCACAACCTTGGGCTTTGTACAAGGCACATAAATAGAGTCTCCCTAAGTAGAGTCAGCCTCAATTCTGGGCTTTGTACAGAACACAAAAATATCATGTAATTAATCCCCAGTGGAGTCATCTCCCAGAGTCAATAATTAATTAATCAATCAAAAAGCCTCAAGCTTGGGCCTCATACAAGCCAGCTAAAGTCAAATCTTTTATACAGTAGATAGATATAGCTTATCTCTATAGAGAGATATTTTTACTACTCTACCACATTCAAACAAACATTACATTTCAATTTCAATTTTAATCAAGTCTCCCATTTAGGATTTTGAAAGGCATGAGCTGGCAGTAAAACCCAGACATGTGGTAACTTTCCCTAATTTGGATGAGCAACTTTCTTTCATTTAAGAGGCATTTGACTGGTATACTTGCACATACACAAGTAAGGTCCCCCTCTTGAATGAAATGAATTCAGTTATTCTGTCACTCCTTTAAATGTTTGTGGTAGAATAGTACAAATACCTCTCTGTAGAGATAATTTCATGTCTCTTTACTGTAAACAGAGATTTAATTCCAAGCTTCAACCTTGAGCTTCAAGCAAGGCACCAAAAACATTAATTTCCCTAGTTAGTTCCCCGAACTACATTAAGCTCTGACTTCCACTAGGGATATGTAGGCATGAGGTTCACAAGGAATCTCAGCGAGCTAATAAAATACCAAAAAATAGTCAGTTTGTCTGTCTGTCTGTCTTTTAAAATCAATTCAATTCCCTCTCCTAACACAAAGGAGAAACTTTCCCAATCAATAGTAGCAAACACAATCACAATGACACAGAGAAGGTTCCTGTAGAGTACTACAGATATGTAGGGTGTTTAAACACTTCCCTATGTATAACCGACCCCCCGGACTCCAGAATTTCTAGTCTAGGTGAAATCCCCACACTTAGCAAACTCCTAGGGTTTAGTTGAGATCTTTTTTCCCCTTTCCTACTCGTAGGACAAATAAGAAAGTTCGTGTGATATCGTAGGAAGAACTGAAACAAAATTCATCCCACCACGGGCGCATTCTCCTTCCAAATTTCGCGTGAAGGGTTTAGCGTGCCGTCCTCCCAAGTGAAACGGGGAGGTAAAGAAAACGACCACCACAGGTGTTGTATTGAATAATTGAACCTTTGACAATATATAAGATAGCTTAACAGTTGGAGATGAGAGAAACAGAATTTTTGGCATTCTTGATCAGTTAGGTCGACCTCTTGTAGTGCTTAGGTCGACCTAGCAGAGCTTGCAGAATTTTGCTCCCAGTTAGGTCGACCTGTTTAAGGAGTAGGTCGACCAGAATCTTCTTCAAATGCATTCTGGGGACATTTTCTCAGATTAGGTCGACCTAGTTGTTGTGTAGGTCGACCTAGCAGAGGTATATGGATTTTTCTTCATTTTAGGTCGACCTAGGTTGACAGTAGGTCGACCTAACTGCTGCTTTTCTGCATTCTTCTTGTTTTGCTTGTGTTGAGTCAACCTATAAGCATAATAGATCATCCTGTACTATCATGAGTGATTAATGCTTGCTTTTCTTTGAGTTTTCTGCTTCCGCCTTGTTGTTTGAATGCTTATTTGAGTTTGCCATGAATCAAAAACATCTTTGAGTGTAATCTTGTATTCACAACCACAAGTTTCCATTTTACTATTTCTTTTTTTTATTCTTCATTCGTACTTCTTTCTTGGAGAGAATAGGTCCAGATTTACAAGAGCGCAGTTGTTTATGGTGCTTTCTTATAATTTGTGGTTGTTGTAGTTGTTGTTTGATGATTTGCAAATGATGAGAAAAATGGTAAGTGTTTTCAATAGCCATTTATGGACCTAACTTTGCTTTGTTTTTTACTTGGAAGTGCCTTTTGTTTTTTAACTCTGTCTTTTTTGAATGTGATAGATTATCACTGTTCCTTAAGTTTAAAATATTAATATGCTTCAACATTAGTAGGTTGACATTTCTTGATTTCATGCTTGCAGGAATTTCAAGGGTTGGCATGATCAATTGTAATAAAAGGTGAGTTCTGAAATTGAGGCAGAGCAGGTGCAGTATTTTGCCAAAGTTGGTGTTGTAATTCTTGTGTAGGTTGAGAGTCAATGTATCATTAGTGTGGCTGCAATGAAGCTCTCCCAATACATCAGAGGATATCTTATAAAACAACATTGACTGTTACTAGAAAGTTTTATTGATACTAATGTCTTTGTGATTGTGAGAAAGTTTTGGATTGAAGTTCTATTATAGTCCCTTTATCTTAAATTTTGTGAAATATCAATTTGAGATACTAATGTATCTATGATTATTTGTGAAATATCAATTTGAGATACTAATGTCTCTATGATTATGAGAAAGTTTTGGAGTCAATGTTGTTTTTCTCTTAGTACTATCAGGAGCCTTAGGAATTGCAACTTGCAAGGACCAATTCCTGATTTAAGCTTGATAGCGAACCTTCTTTATATGTAAGTTATACATTAAGAGAAGTGATTGTTTGTGACAAGGTGGAAAAATTATGTATATTTTTGAAATAAAGTGTAATGTGAACTCTAATTGCACTTATCGACCACTAATTACTGTCAAATTTTCAGTGACCTTAGCTCCAATCAGTTGAATGAATCAATTCCTCCTAATAAGCTTGCTCAAAGTTGGCCTCATGAAGTAAAATTATAGGTCATGAGCAAATTGGAACTTTGCAATTTTGTGCATTTTTGCTTCACTAATGGATGCTACACGACCCATAACATGTCTGAAACAATACCATGCATTCATTTTCACCATGCCATGATAATTGAAGAAGATTCCTAAAACAAGAACATGTGATTATGTAATGATTACTTTTGAGAATTTATGGCAAATTGATGAATCACCCAAGGAATATTCTCACCAACCAATTAGAGCTCACTTTGCATCTGAATTGTCCCCTAAGATCAGATAGAATCAATGGATAGGGGAGGTGGCTCGAAAATGCAATGATCACACTTGGATATTCTTTGAAATTTCTTCATGGCTAAGAAACCAAACTTGCTTCACTAAGCAAGCTCACTCTCCCAATCAGTACTGAGACATTTGCCTATAAATAGAGGCCTCATTCTCATTCAAAAAACACACCAAAGCAACCATATTCCTTGCTTTCTCTTTCTCTTTCTCTTCTCATGTTCATTGTTTTTCAAAGTTTTTTGGCAAGAAGAATCGATTTCTTCAAACCAGAGCTTATCTTTGGAAAGTGAGCATTCTAACATCTCAAGGGAGGTCATTTGAGGTGATCCAAGCACCTGGATCACTTCTGTAAGTAGAGGAACACCATTGTTGCTCTCACTTTGGAGCATTTGCAGTTGGAGGTCCATAGAGTGATTCAGGAGGTTTCAAGTCAAGCCAATCATCCAGGCACACTCCTCAGGTCATAGTGAAGCTAACCAGATGGCTGCAGCTCATCTGTAACTCCAAATTCAACAACCTCCATGTTCACTTGAAGCTGAAATCGAGGGAGGTCCATAGAGCAATTCAGGAGGATTCAAGCTCCAATAAGCATTCAGTTAGCATCATTGAGTCTCAAGGAAGCTATTGAGATCATTCATTCAAACCGAGGTGCTCTCAATCATCCTCACGACCTCCATTTTCAGAGGTAAGTTTCTGAACTTCACCTCTTTAATTTAAGCACTCATTGAGTTAAAGCTCGATTCTATCTTGTTTAGCATCATCAGAGGATTGAAAACCCTCTATCATCTTGCATTTATTCATCTTGTTTGTCATTTAATTTCAAATTTAGGGTTTATATGTTCTTAGAGTTTTCTGAGAAATTAGGTAGCTATAGTTCATATAAATAAATGTTAGTTACATATCTGGATTCGTGAGGAAATTTAGAACAAGATTGATGTTTACATCATGTCATTTAGTTGAGAAACCAGAGAGTTAGGATTTTGAAAATCTTTGAGCTCGAGGAAGAAGATGACTATGGCCATGGCGCGCAAAATTTGAATCTGGGGCCAAAGTTTATTTTATTTTGAATGGTATGCGTTCCTTAAACGACTGAACAAACTTGCCCTAGTGGCCTCCCATACGCCCTTAGTCTCATCATGCCTCAAGTCTGGGGTTCGAATCCCCCTCGCCCCAGACTTTTTGATTCTTTTATTTTTCAATGATTTACTAGTTGTTTTGAAACATAACCAAATGAATGCAAGTTACTATCACCACACGCGCGTTAGCTCAGTGGTGTTTGTTTTGAGTATGTGACCTAGAGGGCGTGGGTTCAAACCCTCCAAGGGCCAAAACTATCTTTTTAACACACAATTTCTTTCATTTTCTCACAAACTTCACATATTTATTTAACCTATCAAATTAATTTATTTTCACTTCATTTTTCACACACTTATCATTTAATATACCTATTTTGTGAATAATAAAAAAAAATCATAAAAATATTATTTATTTCATATATTTTTATTAGGTTTAAAATAGTATGTTTTAAGTGTTTTCTTAAATACTTTAAATACATATATTCACTTTGTTTTAACCTAATCATTTTGTAAATAAAGTTTATGATAAAACCCTAATTGTTTAGGTCTTAATTAAGTAAAAATCTTTATTTTTACTTTGATTAAGTTGACTTTTGTCAATATTCAAAACTGTTTTCAATCTCTAATTAAACGGATGATTAAGGTTTTCAAACAACAAAACCTTGTATCATTCCAAATCATTTTCAAATTGCTTTTACACCCAGTACTGTAAAGTACTGGGCCTCTAATAGAGTGTAAGTCCCAAACACCTTCTCTTCTTAGCTTGTTTTCAAAACTGTATTTTCAAAATCTTCTTTCTGTTTTCAAAACATTCTTCTGGTATTTGAAGGGCATTATTCCCGGTGAAACTCTTCAGATACCTATGTGACCTTTGTCCATCTTCACTTCTTCTGTTTTCAAAAACCATTAACTGTTTATCATATATTCAACTGTCATCAACAAAACAACAAAAATTACTGTTGAGGCTCTGTACATACTTCTTCAATGGCCTCCACTCCATCCAGGTTAGGCTTTACAAGCTTTCAATTTACAGTCTTTATTTAAATTACTGTCAAATATAAACTATGCATATATTAGTTTAGAACTACGTTTGAGTATAAACCTTAGGACAGTTAAACTATATATATATTATAGGAATATGGCCTAGGATTGAGAATGTCTTCCCGGTGAAGGCTCTTTCCTAATTAGAGATCTGTAGTTCAAACCCCCAAGATGAATTATTCCCGGTGAAACATCTTGGCAAAAACCTTAGAATCCAAATAATAGGACACATCCACCCAAAGAGGAATTATTCCCGGTGAAACCTCTTACCCATTTGCTTAGAGCCAAAATAAGTTCAAAACCACATAGCTTTCTCTTGTGCTATAACAAGGACCCTCGATTAGCCTCCTCTTGGGCTTTGTACAAGGACCCACAGGCTTCTTAAAAGCATTTCCAGCTTCCTCTTGAGCTTGTATACAAGGACCCATCAGGTTTCTTATAAACATGGGAACAGGTCTTTAGTCACCTTTTAGCCTACCCTGGTGAGTTTCTTCCAATTTAAACCAGACTTTAAACAAGCTAAGTTTGTCTCAATTTTGCATTGAGTACACCTTTTGGAATGAGAGACATGGACAGTCTCTGTCACCCTTATCTTCATCAATCTTCCTTAGCAGAGTCTAGGATCCATGTTTGATCATCCTCAGCATGTGTCAGCCTTCATCTTGGGCTTTAAACAAGAAGTCTCCATTAGATAATCTTTCTGCCATTCATTTTCAACAAAATCCCTGGAAAGGGTTAGCTTCCACACATTCTTTCATTTCAACAAAATCCCTGGAAAGGGTTAGCTTCCACACATTCTTTCATTTCAACAAAATCCCTGGAAAGGGTTAGCTTCCACACTTTCTTTCATTTTTAATATAAACCCCTGGAAAGGGTTAGCCTCCAAAGTCAATTAATAAATGTCAATAAAAAAGATTCATTTCTCTTAGGAGATAATTTCCCCAAAAGAGTCAAAACCCCTGGAAAGGGTCAGCCTCCAAAAACATGATAAAGTCAGTCTTTTAACAGAAAAATTCACCAGCTGAGTCAAAATCCCTGGAAAGGGTTAGCTTCCAAAGAAAAACAGTCTTTTAATAAATAAAATCTCCTCAGTAGAGTCAAAACCAACAAAAACAGTTAGCCTCAACCTTGGGCTTCATACAAGGCACCCAAACAATAAAACTCCCCTGTCAAGAGTCAGCCTCAACCTTGGGCATTGTACAAGGCAGATAATAGAGTCTCCCCAGTGAGTTCTTCATCATTCAGTAGCCACAACCTTGGGCTTTGTACAAGGCAGATAAACCATATTTTCATGTGTCAAAGATTCCTAACACCTAGGATCTTTTCCCCATAGAGTCATCCATACTCAGTTTATTTAAGAGTCTGCCACAACCTTGGGCTTTGTACAAGGCAGAAAATAATGTTTTCCCTAGCTAGAGTCAGCCACAACCTTGGGCTTTGTACAAGGCACATAAAATAGAGTCATTCATTTAATTATCCTCAGCAGTCAGCCACAACCTTGGGCTTTGTACAAGGCACATAAATAGAGTCTCCCTAAGTAGAGTCAGCCTCAATTCTGGGCTTTGTACAGAACACAAAAATATCATGTAATTAATCCCCAGTGGAGTCATCTCCCAGAGTCAATAATTAATTAATCAATCAAAAAGCCTCAAGCTTGGGCCTCATACAAGCCAGCTAAAGTCAAATCTTTTATACAGTAGATAGATATAGCTTATCTCTATAGAGAGATATTTTTACTACTCTACCACATTCAAACAAACATTACATTTCAATTTCAATTTTAATCAAGTCTCCCATTTAGGATTTTGAAAGGCATGAGCTGGCAGTAAAACCCAGACATGTGGTAACTTTCCCTAATTTGGATGAGCAACTTTCTTTCATTTAAGAGGCATTTGACTGGTATACTTGCACATACACAAGTAAGGTCCCCCTCTTGAATGAAATGAATTCAGTTATTCTGTCACTCCTTTAAATGTTTGTGGTAGAATAGTACAAATACCTCTCTGTAGAGATAATTTCATGTCTCTTTACTGTAAACAGAGATTTAATTCCAAGCTTCAACCTTGAGCTTCAAGCAAGGCACCAAAAACATTAATTTCCCTAGTTAGTTCCCCGAACTACATTAAGCTCTGACTTCCACTAGGGATATGTAGGCATGAGGTTCACAAGGAATCTCAGCGAGCTAATAAAATACCAAAAAATAGTCAGTTTGTCTGTCTGTCTGTCTTTTAAAATCAATTCAATTCCCTCTCCTAACACAAAGGAGAAACTTTCCCAATCAATAGTAGCAAACACAATCACAATGACACAGAGAAGGTTCCTGTAGAGTACTACAGATATGTAGGGTGTTTAAACACTTCCCTATGTATAACCGACCCCCCGGACTCCAGAATTTCTAGTCTAGGTGAAATCCCCACACTTAGCAAACTCCTAGGGTTTAGTTGAGATCTTTTTTCCCCTTTCCTACTCGTAGGACAAATAAGAAAGTTCGTGTGATATCGTAGGAAGAACTGAAACAAAATTCATCCCACCACGGGCGCATTCTCCTTCCAAATTTCGCGTGAAGGGTTTAGCGTGCCGTCCTCCCAAGTGAAACGGGGAGGTAAAGAAAACGACCACCACAGGTGTTGTATTGAATAATTGAACCTTTGACAATATATAAGATAGCTTAACAGTTGGAGATGAGAGAAACAGAATTTTTGGCATTCTTGATCAGTTAGGTCGACCTCTTGTAGTGCTTAGGTCGACCTAGCAGAGCTTGCAGAATTTTGCTCCCAGTTAGGTCGACCTGTTTAAGGAGTAGGTCGACCAGAATCTTCTTCAAATGCATTCTGGGGACATTTTCTCAGATTAGGTCGACCTAGTTGTTGTGTAGGTCGACCTAGCAGAGGTATATGGATTTTTCTTCATTTTAGGTCGACCTAGGTTGACAGTAGGTCGACCTAACTGCTGCTTTTCTGCATTCTTCTTGTTTTGCTTGTGTTGAGTCAACCTATAAGCATAATAGATCATCCTGTACTATCATGAGTGATTAATGCTTGCTTTTCTTTGAGTTTTCTGCTTCCGCCTTGTTGTTTGAATGCTTATTTGAGTTTGCCATGAATCAAAAACATCTTTGAGTGTAATCTTGTATTCACAACCACAAGTTTCCATTTTACTATTTCTTTTTTTTATTCTTCATTCGTACTTCTTTCTTGGAGAGAATAGGTCCAGATTTACAAGAGCGCAGTTGTTTATGGTGCTTTCTTATAATTTGTGGTTGTTGTAGTTGTTGTTTGATGATTTGCAAATGATGAGAAAAATGGTAAGTGTTTTCAATAGCCATTTATGGACCTAACTTTGCTTTGTTTTTTACTTGGAAGTGCCTTTTGTTTTTTAACTCTGTCTTTTTTGAATGTGATAGATTATCACTGTTCCTTAAGTTTAAAATATTAATATGCTTCAACATTAGTAGGTTGACATTTCTTGATTTCATGCTTGCAGGAATTTCAAGGGTTGGCATGATCAATTGTAATAAAAGGTGAGTTCTGAAATTGAGGCAGAGCAGGTGCAGTATTTTGCCAAAGTTGGTGTTGTAATTCTTGTGTAGGTTGAGAGTCAATGTATCATTAGTGTGGCTGCAATGAAGCTCTCCCAATACATCAGAGGATATCTTATAAAACAACATTGACTGTTACTAGAAAGTTTTATTGATACTAATGTCTTTGTGATTGTGAGAAAGTTTTGGATTGAAGTTCTATTATAGTCCCTTTATCTTAAATTTTGTGAAATATCAATTTGAGATACTAATGTATCTATGATTATTTGTGAAATATCAATTTGAGATACTAATGTCTCTATGATTATGAGAAAGTTTTGGAGTCAATGTTGTTTTTCTCTTAGTACTATCAGGAGCCTTAGGAATTGCAACTTGCAAGGACCAATTCCTGATTTAAGCTTGATAGCGAACCTTCTTTATATGTAAGTTATACATTAAGAGAAGTGATTGTTTGTGACAAGGTGGAAAAATTATGTATATTTTTGAAATAAAGTGTAATGTGAACTCTAATTGCACTTATCGACCACTAATTACTGTCAAATTTTCAGTGACCTTAGCTCCAATCAGTTGAATGAATCAATTCCTCCTAATAAGCTTGCTCAAAATATTACAATTATGTAAGATTCTTTGTCATTCAAATATAATTATTCTTTATATGTTGTTTTTGCATTTAATTATATTTGGATATTAAGTCAATATTCTCCACATATGTGTTTATTGCTTAAGATTAATCTACTTTTAATTTTTTGACCCCTGGGGTTATGTGCAGTATTTTATCAAACAACAATCTAAATGGATCAATTCCATCCTAATTTTCTAATCTTCCACGTCTCCAGACATTGTAAGTTGCCTTTTGTTTTATCCTTTCCTTCCAGCATTTGGTAGAACAATATTTCAAATCCTGGTAAAAGACTGCTTCAGTAAGATCTCTATAGCGTTTCTCTTCTAGCTAGAGGTGTATATTTTTTAGTGCGTATGAGTAATGATTGGCTGTTTTTATTGAGCAATATGCAGTATAGCATAAGGGCAACCTTAACATTGATGTTCATACATCTAAAGAATTGTTTGTCAAGGATGAGTCCTTCAGGTTTGTCGAAATGTTCAGATAGTGCAGTTGAACCGACACTGACCCCAATTTCGATTCCCAAGAGCAGTGACAATGCATTAGACTTGACTTTTAGTCGGATGGTTTTTTCGGTTGCGTCATTGCAAAAGAGATCAATTACAACGTCAGAAAGAAGAAGAGATGGTAAGCTGATTGTATGAATTGGAATTGAGTTTTATGAGATTCACTCGTGCCTTGATTTGTTAGCTAGATTCGATAGATATAAAATCTACTTTTTTTACAGCTAAAAATTGATTTCGATAGAGACAAAATGGGCAGAAGAATGGGAATGAAGAATGGGCAGAATATTACATTCCCGGGTGAAGCTGATGAAGTGGTAGGTGAAGAGGATCATCATATTGTTATTAATTTTGAATGGATTATCTAATCTAGATACTGGTTTTAAGTCTTAATGTCTTTTGCAGCCGAGTACAGTTACTAGAGATATCGTATTTGTGCTTCAACAGAAGGAGCATCCCAAGTTTAGAAGAAGTGGTGAAGATCTTTTAAGTAGAGCTGTGAATTTGTTTTCCCCGATGATGGTTGCTCAGGTGATGTTGCTGGTTGCTCATATGATTTGAAGGAGATGTTAGAATATTTATAAAATTTTGCACTTTGTTCCAGGTTTCTTAAAAGATCCAGAAATTTACTCTATCACATACAGGGACGGATCCAGAAATTTTAATAAGTGGGGTCAATGTCTTATTAAGATGTGTAGTGGTGTGGTGGCAGTGTCTTATTAAGATATGCGAAAGTCAGGAGTTTGATTTCCAAGTATCACAACTTTTAATTTTATTTTACGAAAAAGAACACTAAAGTCACTAAATTCAGTCACAAATTCGGTCACTAAATAAGCTTACCGACCAACACTTTTTTAATCTATACGTAATGATTACTAAATCGGTAGCTAAATGGTTTAGTGACCGATTTTTAAGCTTTTTCGATCTCTATTTCGATCACTAAAAGAGAATTTTCTAATAGTGAGATGATAATTTCATTAGTAATTAAAAATTGAAAAATTACTTTGTGAAAATAAATAAAGAATAAAAAAGATGGTATTGTATACCATTAGATAACCATTATATTTTTTTATCTAAGAGCATTTAGATGAAATGATAAGAGATATTTTTCAACTTAACTAGAGGTTTTGGACTTGATTCTCACTCTAAATACGCAACATTGTTAAAGTTTTTTGAGAGAGAATTTTGCCATTCATTGCGGTCCTATTCGGATCGAATAATTAGATTTTGCAGTTGCGCACAGAACATCATGCTTTTAAAAAAATCTATATTTTTTTATTTCCAACTAGCATTCTTAAAAGGTCCTTAATTCTATTTAAATTATTTTTTCTTTTACTAAACATCCATGATACAATTTCAACCTTGATATTGAGAACCATAAGTTTTATATAAAAGTATTCTTAAGTATACAATTATAAGTAAAAAAAATCTAATATGTTTGTAAATTATATGAGTGTAGATAGTTGTTACTGTTGATGAATAAATTATCCATAATTTTCTGTGCGTGTATATAAAAAGTGGGGACATTCAACGGTGGGGTCAATGAGTTTATATAGATTACTATTAGGGTTCAGCTACCCCCATAGCTCACTATGTAGATCCGTCCCTGATTACATATCATTACTACTTTGTTCTTATGCCAGCAACAACCTTGCTTCTTACAATATTCCCTTAAGCCGACCATCTGTATTTCAATCTTATACATAACTCTAATTACATGTAATTTATCAATGCCAATACAATTTCTCCGATTAATTTCTTAAATTGCCAATTAAAATTTTAATTCTACCACGCATTACATTTCATCCAACTTTATTAATTTATTTCTTTTCATCTCATTTACGGGTCACTATCAACTAAATACATATTTTATTTATTTTTTTAAATGTTAAAATTCTTTTTATTCTCTTTATGTCTCATATGTCAATTTTTTTCTTTGTATAATTATTTAATAATTAAGTGATTCATTTCAAATTTATTTGTATTTAAATAATTTTATACCATATCAATTGCATGATGGTATAATGTATTTTTTAATTTTAATAACATTAAAAATGTATTTATCTCATGGATCATTAAAAAGACTATTTATTTTTGTATAATCAATTATTATTTTAATTTAAGAGACAAAATCTTTATTTTTAAATATTTTTTTTTCTCCATCTCACAATTATATTCTCTCTTCTTTGTGTATGATTATTTAATATAATTAAATCTATATGATTATTGTTCATTTTATAAAAAGTAAATCATTTCAAATTTTGCATTAATATCTAAAATTTTACATTTGTATTTGAAACTATCTAAGAGTTATTGCATTAAGACTCATTTATATGTTATCACATTAACAAATATTTTGTTGTTATATTTTTTTATTTCATGATTATTATTTGAATATTCTAAATTACTGCATATATTTATTTAGTTATTTACACAATATTATTAATTAATTACCCGTGCGGGAGCACTGGTCTCTTTCTAGTTTAAGAATAAACTTCCACAAAATCAGGATTATGGGCTTCAATTTAGAGCCGAATTTTTTGGAGGCGGCATCAGACTTTCGCTGTTGTTTAATAGCTTATCTTCCCTTCAATTTTCTAGGTATACCCATTGGTAATAATCTAAGAAGGTGTAGTTCTTGGTCGACAATTATAGACAAAGTTTCCAGTCGCTTAGCAAGTTGGAAAATCAAGTTTATTTCTTATGGAGTGTGTATTGTTCTTCTTAATGTGGTTCTTAATTCCATTCCATTGTATTTATTCTCATTTTACAAAGCTCCCAAGGTGGTGATTCTCGAGTTAATCAAAATTCAGAGAGCTTTTTTATGAAAAGGAGAACAAAACAAGAGGCAGATCAATAAGGTGTCGTGGTCATCAATTTGTAAATCAAAAGCGGAAGGTGGGATGGGAATTAAACACTATGGGTCCTTCAATGTTGCTTTACTCAACAAATGGGCTTGGAGAATTGTGGATAGACAGAATTTTCAATTGTCGCAACTCTTAGCCTTTAAGTATGGAGACATCAAAAGTCTATTGCTTGACCCAACTAAACCCTTTGCAACTAGAAAATTATCTATTTGGTGGAAGGATATTCGGAGCATCTTGGCAACTTCGGGTATGGAAGAGTCTTGGTTTCAAAGAGACATTTCTTGTAAGCTTGGTTCAGGATCAAATATAGATTTTTGGAGATTTAATTGGTTTGGTCCCCAACCTCTTAAGGACTTTTTCCCATTAATTTTTAAGTTGGTCAGTGATCAAAGGTTGATGGTTAGCAATCCAGGTTCGTGGTTGTCAGGTGTTCCGTCTAGGAATTTTGGAATCAATTATGCATTTGTGTGTGTAGATGTGTGTGATCAGGTCCAAGAACTGCACAATATTTTGGAACATGTTTCGCCTGTCCCTTTAATTGAAGATTCTTTTTTGTGGTGGCCAGAACCTTCCGATTTTTTTGGTTAGAGCTGCGTATAAATCTAAATTCGCTGAGGTATTTCCATCTTCTTTGCTAGAATCAAATTTATCAATTGCTTTAAATTTGTCATGGTTTGCTCAGATCCCTAGTAACATCCATTTTTTCGCTTGGAGACTTTTTTTGAGGAGGCTTCCAACAATAGATGAATTAGCCCGTTGAGGTGTTTTAGGAGGTGTTCATAATTTGGTGTGCCCTCTCTATTTTGGCCAAACTGAGGATTTAGTCTATTTATTTTTGTTATGTCCAGTTGTTGTGAAAGTTTGGTCAATTATGATGGAATGGATTAACATTAATTATTTGCTTCGCTAAATGGATGTCCTGTCTTATTTGATTGAGTTTCATGACTGTTTGCTAGGGAAGGTAAAGAAAAATTTGCATATTCTTCTATGGTTGTTAGTTGTTTGGGCTATTTGACTCTCGAGAAATGATATTCTTTTCATAGGGAGTTGCTTTAGTTTTGCTGATATTGTTCTGCTAGCAAAAAGACTTGCTTGGAATTGGGTAGGTGCTAAATATTTGAGGTCTTTGGATAGCAAATGGGATGATAGATGTAGGGATCTATTTAGCTGTATATGCTAATTTTGTAGAGGTCTTAGTGCCTATCTCTCTTTCTCTATTGTATTTAGGCTGAGTACCCCCTAATACTCAATTAAATACAATTCTTTACTTACAAAAAGAATTTATAAAAACATTAAATCAAAGTTAAATAATATATGGTATCAATTATTAAGTAAAACAAATAAAAGATTGAATATAATGAATGTATTATAATTTATAGAAAAAGAGTTATAAAATGCATTATAATTGAAATATCAAAAATATATTTTTAAAGTTTCTCTGGTTACACTTTTACCCCGTATACAACTTGTTATAAGCACAAGTTGGAAAAAAAAATTGTTTATATATATACTAATAGGAAGATAAAACTAGAACCCTAACAAACTATAAAAAATCCAATAAACTTCTACACTAAGAAACTAGAAGATAGAAAAGATAAAATTAAAGACACTTTTCATTTCATTCCTCTTTAAGGTTTCAATGAAACTACAATATATAATACTTCTAATGGGTGATAAACTTAAAAACCCAAATAGTAGTAAAAGCTCAATCCAACAACATTCTAAATAAAATAACAACTAACATAGTTATATTACTAATTAAAATATCTAATTGCACCTCCTATCACTATTCACTCCTTAAAAAACAACCTTCTCCTTAAGGTTGTAACAAAATAATTGTTGGGATGAATGCTTCTAGATACCATCAAATCCCTTTTTATAAATAAAAAAACCAAGTAAGTCCATAGCCTGATCAAGAATGTCAAGTGTTGTGATCCCTTCATTATTCCTAGTGTTAATATCCAACTTTGTCTAGTTGATCAAGAAATCTGCCATCTTATGGTGACAGCCTGAAACAGCAAGATGTAAGACAGTGTTGCCATATCTATGTTGACAGTGCAATAGATTTGTTCAATTGAAAGGATAAATAAACTGAATGCTCCTCTTGTAGCAGCAGTGATGAAGTATGAGTCGAGGCAATCTGAGAGAGAGAGGGAGTTATATGCAAGAGAAGTTTTTGCATAGAATGCACCTATATCTTTATTTTTTAAAAAAAATTAATAAGGAGTTGTTATTTTAAATCAAAATTTTAATTTATTTTAATTTAGTTTTTTAATTAGAATTATAGAATGGTGGTAATAATGAAGGAGATAAAAAAAATGTTATTTTTATTTTTTAATTAATAAAAAATTGTGAGTATTTGTGAAGAAAGAGACACCTGTAAATTTCTTGCTTGATCTACATGAGGGACGATCGAACTTAGAACAACAAATGTTTTGGTATATGGTTGGGTAGGTGGAAAACATGCTTATGTGGACTTGACTAGAGTTTCTCCACTAGTAATAATGATGACCGGAGGTTATGGTGAGACATGCAACTCTCAAAGCTACTTCAAATAAAGTGGTAAACATAAGAAATGATGTTTCGATAAAACACACATTCTTATCAATTGTTTTTGACACTTTGGATTTTCTAGTATGAGAAGCGGTTGATCTTTTACAGAGAATCCAAAGGCTTATGAATAACAACGTTGTATCTTCTAGATTTAAGAATGTCATTTTTAAGAGGATTGACTTTGCCATCCAAAAAGGAGTAGCAGCGTAGTTTGTTCTTCGTTTAACTTCTATTTCTATAAGAACTCATTTATAAAATATCAACTACCTACCTATCAATAAAACATGCCACCAAACACCCTATATTACCTTTTCTCACATTTCATTTACACTACAAAATACCCTTTTTTGTAATTTACTAAATAAAATTGTACTAACCAATCAAATGCCTCCTTTCATCCAAGTGGCACCTAATAATTTCAAAAGTTTTTCCCTCTTTCTTCCCTCTTTCCCTTAAACACAAACCCTAGATCTAATTTTTCCGCCGTCGCCATCTCTCTTTCCTTCCTTTTCCTTTTCCTTTCCAGCCCGGATCAATTGTGTGAAGCTTTACTTTTCCATAAATATTTCTACTCCTTTCACCAACCTCAGCATCAATGTTATTTTCATAACTCACTGTTTATCACTTGCGATTTTTGTTCATCACCTGCGATTTTTGTAACATCCCAAAATTTCTAATTTAATTAGTTTAATTTAATTTTAAATTAATTAATTTGGATTAGCATTTTATTGGAATTATGTCGAAAAAAATATAAAATGTTAAGTTGTTGGGCCTTATGGTGGAATTAGTAATATGGGGGTGTAAGTGTAAGGGAGCCCATCTCTAATTTTAAGTTTTCATGAAATAAGGAAAAACAAGAGGAAAAAAGAGTTAGAACGTGAAAAACAAGAAGTTGTGAGAAGAGGAGCTGAAGAACGTGAAAGAGAACCAAGAGGGAGAAGACCCACTCAAGGATTTGACTAAGGTAAGGGGGGACTTCTCTGATTATCATCTATTATCGGGTTAGGGGTTAATAATATTGAATAGATGTAGGATTCGGGTCAATTGAGTCATATGATAGGTTTAGGGATTGAATCAAATTGTATGATAATTGATCTTGTGTATGAAATCTATGATATTGTGTGATCATGGCTTTGTTTGATGTGTAATTGATGTATTGTGATGTGTATTTCGTGGTATGTGTGCATTTCATTTCCTATTATTCGAATTGGTGTAATTGGAATGAGTTGGGAATGGTTGGAATGCTGTTTTCTGCAGAATTTGGGGTTGCAGGTACGCAGTAACCGGTTACTGGGAGCAGGGTAACCGATTACTGCAGTGTAAAAAGGGAAATATTGCTGGCTGGGAGTCGGTAATCGGTTACTGAAAGCAGGGTAACCGATTACCCATACAAAAAACAGGGGGATGTATTTTCTGGAAGTCAGTAATCGGTTACTGGAAGCAGGGTAACCGATTACCCATACAAAAACCAGGGGGATGTGTTTCGTGAGTCAGGGTAACCGGTTACTGGCCTTTGGGTAACCGATTACCACTGAAGGTTTTTGAAAAATGCAGAATTTTGTAAAATGCATAACTTTTGATCCGTTGGTCCGTTTCGCGTGCCGTTTTGAGCTAAACGAACCTTATTAAATAATCTATGTGATGATTAATGATGTGATTGTGATTGAATGATGCATATATATATAAACATGCTTGATGATGATGATGATTATGATGAAATGGGTATTTTGACGATGTTACTCATAGACTTGACGATGGTATAAGTATGTTCATATATGTTTGCATTCATTCATGTTCATTGGTGATACTGTATCCATAAGGGTGTGTTGGATCAGTGAAGGGCATGATTCCCATTGTGTGGAATCTGTGCCGGCAGGGCCGTATCTTGATGATGTTGGATCGGTCATGGGTTATTCCCATTGATGACGTTGGTACCACATGCATAGTGTCAGTTGCATTCATATGCATGACTTTTATAACATGATTGGATGCATTCCAGTGTTATAAATATTGATGATGTTGATTTGATTGCTTTGTGATGTTAAAACTTGTCTGAATGTCTGTTTGTGAAACAATTGGGTGAAAGATACAGCTATGATGTGTTATTGCCTTATAGCCTTATAACATTTGTTAATTATGATGAAGACTCACCCTTACATGTTGTCATTTTCAGATTGAGGATAGCGGCTATTCGACTCGGTGAGGATTAGCTCATGAGTCAGTTGTTTGGTTAGCGTCAGGTGTCGTGCTCTGATAGTTGTAACACTGGGGACGCGAACGTTTAGAGTTTAAGTTTTGATAACTCTAGTTTTGTTTTATGTTGAAGGATTGGTTTGAAAATGTTAAACGTAATCTGTTGAACTATTTCCGCTGTGTTGACATGAATTGTTTTTGATTAATAAGAATTGCCTCAGTGAATGCATGACATGCCTGAATGATGTTTTAATTTATTTTGAAATTGTGGCACCCTTGTTTCATGTACTCTGAATAAATTTGTTTAATTTGCCGCGGGGTTTAGAAGGGTGTTACAATAGTGGTATCAGAGCATAGTCGGTCGTTGTGACCAGAGTCTTAGTGTCAGTCTTTCCTGTGTATGCGACTCGTACTAACTGACTTGTCGATACTTTTGTTCTGATTAAATTAATTGTGATTTAAGCAGAGCAATGGCTGGAAGAGGAGGAAGAAACGATGATGCTATCGCTGAGGCTCTGGACATGATTGCTGGTGTGCTGGGAGGAAATGCTGGAGGGGCAGGGATCGGTGCTGACAGGCAACTGGGGAATTTTCAGAGGAACAATCCTCCGTTGTTCAAGGGTACGCATGATCCTGAAGGTGCTCAGAAGTGGCTGAAAGAGATCGAACGGATTTTCAGAGTCATTGATTGTGCTGAAAATCTGAAGGTGAGGTATGGTACGCATATGTTATCTGAAGAAGCTGATGACTGGTGGATGGCGACCAGAGCTGAACTAGAGGCTGATGATGTGGGTATTTCTTGGCCCGTGTTCAAAAGAGAGTTTTTGAGAAGGTACTTTCCTGAGGACGTGCGAGGCCGAAAGGAAATTGAATTTCTGGAGTTGGTTCAAGGTAATATGACAGTGCCAGAATATGCTTCGAAGTTTGTTGAGTTGGCAAAGTACTACGTTCACTACAACAACGATGAAGCTAGTGAATTCTCGAAGTGCATCAAATTTGAGAACGGTCTCCGTGATGAGATTAAGCAGGGAATCAGGTACCAGAGGATTCGGAGATTTGTTGATTTGGTAGACTGTAGCAGGATCTTTGAAGAAGATAACCTTAAGCTGAAGTCATCTCACTCTCGCGAGTTAGTTGACAGGAAAGGTAAGAAGCCTATGGAAAAAGGAAAACCGTATGGTAGAGGAAATCCAAAGATTGGTGGTTGGAAGAGGCCTAGTGGGGGAGACTCCAGTGCTTTTGTCAGGTGCTATACCTGTGGTGAGGTCGGTCACCGTAGGAATGAGTGCAAGCTGAACCAGAAGAAGTGCTTCAAGTGTGAAGAGGTGGGTCATGTTGCCGCTGATTGTAAGAAGAAGACTGTGACTTGTTACAATTGTGGTGAAGAGGGCCACATTAGCCCACAGTGTCCTAAACCGAAGAAGAATCAATTTGGAGGAAAAGTTTTTGCCTTGACTGGGACAGAGACTACTCCAGAGGATAGATTAATTAAAGGTACGTGTTTCATTCATGGCACACCTTTGGTTGCAATTATTGATACTGGAGCAACTCATTCTTTTATTTCCTTGGATTGCGCTAAAAGGTTGAATTTAGAAATATCTGAAATAAATGGAAGCATGGTTATTGACACTCCTGCGTCGGGTTCAGTAACTACTTCATCTGCTTGTTTGAATTGTCCTGTTGATGTTTTTGGTAGAGAATTTGGAATGGACTTAGTGTGTCTTCCATTGAAACAACTCGATGTCATCCTGGGAATGAACTGGTTGGAATTCAACCGTGTTCATATAAACTGTTTTACGAAGACGGTAATCTTTCCCGAAGCTGTTAATACTGATGATCTGAACATGACGGCTAGACAAGTGAAAGAAGCCATTAAGGACGGTGCGGCAGTGTTCATGTTGTTCGCAATGATGGACCTGAAAGAGAAGGTGGTGCGTAGTGAATTACCAGTAGTGTGTGAATTTCCGGAAGTTTTTCCTGAAGATGTGAATGACTTACCACCGGAAAGAGAAGTAGAGTTTACTATCGAATTGATTCCGGGAACTAGTCCAGTGTCAATGGCACCATATCGTATGTCACCATCAGAGTTGGCCGAGTTGAAGAAGCAATTAGAGGAGTTGCTTGAGAAGAAATTCATTCGTCCGAGTGTTTCTCCGTGGGGTGCACCGGTAGTGTTGGTAAAGAAGAAAGAGGGTTCCATGAGACTATGTGTAGACTACCGACAATTAAACAAAGTTACTATCAAGAATCGGTATCCGTTGCCGAGGATTGATGACTTGATGGATCAGTTGGTTGGAGCTTGCGTGTTTAGTAAAATTGATCTGAGGTCTGGATATCACCAGATTCGAGTGAAAGAAGATGACATTCAGAAGACGGCGTTTAGAACAAGGTATGGGCATTATGAATATTCGGTGATGCCATTTGGAGTTACGAATGCACCTGGTGTTTTTATGGAGTATATGAATAGAATCTTCCATCCTTATCTTGATAAATTTGTGGTAGTATTTATAGATGATATTTTGATATACTCCAAGAACGAAGAAGAGCATGCAGAACATCTCAGAACTGTGTTAGAATTATTGAAGGAGGTGAATTCAGAGTTGACGAGAATGGTATATTGAGGTTTGGAGACAGGGTTTGTGTTCCTGATCTTGCTGAACTCCGGAAGAGTATTCTAGAAGAAGGACACCGTAGTGGATTGAGTATTCATCCTGGTGCTACCAAGATGTATCATGATTTGAAAAAGCTGTTTTGGTGGCCTGGAATGAAGAAGGAAATTGCTGAATTTGTATTCTCTTGTTTGACGTGTCAGAAGTCAAAGGTTGAACATCAGAAGCCATATGGATTCATGCAACCGATGTTTATTCCCGAGTGGAAGTGGGATAGCATATCAATGGATTTTGTTTCTGGGTTACCGAGGACCGTTAAGTATTGTGAAGCCATCTGGGTTGTTGTGGACAGGTTGACGAAGTCTGCACATTTCATACCAGTGAGGATGGATTATCCGATGGAAAAGTTGGCTCAATTGTATATTGAGAAGATAGTTAGCCTACATGGTATTCCTTCGAGTATCGTGTCAGACAGAGATCCGAGATTCACGTCGAAGTTCTGGGAAGGTTTGCAGAAGGCTTTGGGTACTAAGCTGAGATTGAGTTCTGCTTATCATCCGCAGACAGATGGACAGACTGAGAGGACGATTCAGTCGTTAGAAGATTTGTTACGTGCTTGTGTACTAGAAAAAGGAGGTGCTTGGGATAGTTATCTGCCTTTGATTGAGTTTACCTACAACAACAGTTTTCATTCGAGTATCGGCATGGCTCCGTTTGAAGCTTTGTATGGTCAGAGGTGTAGGACGCCTTTATGTTGGTATGAGTCCGGTGAGAGTGTTGTGATTGGACCGGAAATTGTACAACAAACTACGGAAAAGATTAAGATGATTCAAGAGAAGATGAAAGCGTCTCAGAGTCGTCAAAAGAGTTACCATGACAAGAGGAGGAAAACACTTGAGTTTCAAGAGGGAGACCATGTGTTTATGAGAGTTACTCCTATGACAGGAATTGGTAGGGCGTTGAAGTCGAAGAAGTTGACTCCGCGTTTTATTGGACCTTTCCAAGTTTCCGAAAAAGTGGGAGAAGTAGCTTATCGTATTGCTTTACCGCCAATGCTTGCAAATTTGCATGACGTATTTCATGTATCGCAATTGAGGAAGTACGTTGCGGATCCATCCCATGTGATTCAAGTAGATGATGTGCAGGTGAAAGATAACTTGACCGTTGAAACCTTACCTGTAAGGATTGAAGATCGGAAGCTGAAACAGTTGCGTGGCAAGGAAATAGCCTTGGTTAGAGTAGCTTGGGGAGGACCGGCTGAGGGGAATGTCACCTGGGAGTTGGAAAGCCAGATGAAAGATTCCTATCCGGAACTCTTTGCTTGAGGTATGTTTTCGAGGACGAAAACTCTTTTAGTGGGGGAGAGTTGTAACATCCCAAAATTTCTAATTTAATTAGTTTAATTTAATTTTAAATTAATTAATTTGGATTAGCATTTTATTGGAATTATGTGGAAAAAAATATAAAATGTTAAGTTGTTGGGCCTTATGGTGGAATTAGTAATATGGGGGTGTAAGTGTAAGGGAGCCCATCTCTAATTTTAAGTTTTCATGAAATAAGGAAAAACAAGAGGAAAAAAGAGTTAGAACGTGAAAAACAAGAAGTTGTGAGAAGAGGAGCTGAAGAACGTGAAAGAGAACCAAGAGGGAGAAGACCCACTCAAGGATTTGACTAAGGTAAGGGGGGACTTCTCTGATTATCATCTATTATCGGGTTAGGGGTTAATAATATTGAATAGATGTAGGATTCGGGTCAATTGAGTCATATGATAGGTTTAGGGATTGAATCAAATTGTATGATAATTGATCTTGTGTATGAAATCTATGATATTGTGTGATCATGGCTTTGTTTGATGTGTAATTGATGTATTGTGATGTGTATTTCGTGGTATGTGTGCATTTCATTTCCTATTATTCGAATTGGTGTAATTGGAATGAGTTGGGAATGGTTGGAATGCTGTTTTCTGCAGAATTTGGGGTTGCAGGTACGCAGTAACCGGTTACTGGGAGCAGGGTAACCGATTACTGCAGTATAAAAAGGGAAATATTGCTGGCTGGGAGTCGGTAATCGGTTACTGAAAGCAGGGTAACCGATTACCCATACAAAAAACAGGGGGATGTATTTTCTGGAAGTCAGTAATCGGTTACTGGAAGCAGGGTAACCGATTACCCATACAAAAACCAGGGGGATGTGTTTCGTGAGTCAGGGTAACCGGTTACTGGCCTTTGGGTAACCGATTACCACTGAAGGTTTTTGAAAAATGCAGAATTTTGTAAAATGCATAACTTTTGATCCGTTGGTCCGTTTCGCGTGCCGTTTTGAGCTAAACGAACCTTATTAAATAATCTATGTGATGATTAATGATGTGATTGTGATTGAATGATGCATATATATATAAACATGCTTGATGATGATGATGATTATGATGAAATGGGTATTTTGACGATGTTACTCATAGACTTGACGATGGTATAAGTATGTTCATATATGTTTGCATTCATTCATGTTCATTGGTGATACTGTATCCATAAGGGTGTGTTGGATCAGTGAAGGGCATGATTCCCATTGTGTGGAATCTGTGCCGGCAGGGCCGTATCTTGATGATGTTGGATCGGTCATGGGTTATTCCCATTGATGACGTTGGTACCACATGCATAGTGTCAGTTGCATTCATATGCATGACTTTTATAACATGATTGGATGCATTCCAGTGTTATAAATATTGATGATGTTGATTTGATTGCTTTGTGATGTTAAAACTTGTCTGAATGTTTGTTTGTGAAACAATTGGGTGAACGATACAGCTATGATGTGTTATTGCCTTATAGCCTTATAACATTTGTTAATTATGATGAAGACTCACCCTTACATGTTGTCATTTTCAGATTGAGGATAGCGGCTATTCGACTCGGTGAGGATTAGCTCATGAGTCAGTTGTTTGGTTAGCGTCAGGTGTCGTGCTCTGATAGTTGTAACACTGGGGACGCGAACGTTTAGAGTTTAAGTTTTGATAACTCTAGTTTTGTTTTATGTTGAAGGATTGGTTTGAAAATGTTAAACTTAATCTGTTGAACTATTTCCGCTGTGTTGACATGAATTGTTTTTGATTAATAAGAATTGCCTCAGTGAATGTATGACATGCCTGAATGATGTTTTAATTTATTTTGAAATTGTGGCACCCTTGTTTCATGTACTCTGAATAAATTTGTTTAATTTGCCGTGGGGTTTAGAAGGGTGTTACAATTTTCATCTCCGGACAAAAGCTTGAAAACGGTATGTTGAATCCTTTTCCAGACTAATTCAATTTTCATTTCGTTGACCTCTATGTTTCATTGTTTTCATTATTCTGGTTGTTCACTATTCTGGTTGCTTAACTATTCTGGTTGTACACCATTTTCATCAAGTACAAGTCAGTGTTTATGTCTTTGATAATTTACAGGGAAATGGACAGTTTGTTGGAGTTCTCAGCGTTTTAGATTTTAAGAGAGGTATGTAAGTTCTCAGCGTTTTGGATATAAGAGAAGTGAAGATATTGCGAGCTCTGACTGGTCATACGAATCTGGTATGATTCCATGAAGCCTATGAAGGTGATGAAAATGTTTATGTTGTTATGGAGTAAGTTCTTATTATCCATATATTTTTTGTCACAACTTTACTTGTACCTCTATGGTTCAATGCTGCGGAAAAGTTCGCCCGTGTTTTAAAACTCATAAAGTCACTATGCAACTGCGAATTTGAATGAAGCTTCAATTTGCCGCTTCAGTAACGTCACGGTTCATAGTGCATAGAAACTCATGAAATATCGACATGGCATGTAACCAAACATGAACTTAGATTTAATAATATAATTCCCAAGTTCAACGAGTGTTATTTTTTGTTTAAATTAGAGACTTTCCTTGTAGCTAGAGTATACTTCCAAAGAAATATATTTAATATTGGTTGTTTGGAGACATTGTATTAATTAAGTAGAATAATGACAGTTGCTAATTGTGTCAATCAATTCGGAGCTAATCTGCTACTATATCCAGATTATGCAAAGAAGGTGAAGTGCTAGATAAGCTTCTTTCCAGGTAACAATATTCTCCAACTTTTATTTTTCCGTGCCGCAAAGATGGAACTAACTGAAAGGAGGTTTTTGATGCTGAAGGTGAAATTAGGATGCTAGAGGACTTGATGCTGGGCACGTTTGGTGCAAAAATTAGTTGGCTTTGGAGATAATAGGACATCTAAAATTGTGGCTAGAATTGCTGAAGAGAAAGTTGCACATGTAGCAGTGGTAATTTAGTTGGTAATGTTATAACTTGTCTATATCTATTGTTGATATGTTCATATTTTGTCTCTTCTCTCGTATTTATATTGTGATTTCATCATCTATTCAATATTCACTTCTTTTAGTTAAAGATTTTGTAGTATTGCACATGCACTAATGTTAAGGCACCTCATCAACAAGTTTCTGACACCCTAGAAAAGTGGACGATTCCTCAATATTCTAAAGATACATTGACTCAGTTGAATCTTACAATTGTATTCCGGCGGTCCATTCTTTGATATATACTAGGACTATAATTCAAGAAAGAAGTGCCTCATAGTGATTAATTTGTTAATTGCAGGTTGGTCATGTTGATTCTAGAAAATCAACATTATCTGACAGGTTATTACAGGTAATTTCATTGTGGAGTAGTTTTTATAGTGTTTGATGCTTTTGAGTTCATATGTCAAATTTTGCTCCCTCATTTTCTTTTAATCAGGGCAGGAGAATCTTTTGCTTATGCTTGGACACTTGATGAAAGTTTTGAAGAAAGGGAACGACGAATAAGCATGACATGGTATGTGGCATATTTCGACACTAAAAAGTATCACATTGCTGGTCTTGACTCTCCTGCTCATAAAGACTTCATATACAGTGAGAGACTTGTATTTTACTTATGTAGTTGCAGATTTGCAATCATCAAGAAACTGAGTTAGCAAGGAGCCTATGCATCCATTTTGTTAGTTCCAGAAAGACTGAATTCACACCTTTTCTTTCATATAAATATAATTTATTTTGCATTACATTTTTTTATCCCACCTTGATAGAAAGAGCTATGCACTCCCTCTAATGAATTTGTAAATCATACCTCTTAGAAAGGTTGAACTTCCTCTATGACTGAAGCATACAACAATAATGTTGAAAGTTTAATATCTCATGCATGATATATTATTTTATATAGATTCTACTTTACACGTTGTTTCTGCTTTGAAATCCCAATCGAGTAGAAATTTGATTTGGGCCATATTTGATTTATTTGTATGATGTCCTCATTTAGATTATGTGGCTCCTGTGATGAATTATAGGTAGATTCTGAATTTCTTACATTTTGATAGAGAGCTTATTAATTTCAAATTTGAAGAAGCGGGCCATTGATTCAGATAATGATGAAGAATTGAAATGTTGATTTATTTGATTTAGTTTTTAATTCGTATTGACCTATTAATGTTTTAATTTGGCACAGTATGATTTAAAATTGTTTGGGGGGCAATTAAATGTTTTTGATTTATTACTTAAAAGTCATTTATGTTTGATTAAAACCTATTTTAATGAGTAAATGAATTTTAAAAACCTATTTAAATGCTGTGTGTGAATGGAAATGAATTTATTTTTACAAGTTGAACAAGAATACACCGTGTGCATATATGATGGACCATGTGCATATATGATGGACATTGGATAAAAGTTGAACAAGAATACATAACAAATTTGCATTATTAATTTAATATTAATTAGTAATGTTTAATATGATTTCATATAATTATAATTTTTCATTGTGATATTCACACGTCATGTCTAAAACATTATAGTATTTTTTAGTTTATAATAAATATCAATCAAACAAACATTATGATACACTTGATTTGAAAGTAAACTTTAATATAATTTATTTTTGAGCATACAGGTTTTAAAAAATTAAAGAGTATACAGACAACATTGAAATAATTAAGGAGAAATTCAAGTAAATTTTGATTAAAAGTATATTTTAATGTCTTGAAAAAAACTGTTCTATCAGAACTAAAAGTATGCTTAAATTATGGAATCTCTTTTCATATAACTACAGTTTTCAATAAAAAAACTCAAATAACCAATACTTTAGAAAAAATATCAATCTAACCACTTTTTAACATCCTTCGAATTTTTAAACTTCTTTTAAAGTTTATAATACATTATTCATCTTAATATTTGATTTAGCCGTGCGGATGCACGAGTCACTACCACCATAATACTTTTCTTTGGACATTAATTCATTTTTATTCGAACATTAACTATTTTTACAGGTCACTACCACTATAATACATTTTTTATGTGAATTTTATCACTGAAACTCGATACTTTCACAGGTCGCTATCACCATAATACTTTTTTTATTTTAAGCTATAACACTTCTAAGTATTAACCATAAAATCATAAATGTATTTTCTCATTCACACTATATTCATATTTGTTTATCCCAATAAATATACATTGTTGTCTACAATTTTAACCCTTTAAATAATCCAAACATTGTTTTTGCTTTGAACTATTTCATATATCTATTACTTGATGTTTAATTTCTCAATAACACTTTCATTCAATATTAATTTTTCTTTTTTTCAAAAGGCAACTTCTAATTCTTTTTTTTCTATTCTTTTTAGATTTCTTTGGTACACTTCAATCTAAAATGTCATATACAATCAAAATTCTTTTGAAGACTTTTTGCCTATTGCATTTCCAACTTATTCTTTTTTTAAAATAACTACTATATATAGTTTTATTACATCTATATTATGTTTTATGAATCTTAATTTAACATTTCTTATTCAAGTTTTTAAACTTCTTTTTATGCGTTTGTAATACATTATTCATCTTAAGATTTGAATTACCCGTGCGGACGCACGGGTCTTCTACTAGTTGCATTTCTTTAAAATAATTGTGATAGAATATTTTTAAAAATGTGTTAAGTTAGTTTCTATCAAAAATAAACTAGTCACAGACCCGTGCTTCCGCACGGGTGATTTTTTTTCTGGTGTAGTATTTTTGTATTGATATGAATAATATAAATAAAAGGAATTATAAGCAATATGCATAATTAAAAGGAATTGTTTTACTTGAATAAAGTTTGAGTTTTATTGATTGCTCTGTTATACTCCCAATTCTTTGAAAACCGAATATCCATAGGAATCGTTTTGAAATTTGAAAATAAATACTTTAGTTTTCAAATAAAAGTCATTATTATTTAAAATAAAATAGGCATTGTATTGAAAGTGGCCCTTAAGATTAAACATTATTATCGTATTCATGTGCTAATTTTGTGTGTAATAAAGAACCATATAAAAAAGAACATGTGAGTTGGAGAAAAAAATAAAATTTTAACAAATGCAAATGTAAAATTTTAAATATAAATGAAAAATATGAAATAATTTACTTAATTGTAAATTTAACAATAATTATATAGAAAACAATGATCCACAAAAAAATGTTTAAGATAGGTTAAGAACACAATAGCAAAATTGGGTCAGGTAATTTAATAATGGTCCAACAACAATTAAAAGAAAATGATATAGATCACTATGGTTTAATTATAAATGAAAAATGATCATATAAATTCAATTATATTAAAAAATACAATAAGTTGGAGATAATAAAAATGAAATATTAACATTTAAAAATAAAAATTATCTCTCAATTAATAGTAATTGTTGATTAAAATAAAATAGCTACTATGTTGATAATGACCCGTGAAATAAAAAAATAATTTGATGCGATATAAAATATATGTAAAAACAAATGTAAAATAAACAATAATCATGAAAATTTAATTGTATTAAATAATGATAAAAAATCGTGAGATGGAGAATTTAGTGCAAATAAAAAAATTGTGATAGAATATTTTTAAAAATGTGTTAAGTTAGTTTCTATCTAAAGTGTTTCTATATATGATACATTAAAAAAATCAAAGAAAAAAGTTAAGTTTGTTCTAGTATAAGAAGTTATATTAAACACTTATCATTTAAGTAACTCATTCGAGATTTTAGTAATAATTAAAAGATAAATATGAAAGTATTTTATTTAAAAATGATTATTATTTTTTAATAAACAATTTGTACAGAACACACTCTCAGAATCCAAACATTTCACCGCTAGATCAGACACGAAAAAAATGATGTATCTTATCCCTCTATAGAAGATACTTATAGATACATATTTTTCCTTAGATACAAATACAAATTAGATTAATAACTAGTCTGATTATCAAAAATAAAATTAACCTGTAGAAAAAATAATTTATAAATATATTTTTTAATTTTTAATTACAAAAGAAATTAATTTGATTTCGATCAAAATAAAATAAAACAAACGGACATTCGGCGAACACATCACAGGACATTCGACGAACACATCACAGGCACCATTAGCTCGCATGGTTTGGAATCAATCATCAACAACAATTGCATTTTTAATCCTTACTCTTTTTACACAATGAACAGGTATGTTCTTCTTCCACTTTTTTCACGATTTCCATTCTTCTTCTTCATCTTCTTGCCCCAAATTCATTAACCCACTCTCCCTCTTATTGGGTTCAAAATGGAAATTTTGATATAACAGGGTGATAAAGAAGACTGTTTCAAATGTATGTGCACGGAGAATTCCAAGGAAGTTTTTTTGTTCTGAGGTTGTTAAAGTTGCTGGTTCCACTGATCTTGTACCTTCCAATGTAAGCAAATAACTATAACTAGGTTTCATATCATTAATTTCTGTTTTTTATATTTTGGAGGTTTACATGAAAAATTAAATGTACTGATGTACAGGTTTTAGTGTAGAAATTGAAATTCAAAAGGGGACATATGATTTTGTCTCAAAATGACTTAAACGAGTTTGTCAGAGTAAGTTGGAGAATGCAATGAGAACCATGGTTCTAAATTGTGGGAAACACGATCGATGGTGCTGCAATTTCGACTGCAATATCAAGGTTTTACAGATATCTCAGTGACCTGTAAAACATTGATATTGCAGTGGAAATTGGGGTTGTAGACTGCAATTTAGAACTATGATAAGAACTTGAGAGTTTAGATTCTAGAAATTGTAAAGTTTAATGATATAATTTGATCGCTAGGGTTGCTTCTTGTTTTTCTTAACTGACCATTTGAAATGGAATATACTTAAAGATTGAAATTTGCAACTTGGATGACACGCCTCCTTGAGTTTCTTGTTTGGAAGATTGAGGAGTCCTACTTTGTAGGTCTATTTGAAAGATGTATCCCTATTTTTACTGTTAGGGTATGTTTGGATTGATGAAATTGGATGGAATGGAGTGGTATGAGATGGAATGAAGTGTTGTTACATTGTTTGGATAAGTTAAAATTGTATGGAGCGGAGTTGAATGTGGTGGTATGGATTCCATTCTATTTCACCACTTACCATCATATTTCCTCCCCTCCTATTTGGGTAGAATGAAAATCTTACCTTGTTCCGTCCTAAAATACAAATGATAGAATGTGATCTTCATTCTGCTCCATTCCATTCCGCTCTGTTCATTTTAGGAAACAATAATGAACAGCAAGTCCTATAGACACTTTTTTGGCGTCGTGACAAGTATCTTGACGATGGTCATTTTCAAGTTGTAATTTTATAAAACTGTTTGCCAATCTTGTTGAGATTTGAGTTTTTTATTATTCTTATGAATAGCTCTAGTATCTAGTATTTTGGTTTTTACTAAAGAATACAAAATTGAGTTTTTCCAAGATAACAAAATGGGATTTAAAGTAAGTAAAATTTTGTTTTATATTAAATTAATTAATACTGTTGTGAAACTATAACTATAGGGGTTGAGGGAGAAAGACTGGGAAATATAGAAGAAAACAAAACCTTCAATTGGTTTGTGGGGGATTGTAGTCTTGTGACGTAGTTTTGAGTTCTGGTTTATAGTTCTTCGTGTGTTAGTTTCATACAACATTGGTTAAAGGGATTATTGTGATGTTTCTTGGTGGTTAGCTTCTTCATAATCCTTGTCTATCGTCATTTCTTCTTCCATACTATTTTAATGGCTGTATAATTTGCATTCTTGAAAATATGCAGGAGCATGAGAAGAAGCCAATTATTAGTGAAGTTATTCCAGAATATGATATTGCTATTGTTGGAGGAGGCATGGTGGGCATGTCTTTAGCTTGTTTCTTAGGTATCTTCTTGCAATGGGTGTATTTCGGAGTCATATTTTTTCTAGACTGCAATATGTTGTATCATGCCATCATCTACATAAGTCATTGGAATATATTGTTTTAGCTAGGTATGATTTGCCTAATATCCTGAAATAATCACATCGTCATCAAAGTTTAACCTTGTTAATCTGCACCTAGTTACCACCTTTCTTGGGTGTACAAACCATTGAATAGTTTCACATTCCGAAACCATAAAATATTTGAGAATGTGTTTCATTATTATTAAGAGAAAGACATGGCAATTTCGATACATTTCTCCCATTGTTGAAAGATTATGCTAAGCAAAATGAGCTTGTAGTTGGTTTAAACTTTTAACCATGTTAGAAGTAATCAAATGTTTCAATGTTCATTCATTCAACCTTTATGATTATGATGCTTAGGAGTATTACTTATAATGTAAAAAGTTATTAAAGCAACAAATCTGTCCAATCATCTTGTTTTTTCCAGCTAGCATGCCAATGACAAAGCAGTTGAGTGTGGCAATTATTGACAGCAATCCAGCTCTGGCTAGTGGCTTAAGCATCCACAGAGAAGACCCTCCTGATCCTAGAGTCAGTACAGTGACTCCTGCTTCTATATCATTTCTCCAAGGTATCCAGTTTTTAAGGTTTGTTTTTTTACTATCGTTGTGGGGTTAGTTTCAAATTCTCTCTTCTTTTGCAATTTTTCTAAATGGTTAACCCAGTTCTCACACATGGTCAATAAATTGTTGGATTTGGTTAATAGCTAGTATATTAAGTGTTGCAACTCATTGATCATCTACTGAATTTCATTAACCATGAATTTAAACGTGACTAACTTTGGTTTTCAAGTGTTCAAATCTACATGTAGTGTAACACCTGAGATTGTTGTTAATTAAGTTGAGTTGATGGTTAATGAGTTGTACGATCTTTATATGCCCATTAACCTCTCATTGAAATGCGTTAACCATTTAAAAAATAAGCTCTCTCAAATTGATGTTCAAGTGACATTTTTATAAAATAACTCAAGAGGCATGGCCATCAAATCCTCTTACATGCCATAAATGGTGACTTTCCTAAAACTACAATGAATAAAACACCTAGAAACAACAAATATTGTTCTTTTCCATATGAAGTTAATGACATGATTGACACTGTCACGTTGGTAGGAGTGCATTCCACTGGTCAAGTACACACCTAAGATTTGTACAAACAGTATGATTCAATAAAATTATTTCCCTTGCCAAATCTTTGTAGTGAAATTTGGAAAGCTGCTTAAGGAATAAGGGAACATGTTAATAGTGATTAAGGCACTATTAGAATTTTGTAAATAGTTTTTCCATGGAGAATAGAACATAAAATAACATAACTGTTACTCTTTTGAAAAATAGAGCTTATTATTTTTTTTTTTTATATTTTATATTATTATATATAATATCTAATTCTAAATGACAGCAAAATACAAATGAAACAACTAATATGTATGAAAGACTAAAGTGACATTTACAATCATAACTCATGCATCTAAATAGTTATCAAACGTCAAGTTAAATTAGCCATGAAACAAAACATTGAACTTTAATACACAAATCATAGATGTGCCAAATCTTGATTTGATTTAGAAATTTAAGCATTGTATTCCTGGTTCCCTAGATATCTAAATTGAATTGTTCTTCATCATCAAAATTAAGTGCATAACAGTCCTCCTGTCTTATTTGTACAAAACTGTATCCATATGTGAATCTTCTATGCTCAAGAAATTTAATGGAAAATACAGAATGCTAGCTGTGTGTATCTTACTTCTGGTTTGGTACTATTTCTACTTTGTCTACCGCTAAACTTTGGATTATTCAAGTCACTCACACAATACTGTCTCCTGCATTGGACAATCTATCACTTCTCTCAAGTCTATATCACTATCAAGCTATCATAATTCATGACCAAAAGAGTAGCCCAGTTTTTTTTGCATGGCCTGTATTTTCCATTTACTGGTTTACTTGGCATAAAATGAAAATATCAAGCGGTAATTAGACCCTGGTTGATTAGTGTATTTGCTTCAAAATAATGACGTTTTGCTAAAATTGAATTTTAAGTCCTCTTGATGCCTGCTCTATTTCCAGATGCCGGTGCTTGGAAATATGTTGAGCAAAACAGACATGCTTATTTTAAAAAAATGCAGGTACTTTTTCTTTCTCATTCATTATAGTGATTAAGTTTTAAACTATATAAATTTTCAATGATGGATGAGTTCTCGAAGTGCAAAGATGTTGGGAGTAATATAGGGAAATTGAATTGAATGTTTTGTGACACATAAATGCTATTCTCTCAGTTTATATGCAAAAATTATAGATATTTACAATCATACGAGTATAAATCAATTGTACGATTTCCCGCAACAGAATTATTTGAGTATAGTTAGGATTTTGATCAGGGAATAGGTTCTCGGCCTATATTTTGAAAAATGAAGTCTAATAATTTATTTATCCTTGTTAATACGTGGATGAAATGGATGAGGGCTATGTGTTCTATGTGATACGAGAGTACCACTCAATCTGAATGGAAAATTTAATCAAATAGCAGTAAGACCAACGATGTTGTACGAGACCAAATGTTGGGTTGTAGAGAACCAATTCGAAAATAAACTAAGTGTAGTAGAAATGAAGATGTTGCATTGGATGAGTGGTAAGACTAGACGAGATAAGATTACAAATGAAAATATTAGAGAGTGGGTAACACCTATAGTAAAAAAAATGGTGGAAAAAGACTTAGGTACTTTGGATCTGTAGAGAGAAGACATGTTGATTCTGTGGTAAAGACAGTAGATTAGATGGAGAGAAGTCAAACACCTAGAGGCAGAGGAAGATGTAGAAAAACTATAACTGACTTATTAAGAAAAATCTCGTGAATAATGATTTGGATAGCAACATGGTCCTGCATAGAACATTGTGGCGAAAGTTGATCCATGTAGCTGACCCCAAAGGCTTGTTGTTGTTGTTTGTTGGGGTAACATCGATAGTAGAAAAAGATGGTAGAAATAATGGAAGTGCATCAATATGTGCGATAACCATCAAAACTTTTCCAAAAAATGTTCTCGCAAATAAGTCTGATCTGGCATGGAAACATGCTTTACCTAGTCCGAACACAAGAAGTTGGAAGTGCAACTATTGTGGGGGAAGAGTTTAGCGGAGGAGTTTGTCGAATCAAACATCATTTGGCCGAAACAACTAAGAATGTCAAACCTTGCAAAGCTTCCGGATGGAGTTAAGAAGGAAATAATGATTGTTGTTGTGGAATTACAAACTACGTTGATTCAGAAGTCAAATTTATATGACATTGAAGAGCCTAATAATGTTGGTGGATCAACTAGCTTCCTTGCAAAGGGAAAAAGCCAAGAAGAGATTGTGAACACCACAAATATGTTTAAGAAACGTGAAGTAGGAGTGACTTCTCAGGCCATTATAAACAACATGTGGAAAAAGGAAATGAGGGATGATATGTGTAAGACTATTGCTCTATGTATTTACAACAATGCTATTCCATTTAATGCGACTAATAGTGAAGAATGGAATATGATGTTTGAACTTGCTGCTAAACACGGTCCAGAATTTAGAACTACCATTCAATTATGGTCTAGGGTTTAAACTGATATGGAAAATTATTGAAAGATGGGATAAACAACTGCATTGGCCATTGCATGCTGTTGGCGATTTTTGTAACTCTATCTTGCATTATGCTCCTAAATACGTTATTGATAATGAAGTTGTAGACGGAATGTATGAATGTTTTAATAGGATGGTGTTGGACTTGGAAAAACGTTTGAACATTGATTACCAACTTGAAACCTACAAAGAAAAAGATGGAAAATTTGGTTGTGATTTAAGTCACGCTCGCACTTAAAACCAAAACACCAACACAATGGCGGGGTCTTATGGAAGTGCATATCCTGAATTGCGGTGGTCTGCAATGCGAGTGTGGAGTGTCTTTGAAAGGTTTGCAATGCAAGTGTTTTTCATGTAAATTTTTCAAATATTTTCCTCTATCCTCGTGTGGCTTAAATCTTGGATCATGTTTAGCACCAAGTTCAAACATCATATTCCATTCTTCACTATTAGTCTCATTAAGTGAAATAGCATTGTTGTAAATACATTGAGCAATGGTCTAACACACATCCTCTCTCATTTCCTTTTTCCGCACGTTGTTTATAGTGGCCTGAGAAGTCACTCCTACTCCACGTTTCTTAAACATATTTGTGGTGTTTGTAATCTCTTCTTAGATTTTACTCTTTGCAAAGAAGCTGGATAATCCACCAACAATATTTGGCTCTTCAATGTCTTACAAATTTAAGTTTGTAATTGCACAACAACAATCATTATTTCCTTCTTAATTTTACCTGGAACAGCTCTGCGAGGTTAGACATCCTTACTAGTTCTGGCCAAATAATGTTTGATTCGATAAACTTCTCCGCTAAACTCTTCCCCACAATAGTTGCACTTGCACCTTCTTGTGTTCAGAATAGGTAGAGCATGCTTCCATGCCGGATCTTACTTATTTCAATCATTTGCATCAAATAGAATATAAAGAGGTGAAAAATAGAGGGATGAAAATAATAGAAAAACAGGGGATGAGGAAGCTTGAAAGAGGAGCTTGTATGTAGTGTTTGGAACGAATAATAATGAGATTTTCTGGTGAAATAACAGGGTTTTAGTCGATGGTAATTGTAACTTTTTTTGTTGGTATTAATCTAACGTTTGTTTAGAAGAGAAGAAATGATACGCTGTTTTTTTTTAGAAGAGAAAGAAATGATATGCTGACAACATATGTCTCCAAATTCCTATTTAAAAAAAAAATTAAATTAAAGTTTTAATGCGACCCGATACGAGTTCGTCGAGTTTGGTGCATACGATCCCACCTGAATCGCAGCACGCCAGCATGTTATTGGAACGTAAGATCATACGGTTTACGTGCTAACTTGCGATCCTGCATATACCGGTCAATAGCGGCCTGCGGGGCTATCCCGCTATAGCAGAGCTGAGCGGAGGCCGGCCGCTATGGGAAGAGCCTTACCGATGCATAACACTATAGGGTAAATAGCAGATAGTAGGGACAGAGTGGATTCCAGCCCGGAGCGGTTTCTATTCCGCTATATTTTTCCCCTTTGGTAAGTAGATCTTAGTCAGGCTAGGCCTAATATGCGCTAGGTCATAGGCCCCTAGAAAACAGCTTGACCTATTGTCACCCTTATTAGTGTTATTTTTTTTCAGCTCGAGTTTGCACCAATTGTATTACTATTTGCCTAATTATCGTGTATAATGACACATTCCTTTTAAAATTTCTTTTACAGTCCCACTTTTAGCCATCTATTTCTTTTACCTTATCAAAAGTCTAAACCCTAAAGTTTCAACAAGACATCTTCCAACATAAAATTCTTAGATTAACTTGTAAAAAAAGAACAATGTTTCACAAAAAAAAAAAATTGATATTTCAAAATGTGATCAAGCTCTCAAATTTGATAGAGTCCAATGGTGTCAATTGATCCATAGAGCCAACTCAATCTGATGGAATAAATGTTCGGTTGTTCTTGTTGGTTGTAATATTATTTATTTCCCCAATTTCAGCACAAAAGTTCTTTTAAATAAGTGCTTTTCTTGTATTTCTTGCTTCAATGTAGTAGACTCTCCTTGTGCCCTAAGAAAGCCTTTTTATTCTGACTACATTGTTTATGCCATTAGTCAAAATCGCATTCTTTTGTATCTTTCTGCAGGTCTGGGATTATACTGGTTTTGGGTATGCTAGATACGATGCAGGAGATGTAAATAAAGACTTTCTAGGGTAAGTGTAGACATGTTGTGATTAAGAAAATTTCATTGAAAATGGTTATCACATTACTAATTGCTAAAAATTGATAAACCAGGTGTGTAGCGGAGAATAAAGTGCTTCATAGTGCCTTATTGTCATGCGTAAAGGTATAATTCACCTTGTTAGTCTGTGATCTGGAGTATATGGTTGATTGTGATACAACACTGCATGAGAAGAAATATGAATTATTTTTATTGACTTTGAACTTGTAGTATCAAACATTTTATAATGTTATAAAAGGTGCAAAAAAGGAAGCAAAATGGATTCTAACTCTGAAGATAAAAAAATTGCCAAAATAAAATCCCCTAATTTAAAAGATTTCAAAACTGATTTTCCCAATCTTTTTGTAGTATACTAAAGTTTTTACAGCTCAACACTTCCCCTCAAGCTTCCATTCCCAGCATTGATTAATATCATGAAATCTTAAGCTATTCGGCCTTTTTTTAGAAACATTGGTTAATTGTTATCCTGATGGAAACACAGGACATGCACACCTTCCTCCTATTTTTCTTTATTGACCGCCTGTCTATAATGCACATAGGATTTCAAGCAATATTGGTAGCTAACTTGTACAATAGAGTTTCATAGAATCCTCCAGTTTGACTCTTTATTATGTAGTATAATCTTCAGACTTCAGCTATAGTAGTTGACGTAGTCATTGGGAAATAGCCCCAAAATCTGATTATGTTGATGATCTTGTCACCACATTGTGTTTATTGCCCTTCACATCACTAAAATACCCTGAAGGAAGGTACAATACCAGAAGTTGATCTTCTACCACAGTCAACATCTGTGTAAGCTTCTAAGGCTAGAGCCTCTTTATTCGTGCACGAAATTCCTTTTTCAAGACTTTTCTTCAAGTAATGCAGTATCCAGTATGTAGTTTGAAGGTGATTTTCTCGTGTGTCGAGCGAGCATAAACTGACTTATAACTTATAAGTCTCATCGACTATGCTGTCTGGCCTAGTGTGAGCAAGGCATACGAGCTTACCTACCAACCTTTGGTTCATTCTCTTATCAATGACTGGTTATTCTTGCTTCTCCCAACTTATCTCTTAAGCAATTTAGTACCAATTTTAGTCATGTGATAAAAATGGACTCAATTAATTAGGAAGTCTCATAATACTTTCACGCGCGTTCACTAATTTTGTTACTGTGTGTTAAGATAAGCTTGCTAGTACTAGTGTATTATATAATGGAGATGCAATACTGTCTTGCCCCTAGCTATTCTAGAAATTTTATGCAATTGTACCGTTTCACTTTTACGTTTTAATGTCAGCACCATTATATCACTAAATTTTACTCTATCTTTGGTCTGCTTTGACAGTTTCTCGATAAAAACTTTGCTTATTATATTTTTCAATGAGTAGAATTTTTTATTCAAAGGCACGACTTACATTTCATGGAGAATTTCAAACTTCTTGACAGGATTCTGATTTCAAGACAACATTCTATCCGACAAGGTTAACTTCAATGACTTTGAATGCAAACTCTATGTCTACTGTGGAGAAGAGTATACCATCCAAAGAACCACCATCTGCTCAAGGTCATACTTCAAAGCTGCAACTTAGTGATGGCAGTAGCATATATGCCAAGTTGGTGGTAAGGGAAAGTTTACTTACCTGTTCTGTAATTTCCGTTGCAGTGGTACAAGTAGCGGATGATGAATTCATATTTGAAGTTCCATTAGCAACTGTATGATCGATATTATTTAGTATACTACGATTGGAGTCTAATCACATAAATGTTTGTTCTGAAGGTTGGGGCCGATGGAGGAAAATCCCGCGTTAGGGAATTAGCAGGATTCAAAACAACTGGATGGAATTACTCTCAGAATGCAATCATCTGTACTGTAGAGCATACTTCTGCTAATCATTGTGCGTGGCAACGTTTTCTACCTAACGGCCCAATTGCACTTTTACCGATGGGTGATAATTTTAGCAACATTGTTTGGACCATGAGTCCAACAGAGTCAAAAGATCGCAAATCTATCACCGAGGAAATGTTTTTGAAGGATGTGAATTCTGCTCTTGATGATGGATATGGACCTCATCCGACGGCAAGCTCATTAGGAACTCGAGATATGTTTTCTTGGCTTAAAATGGATGCAACTTTATCAGCTAATGAATCCTTTGAAATTCCTCCAAAAGCTATAAGATTGGCATCTGAAAGGATGGTGTTTCCCTTGTCTTTACGGCATGCCAATTCCTATGCATCAAAACGCGTTGTTCTAATAGGAGATGCAGCCCACACTATCCATCCCCTTGCCGGTCAAGGAGTTAATTTAGGTTTTGGTGATGCATTTTCTCTTTCAAAAGTTATTGCAGAGGGTATTGCTTTGGGATCTGATATTGGAGAGGTATGTTATGTCTTTGATGTTTATTTCATGTTGTTCACAAGATTTAAAACCCTGTTTGGATAAACAACTTAATATAAATTACTAATGACTATGTATAAGTTATTTCTATAACATAAGATACGAAAAAGTTGAAATATCTTCATATAAATCATAGGATGTTTTATAAGGTATGTTTAAGAACTTATGGACAATGTCATAAACTGTTTGCATAAACTCTCTTAATGTTGGTCTGCAGGTAAATTTGTTAAAGAAGTACGAAGCCGATAGGAAACCAGCGAACATTGCGATGATGGCGTTACTCGACGGCTTTCAAAAAGCTTATTCTATTGATTTTGGGCCTTTTAATTTTCTACGAGCTGCAGCCTTCAATGGAGCAAACCATATATCACCACTCAAGAGAAGAATAATTTCTTATGCTTCAGGGGAAAATAAATTGCCCATTTTCTTCTGAACATAAAAATGTAGTTGATTTGAATTTAAAGTAATTGCTTAACAGCATTTGACACATGGCCAATTCTGTTGTTATGCATTTATCAAAATAAGTTTTGGCCAAAGGTTCAGCAACACCGAAGTTTTATCCTTGTAAAGTTTTTATGCATCAATGGGTGGAAGTTGGTCAGTCTTGCATCTTGCTAAGTCTACTGTGGTAAGCTATATATTTACGATGAAAGTTACTGGATCAATACATTTGACAATAGTATGATAGTAAAATAGTGTTCTCTCTATTATAGTTTTTGATTAAATTTTTTAGGTGAGATAGACTCCGGTGGTTCATTAGGTTTAAGGCAGACTTCAAGACACAAATAACATTTGCAAAATTACATACTGATTACCCACTAAAAAGGTGCTTATGATTCTATGAAATTATAAAAAGAACAAATTTTTCAGTTCTTGTGATTTATTCTATGAGATTTTATGTTTAGAGGATGAAGTATAAACTATTTCGCTTCTGTATCATTGTTACTTTGTTTGTTTTAAGTTTTATATTTGAAGTATGGTTAATTGTCATCGAGTAAATATTCAATTTTATCTTGAAACTACCATCAATTTTAAGTTTTCTTTCTTGAGATTGGTTGAAAACCGTAGCACACCTGCACGAAATTTTCAAAACACCTCATGTTTTTAGAGATGTATTTTCGGACGCACTAAAATTTTTTTTTTCCTCAATAAAATTTGGAGATGTACAACCGAAGTTATTTTAAGGATATGTTCGAAGATATACCTTTTTTAAATAAAAAAAAAAGTTTGGAGATGTATCTCCGAATTAGGTGGACATATTTAAAGCTCGCGTTAGAACCCTTCCCTCTTCTCATTCTTCATTTTCAAAAAATACATTTTCTCTCTACCTCAATATACCCATTTCACGTTCCCATTCAAGATCAAGTTTTGAAACTACATTTACTTGTTTCTTACCATTCCCAATTCCTTCAATCTACCGCGTTCAACATCAGAGCACTTTAATCTCTCACCAACACATTTTTGAGTAAGTTTCTCATTTATCTTAGTTTGATTTTTGATTTATGTATTAGCTCAAATAGGTTAGTTTTAATGCATTACATAGTTCAAACAGGTTAGTGTTCGTGTTTGGAGATTATGGGTACACAAACTTCCTTTTGTGTACCCGGATGTCTCCGGGTTTGCATGTCTTTGGGCATCCGGGTACACAAACATCATTAGTGGCATGCAGACTACATTTGCTAAGAGATGGCATAGTAAGACGTTGTCTTTCTTCCTCCCTATTGGTGAGATGACTACTACACTAGATGATGTAGCATGCCTCCTACACCTTCTCATCAGAGGAAGGTTTCTTAATCATTCTAAGATCAGCAAGACTGTGACCATTGATATGATGGTAACATTGTTGGGAGCTGAACATGATGATGTCTTTCAGCAGTGTAGAAGCACCAGGGATGCACTTGCCAAGTTTTCTTATTTGGAGGAATTGTATGAAAAAACTTGGAGACATCTGGACACCCGGACGCCGATGAATTTTGGGTTAACTACCACAGGGAGGGTTCCCTGAGGTGCTACTTCATGTTCTTGTTTGGCACGTCCATGTTTGTGGACAAAAGTGCTACTTACGTGGATGTGGCCTACCTAAAATATTTCATCGACTTGGAGTCCATTCGCGGGTGGATTGGGGGCAATGTGCTTGGTTTACCTGTACCACAACCTGAACGAAGCTTGCAAATGGACGATAAAACAAATGACGAGTGTTAGCAAGAAGTTTTCGATGCATGGGTTATCTTAGTGTAACGAGGAATTTAGAAATATGTTCAGTGATGTTAAGAGCTTTTCAACGAGAAAAGTATATTAGAAAAGTCTAGTCGAAGTCACCGCTACACAGGAGGGAAATATTAGATGGGACTTAGAAATATTTTCTAAGTTTTATATGAGTTTGAAGAACATGATATGGCATTCGACGCAAAATTTTAATTTGAATAGGGAATAACTAAATTTCGTCCTTATCCAATTTCGAAAGAGGACGTGTGGAGCCTCAGGGGTGAAAGAAAGACATGTCGAGCAAAATGTGTCGTGTTTTGGGAGAAAGGCCGTTGAAGACGGTTATTTCAATTTAGTATATATAGGAGTCTTAGTGTTAGGAATCCAGTGTGTTCATTCGTTTGTACAAAATCTCACAAATACTCAAAGTATTTGCGTTATTGAGAAAGAGTTATTGAGAAATGTACGTATAAACACCACACTTTATTCAGTTTGCAATTTACCTTTACATTTCCAGAATTCGTTAGCTTCTTGCCATTTATTTTCAATTGCTTTTACTGCATTTCTTTACAAGTTCTGCAAAGTTACTTTAAGTTAACTTAGATTAAACAAACAATATTCAAGACAATGAACGTTGTCGAAGTGTTCTTAACCCCGAAGAACATATTCTAAACACAAAAGCACATGTCCTAGGATTCACTGGTTGATACTGTGAGTAAACCATTTTTTAGAGACCAAAGATTGGTTACCAATTTTCACAATAAACAATGGGTTCATGTGTAACACCCCAATTCCACCCAAAGCATTTAGGCAAGGAAATATCAGAGTATTTAAAATTTCATACAACACAATTAGGATGTTACACTAAGTAACCAAACAAACACCTAGAAAACAAACGGACATCAGCGATGCCAAAAGCATACAACACCTGCCAATAAAACGATACATAACACACGGAAGATATGAACATATATATATATATATATATATATATATATATATATATATATATATATATATATATATATATATACGTATAGCTCTCGCTCTCAAAGAGGAGTTTTCCAAAATAAAGCGTTTACTATACACATCAGCACATCATCACATATACATGTTCAAAGAGTCATATACAAATAAATAACAACAGACTCCCGACTCCCCCGGTGTTACGTATCAGAGCGACCGACAAGACCAACTGGAGAACTACCTCTTCCAAAAGACTCCCAAAGCGGCTAATCTGCAGGATGCCACTCAAGCATCAAATCAGCAGAAGGGTGAGAATATAATTCATAATGAAAGCATGACAATTATAGTAATGCCAACAAGTATCATCAATAATCATACAACAAAGTAATCCACTAAGTCACCCACAACCAATATATAAGTAATGCGACACATGAATGGTAACATAAATTATAAAGACTGACGATGATGAATGAGACTCGACTATGCATATGCATGTGGTACCAAATCCGGAGTAAAACTCTTCCTTGTCATTATGACAAATACACCTGCCGAGCATTATGCTGGGACTTTATTCCACTCAGGAAGCCCGCAGGCTGTCGTCATCGAGCATGCAGCTCCCACTGATGACCTCTTGCCACTCAGGCTAATATACCGTTACCGAGCATTAAGCTCCTACTGGTAACCATGCCCGCAGGCCATCTGTTAACAGCATTCCGCCATTAACGTATTGAAATGTTATGCTGTGCAAATATATGACTCTTTTACACGACAACAACATCATCAACAATATAACACGATCATACACTCACGTTACATCGTTTATATTCTATCCAAAAGGATACATCACCGATTAATAACATCGTTATCAATTACATCACACCATAATTACCACACAGGCATTAATAAGCACACAACACACATTCACCGTCAAAACATACTAGCCACATCGGCATAAATGATCGCATAATTGCATCACATCAAATTAATATTGGACATTGGCCCACAACTCCATCAATACATCATCAACAAGTTGTAATAACAACAATTCAACAATGATAATAAATCATTCTCATAACAACAATTACTTGCCATAAGGCCACACATCATGTTAAAAACAAACAACCAAACATTGTCACATATCAAGAATGAACATTCATTAGTACATAACACATATGAACATGATCTCATGTTATCGACAACTAATCACATACCTCGTACCAATACGATAACATTCACACAACACATTATCGTGATTTATCATGCACTAGTTCACAAAACCATTTATGAAAATCAACCAACCACTACTACATCCTACATCATTAATAATTACAACCAAGCACTATGATTATTTACCAATCATATCGCGCATATAAACAATTATGTGTTTTCATCAACAACCCTCATAACCAATTAATAACAAGCTAACCAAGCCTATACTATCATATAGAACATCCAACTAGCTTCCTAACACTTCGAACAGCGTACGAAACGGAGCTACGGATCAAAGTTACAAGGTTCCAAAGTTTGGATAATTGAACATACTACACAACTCATCACTTGATCCTAATAAAAATAATGGGATACTTCATCCTATGAATCATTTAATTAGATAATAATATAGTTCATTGCGTTAGCTTTCCAACGCTTCGAACGGCGACAAAATCGGAGTTACGGTTCAGGAGTTACGAAGTTTCAAAGTTTTGGAAAAACATAAAAAGCTGTTGTCCGCTTCAGCTCCGCTCAGCGGACCTTCGCAGAGAATTTTCTGCAACAGAACCTCCGCTCAGCGGACCCACCTCCGCTCAGCGGACCTGCGTAAACCCAGAAAAAACCAGAACGAACCAGAACAGTTTTAACCCTCTTATACCCACCAAAACCACTCCAAAACATCATTATAACACCAATACAACACATACAAACCATAGAAACAACCTAACATCAAACTTTTCATGGTTGATTCATCAATCTATCTCAAAACTTAACTTTTATCCAAACTCAATCAAACCATAGAAATGGAAAAGAAAGCATGATCAATGAAGGTATCTATCATCATACTACACATACACACCACAAAATCATGTTTATAACTTCTAAACTCACAAAACTCACAATCCACCATTGTTGGTCAAGCATAGAAATAAACAAGAACAATACTATAAGAATCATACATCCAAGATAAATTAGATTCACCCCCTTACCTTGCTATTGTGACGATCGGAACTCGATTCGGATGAAAAACCACCAATCTCCACTTTTCCTCCTCTTTTCCTTCTTCTCCTTTTTCCTCTTCCTTTCTTTCCTTTCTGTTTTTCTTTCTTCTTTTCTTATATTCTTTTCTATCTCCCCCCTACTTCTCCAAAATATCTCAACAAAATATCTACTACGGTCTAAACTCAATTGCTCAGAAAAACCCCAAAACGCATAATATTACCTTAATAATATTTCCAGTACCAAAAATATGAAAACCTTCAATTAAATATTAGCCCGCCATCCCGAACTAATACCGACTGAAACGACTCCAAAAACGGTAAAATTCCAATAAACGTCACAAACGTCCAAATTAAGCATATACTTATATTTCCGAGCGTTACATCATGCACCCTGCTTACGGTAATTTTCAAATCCCACTATTAAGTTACAAACTAGTTTTTTCTTTTTACACTTGTTACTGATACTTTTTTTCCTTATTGGTTTTCAGGAATGGATCCTGACTCACTATCACCGCATCCACATGTTTAAACGTTCCCTGGACTATACTCATGATTGGCCATTTGCTTGTCGGTTTGTCCCTAGCAGAGGGAATGATCATATCTTGTCGTACCATATGTATATTGATCGCACCCAGCATGACGACGCAAAATGGTGGTCATACGGTGCTCACCGGGACATAGCTCCATTCGACCCCATTTCCTTATACTCTGGATGGTTTGCATGTAGGACCAATATCATGTGCATGTATCTTCCCGAATGGTGCATGCAGTAGTTTGGGTACGTGCAGAACATTCCCAAGTCATCCTTTTAGGATACTTCTTCTATTTGTATTGTCCGCAGAGACCTGGATAACATTCTCGCAGATTTTGAGAATCATCTGGTACCGGCGGAGTATTAGACTCATGAGGCCACATCTCAGTGGAGCGATGTTGAGGGTTACATGACAAAAGACGATCCTAGACGTCCACCTAGGCCTGCTCATGAGGAGCTCCTAGAAGATCAGCAGACATTGGACGACCATGTCGTTGATGTGTTTCCACTCAATCAGAATATTATGTGGCTTATACGTTAGGGCATCGTATCCAGAGTGTTTGCGAGAGGTAGAGATGAAGCAGTCGCCCTAGCAGAGTCCATTCTTTTTGAGGCACGGAGTGCCGTGGCTTACCGTAGGAAGAGGAGGAACTAGAGTGTTAGGATTAGGAATACGCAGTAGAGTATTTTGATTGTATTTTGTTTAATTTTAATCGACTTTGAGAGCAATGGTTGTACTAATATATTCGGTTTTTATAATATTTGGTTTCATTAAAATTTTACGTGGTTCTATAATATTCGCTTTTATTAATCGTTGAAAAAAATAACACCATTTTTAATCGAATCGAAATTAGTTTGCACTAAAAACACCACAATACTTGAAAATTGATGCTGGATAAATTATATAGGAAAAAAATTCGGAGATGTATCTCCAAACCAATTTCTTTAAGAAACGTGGGGGTTGTTTGTCTTTTTAAGGACAAAAGGTGACTTCGGAGAGGCATCTCCGACGTTTTCCTAAGGGTAAATTTGGAGATGCATCTTAATCGGAAAATTAGCAAGTGTACTATTTTCAACAATGTAGTAATAATAGGGTTTATCCCCAAAATCAATCTCGATGACTGCGTAGAAAATATAAGTTCTTTATTCTTATAATGATTCAATTGAACAAAATAACATGGGGGTTTGGTGATTGTTTAGAAATAATGATAAGTAAGAATGAATTAAAACAAAAGAGTAAAATTTAAATTTTATTTTAAACAATATGAGAAAGCATGCTAAGACAAGGTGTATGAGTTGCCTTGCAACAACCTTTAATCCTTATTTAACATTAATTAGAAAGAACTATTACCGAATATCAAGAATAATTTTCCCTAATTCCTTAGCAGAAAACCTTTGATATTCATCTTGTATCCTAATTCCTTAGCCATACAAGATGATATCAAGCAATATGTAATTTAATAAGAATGTTAAGGTTACTACGGTGAATCCTCATTCCTAAGTAATATCTACCGTAATATTATTGTACAAAAAGCGATGAGGTGATTTGTCTAACCTAAACCCCAACCGTAAATCAAAATCTATTTGTCCGATAGAAAAGGCATTAAGCACTTTGCACAATCAAATAGGTTCACACAAACAATGATATCATAAAATAAGGGAAATTTGGTTCATTATAATTGCAATTCAGGGACACCCCTAGCATTGGGGAGTTTAGCCGCTCATAACATTCAACAAAAATACAATAAGAAGATTAGACATTACAAGAAAAGAGGATTGCTTCGATCTTCAACCGCGATTGCTCTTGAAAATCTCCGTTCTCCGAAACCCTTGAGAGCCCCATTCCTTCTTCTGTAATTCTTTTGTACGATCAGAGATGTCCCAAATGCTTTCAAAAACTAGGTATAAATAGTGTTTGGGCATTCCTCAACGATTCAAAATGTCCAAAATACCCTTAATGAACCAGAATATTCGAAAACTCAAAAAGCCAAAATTCTTAGTGCATTTGCTGACAGTGTCGTGTCGCATGACACGGGAACCCGTGTCGACTTCTGCCCCTTGTCTCCAAACGCGCCTTTGTTGCTATTTTGCTGACACGGTCGTGTCGCGTGACACGGGCACCCGTGTCAGCTTCTTCCTCTTTGTTCCAAACGCGCCTTTGTTGCATTTTTTCTGACACTGGAACCCGTGTCAGCTTCTGCCCCTTGTACGCTTGTGGCAATTTTTCCATCTTTCGCCTTTGTGCTAATTCTTTGGAGCTCTTCACTTGCATATGAAATCACAAATAACTTCCAAACCAAGATATCAAAAGCACCTAATTGACATCGAATTCAAATTATAACCATACAAAGATAAACTTGCGAAAGATGAAATAACTTAAACGAGATGATGAAAAGACAAACCAAAGTGTTACCAAGTTGACGGATTTTTAACGAATAATTGATGGAAACTAAATAGAATTTGTGACCGATCAAAACTCCAAACTTAGCTCATTGTTTGTCCTCAAGTGATGCATGAGATAACAAAGAGGTCACCCCTGGATTTATTCTTACCACAATACAACCAATGTCTTTCGCAACTCAATTTCTACCTTTCCAGTCAAGTGTTCCGGTTTCACGAATCGAACTGCCCGCTTCACTTCCACATCAAAGTACTTCTTCACCTGTAAGCTTTTTCACACTTCTCACTAAATCTCTCGGGGTTGAAAAGGCAATTCACTCACAAGTCAATCATATGCAATACCAACTTTTAAATTTGAATAAACTCTACTTTCCATACACAAACATTTTGCACATACTTTTTGAGGTCTTCGGGTTGTAACGGGGCTTAGGTACAGTGAGATAAACAAGGAAAAGGATACACGATGGTTTTAGGCTCAGCATTTGTGTTGTTGTTCTTGTTTTTGTGTTTCTTTTATCACCAGGAGGATTTAACCACACACTTCTTTTGTCTCTTTTGCTTCACTTAATTGTTCCTTTGAGTGTTTCCTTAATCAACACGTCTCTTTGCTTAGGCGAGTGCTTATTTCTGATTTCTCCCTTTCCTTAAGGCATATTTTGTGTCTCAACATTTTTCTTTCATTTTTTATCTATTTTTTTCTTTTCGCACTCGCCCTTCTTTTAGGTGTACTACCCCAAACTTACAATTTTGCACAGATTTAACAACAACATTACAACAGTTATGCTGAGCAGGGTAGGAAGTGTTTGGCCATGGGTTAACAGATGCGGTTAAAAACAAACAAGGGATACAGGCTCAACAGGGGTTAACAATGGATAAAAATAAACATGAGATGACTAGAAAGGCTCAGGGAGAAATAGAAACAACATGCCTTAGTGTGTCATCAAGTAGTGCCATGTGAGCAGAACGTACACAAATTCTGAGTGATAAAGTCATACCTGACTGAACTTTCATGATAATATATTTCTGGATTTTTGTATGCTCACCATGTTGGGAAAATTTTACAGGATCCACAGTACTTATCTTGTAATGTTGCTTCTTCTTTGGTCCGGGTCTCCATAATTCAATTCTCGGTCTAGTATTATCAAGTTGCGTCCAACAATTCTCTTTGGTTAGATTAACTTTCAAGGGCGCTTGTGGACCAAGTATTGGTTGCGTATTTCATCCTCTCACTAAAAGTTCATCAATCATCCGGTAAATCGCAATCAATCTGTAACTAATCGGTCACGAATCTCATGATGTTTTTGTTACTTTCCTGATGATAATCCAGGTATTTCGCACTGCTCAGTGTCATATTTTAGTCTTTTTAAATTGGTTTAAGTATGTATGAGTGTGTTGGCATGTTTTATCCTTTCATTTGTTTTCGAGTTTATTTTCCCATTTTATGCTTTGGTTTGGTTGTTTAATGATGCTTCAGATCTAGGAGATTGTTCACTCTACCCAGTGCAAGAAATGTCGGAAGTAAGGAGCAAGACAAAGAAGAAAGGAGAGAATCAGTGGTGCAACACGGGTGCCCGTGTTGAGTAACACGACCCGTGTTGCTAGGCAGGCAAGCAAGAAACAAAAGTGAAGAAGCAGTGGTGCAACACGGGCACCCGTGTTGCCTAACACGACCCGTGTTGCTGCTACTGAGTGCACAATCATTTTTAAAAGGATCCAGAGGACCAACACGGGTACCCGTGTTTCCCAACACGGCCCGTGTTGGCGTGTTACGCTGATTTTCATGATTTTATGATTTTTACTCAAAAAGTGAGCCCGGAGGGTGTTTTGGTACTTTCCGACTTAAAAAGAAGGGTTTGCAATATATAGTGAATGATTAAGAAGAGAAGAGGCATCTTTTACAGAAGGGAGAAATTGAATCTGAGTCAGAGCAACATATGAGATTATTGAAGAACGGAGATCATTCATGAGCCAGAGCAATTGAAGATAAAAAATTCCTCAATTATCTGTAATGTTTAACTTTGGTACTTTTGAATTTCTTTTGAACAATATGAGTAGCTAAACCCCCCCAATGCTAGGGGTGTCCCTGATTTGGTTTGTAGTGATTTTGATACTTTAATTTGATCGATTTCATGTTTATGTTATTCAATTCAATTTTATACCGCGTTTAATGCTTTCTTTATCTGACCAATAAAGATTGTTATATGATTAACAATTTGCCGGATCGCAATTGTTAAGGTTTGTATTCAATTGAACCATAGTAGATATCACCTAGGACTAGGGATACCCTATGGTCACTAAGAACTCTTGATAGAAAAAGCTTGGTTTTATCTGATTTCTCTAAGGACTTAGGATTTATAGATGAAAAACCAAAGGTTTGCCCAATAAGGATTTAGGGGCAAACACTTTAAAGATTTAGTAATTGAATATCATGAACTTGTTGAAGAGATCTCAAATAAGGATTCAGGGTTGTTACAGAGCAAATCACACACCTTGCCTTGGCATTTACTCATATTAGTGAAAAAGCTTAAATTTACATGCTGCTATTTTTATTCTACGTTTAGAAATTATAACTAAATCAAAAACCCCAGTTGTCTTTTTGTTTAATTGAATAATTATAAAACTTATATTCCAACGCAGTCCTCGAGATCGATACTTGGTTTTTACCCTTTTATTACTACTTCGTAAAAATAGTACACTTGCTATTTTTCCGATCAAGTTTTTGGCGCCGTTGCCGGGGACTGCCAAATATAAGTTAAATAATAATTTAATTGAATTTTTGTTGCTCTGCAACCAAAATTTTATTTTCTGTTATTTGAACTGCTCGTACTAATATTCATCTAATCTTTGTATGCAAGGTAAGGCCTCAGCTGAACTTATTTTTGACGCAGAACCAAAAAGACTATTCCGAGCAAGACGCCAAGAAGCTAAACAAAAATAACTGGAAGAAAAAGAAGAAACGCTGATAGTTTCAGATCCTGAAACAGAGGAGACTAATTCAATCCATTCTGAGCATTCAGATTCTGAACCTGAAACTATGGCCGAAGACCCACCTCCTGTGGAAAGGCATTTAGGTGATTATGGGAGAGAAAATGCACCTCTTGGCCGGATGACAATTGTTAACCAACCGGTCAATGTTGCCCACTTTCAGTTACACCCGGCAACAATACGACAACTAGAAAAGAAACCATTCTCTGGAAGAATCAATGAAGATGCAAATAAGCATTTACAAAGGTTTCTTACTATGACAACATCACCAAAGATAGAGGGGCATTCTGAAGAAGCCAAGAAATTGGTGATGTTTCCATTTACATTGTCAGACGATGCTGAAGAGTGGTTTTACTCTTTACCTGCTGGAAGTATCACAACTTGGCAACAAATGGAGACAACATTTCTGAATGAATATTTTCCAGCTTCTGTGTATATCCGTAAAAGATATGATATAGTCAATTTCTAACAGAAGGAAGGAGAATCATTTGGAGATGCATATAAAAGGTTCAAGCGGTTGTTGGTTGCATGTCCTACTCATAACATGGATGCAATCGAACAAATGCAGAATTTTGTAAATGGTCTTAAGCTTAAGACTAAACAACTAATTGACACAGCTGCTGGTGGTTCAACGAATTTTAAAACAGCCACTGAGATAAAGAAGATCATTGATGCTATTGCAGCAAACGAACACTTAGAGCTGTATGACCGCAGTGTAAATCAACCAGAAGGGCTAGTTAATTTGAAGTTGTCAAATCAAGTTGTTAAGATGGAAGATCAGATCGCAGCTGAAGTTGAGCGCAGATTAAAACAAATGGCTCTTGAGAAACAAAAGGTGGCTCAAGTTCAGCCGGCTCAACCGATTCAAGCAGTGAATTGTGAAATATGTGGAGGACCTCACTTTGCCGTGCATTGTGTGGTAACAGCTCAGCAGGTGGAAGAAATCAACTTTTTGAAACAGAACAACCCTTACTCCAATACTTACAATCCAGGGTGGAAGAATCATCCGAATTTCTCCTGGAAAGATCAACAAGGGAATGTTCCAAAACAAGGGGCTGTTCCTTATCAAAGTCTTCCACAACAACAACAGCAATATCGGCCACCACAACAACAACCGTATCAACAACCTTATCAGCAACCTCAACAACAATTCCAGTAACAAGGGCCAAGAAAAGTAGATTGGGAGATCGCCATTGAAAAAATGGCTGCTCAAAGCTCCCACTTTCAAGAAGAAACAAGAAGTAATTTTCGGAATACGGGAGCATCAATTAAAAATCTTGAAATTCAGATGAGTCAAATAGCACAACAATTGGCAAGTCCTCAGCAACCTGATGCTCTACCTAGTGCCACGGTTACGAATCCCAAAGACCATAATAATGTGAGCGCTATAGTAACTAGAAGTGGTAAAGCGAAAGAAGTTGTGGAGGAGAGTGCTGAAGAAGAAGAGCCATTGCTTGAAGTGGATGTAGAAATAAAAGAGAATGAGGTAGAAGCGGAAGACTTAGGTGTGTTGGAACCAACAACTAAAGGGAAGACTAGTTAACAAAAACCGACAATTAAATTACCTTTTCCAACAAGAAATAAGAAGAAGGGGGAGCATGAGAAAAATTTTGAAAAATTCCTGGAGATGTTTAAGAAACTTGAGTTAAACATTCCATTCCTGGAGGCATTAGAACAAATGCCTACATATGCCAAGTTCATGAAAGACATCATCTCCAAGAAAAGGACCACCGATCATGACCCAATTATTTTAACTGAAACTTGTAGTGCTATTTTGCAAGGTATGAAGATTCCGGTGAAAAAGAAGGACCGAGGCTCTGTAACTATTCCTTGTACCATTGGGGATAGATCATTTAAAAAGGCTCTTATTGATTTAGGAGAAAGTGTAAGCCTTATGCCGCTGTCCATCTACAAGAGATTGGGAATTGGTAAAGTTCAAGATACAAGAATGACACTCCTATTTGCAGATCATTCCGTAAAAAGACCTTACGGGATAGTAGAAGATGTGCTCGTCAAAATTGACAAGTTTGTGTTTCCAGTGGATTTTGTAATTTTAGAGATGCCAGAGGATGAAGAAATTCCGATCATTTTGGGGAGACCATTCTTAGAGACCGGGAGATGTTTGATAGACATAGAAGAAGGCACGATGACCTTAAAGGTGTACGATGAAGAGTTAAAAATTGATGTGCGAAACACCATGAAATACAAGGATGATGTTGCTACTAGTCAACATATTGAGGTGATTGATCAAATTGTTAGCAATGAGAATGCTTTGAAGTTACAACAATTACCCTTAGAAAGAGTGTTGAGTTTATCAATTTTTAACGAAGCTGAAGAGGTTGACGAAAAAGAGATGGAAGTGTTGAAGATGATGGAAGCAAAACCTTTCATTAAAAGTTCTCGACAAAATCGGTGGGAAGATCTAAGGCAACCGTTAGTAGAGGAAAAGAAAGATGAACCAAAAAAGGGGGCTGAATTGAAACAACTACCGGAAAACCTCAAATATGTCTTCCTAGACACAGAAAGCAAATGTCCAGCTATCATAAACTCACACCTTGAAGTTATCCAAGAGAACAGACTTGTTGAAGTTTTGAAAAAGCACAAAGGTGCCATGGGATGGTCGATTGACGACTTAAAAGGTATTAGTCCTACAGTTTGCATGCACAAAATTCTCATGGAGGATGATCACAAACCTGTAGTCCAACCTCAATGGAGGTTGAATCCGACAATGAAAGAAGTTGTCAGAAAAGAAGTGGTGAAACTATTAGATGCTGGGATGATCTACCCTATATCTGATAGTGCTTGGGTGAGTCCTGTTCATGTAGTGCCGAAAAAAGGAGGAACTACAGTGATAAAAAATGAGAAAAATGAGTTAATCCCTACAAGGACAGTAACAGGGTGGAGAGTTTGCATTGATTACAGAAGGTTAAATCTGGTGACCAGAAAGGATCACTTCCTGTTACCTTTCATAGACCGAATGCTGGAAAGATTAGCGGGTCATGACTACTATTGTTTCCTCGATGGGTATTCGGGGTACAATCAGATAACGGTCGCACCAGAAGATCAAGAGAAGACGGCCTTCACTTGCCCGTTTGGTATTTTTGCTTATAGAAGGATGCCATTCGGGTTATGTAATGCTCCAGCTACTTTTCAAAGATGCATGCAAGCCATCTTTGACGACATGCTTGAAAATCATATGGATGTATTCATGGACGACTTCTCGGTTTTTGGTAAGTCTTTTGATAATTGTTTAACTAATCTTGCTCTTGTGTTAGAAAGATGTCAACAGACCAACTTGATTCTCAACTGGGAGAAGTGTCACTTCATGGTGCGTGAAGGTATAGTCTTGGGTCACAAAATTTCCCACAAAGGAATAGAAGTTGACCAAGTAAAGATCGAAGTAATATTAAAGCTACCTCCACTAATGAATGAGAAAGGTATTAGAAGTTTCCTAGGGCATGCGGGATTCTACCGCAGGTTCATAAGAGACTTTTCTAAGATAGCCAAACCCTTAACTACTCTTTTGGTTAAGGATAAAGTTTTTACTTTTGACAATGAGTGTGCCGTAGCATTTGAAACAATTAAGAAAAAACTGGTGTCGGCACCAATTGTTGTGGCCCCGGATTGGTCTCTTCCTTTCGAGATCATGTGTGATGCAAGTGATATTGCAGTAGGGGCAGTTCTAGGACAGCGTAGAGACAAATTGTTACATGTTATTTACTATGCTAGTCACGTTTTGAACCCTGCACAGATGAACTACGCAACCACTGAAAAAGAGTTGCTAGCTGTTGTTTATGCCTTTGATAAATTCAGGCAATATCTGTTGGGGTCCAGAGTCATTGTTTACACTGACCATGCTGCTTTGAAGTATCTTTTTGCTAAACAGGACTCTAAGCCAAGACTTCTGCGATGGATCTTACTCCTTCAGGAGTTTGATGTGGAGATTCGTGACAAGAAAGGGTGTGAAAACATAGTAGCAGACCACCTTTCTCGAATGTCACCCATTGAGGAAACAGAAGAAAAACGTCCAATAAAGGATGAATTCGCAGATGAACACATCCTTGCTGTTATTGGTGTACCTTGGTTTGCCGACTATGCAAACTATCTGGTAGGTGGGGTAGTCCCAGAAGATTTTGATTCTAACCGCAAGAAAAAGTTTTTACATGATTGCAGGTTCTACTTATGGGATGACCCATTCCTATACAAGAAATGAATAGATGGTTTGGTCAGAAGATGCATACCAGAGGAGGAACAAAAGGGTGTACTAAAAGCTTGCCATGACTCAGACTATGGGGGACACTTTAGTGGTGATAGAACTGCTGCAAAAGTCTTACAATCTGGGTTATACTGGCCGACCTTATTCAAGGATGCTCATCATGTCGTTCGAGAATGCGACAGATGTCAAAGAACAGGTAATATCTCAAAGAGAAATCAGTTGCCCCAGAATGCTATGTTGGAAGTGGAACTGTTTGATTTATGGGGGATTGATTTTATGGGACCTTTTCCACCGTCTTTCGGGAAAAATTATATATTGGTGGCAGTCGACTACGTATCATAGTGGGTAGAAGCTGTGGCATTTCCCACCAATGATGCGAAAGTGGTGGTAAATTTCCTCAAGCATAACATTTTCTCTAGGTTTGGAGTACCCCGAGCACTAATCAGTGATGAAGGTACTCATTTCTTAAATAAATTAATGGAGAATTTGTTGAGAAAATACAATGTGAAACACAAGATAGCCACCCCATATCACCCTCAAACAAGTGGGCAAGTCGAGGTTTCTAACAGGCAAATAAAACAAATTCTGGAAAAAACTGTTAGTGCCTCTCGAAAAGATTGGTCGGTCAAGTTAGACGATGCTCTATGGGCGTACATAACAGCGTACAAGACACCAATAGGTATGTCTCCGTATCAATTGGTGTATGGGAAGGCATGTCATCTACCGCTCGAACTCGAGCACAAAGCGTTTTGGGCCACCAAACTCCTAAACTGTGATTTTCTGAAAGCCGGTGAAGCTCGAACGACTCAACTTCATGAGTTGGAAGAGTTCCGTAATCAAGCATACGAGAATGCCAAGATCTATAAGGAACAAACAAAAAAATGGCATGATCAGAGGATTCAGAAAAAGGAACTGCGGGAAGGTCAATTGGTATTGTTGTTTAATTCCAGGTTGAAACTATTCCCTGGAAAGTTAAAGTCACGGTGGTCAAGACCATTCCTGATTCACAAAGTATTCCCTCATGGAGCAATAGAATTAAAAAATCAAACCAACGGGGATACATTTAAAGTGAATGGACAGCGGGTGAAGCCGTACTATCAAGGACAAGAGCGTGGTCTGATTGATAGTGTTCGTCTTACCGGATAAGATGAACGACCATCGAGCCAGGCGACGTTAAACGAAGCGCTTCATGGGAGGCAACCCACGGATTTTCCCTAATTTATTCTTTTTGTTTTCTTTTGTGTGTGGTTTCAGTTTTTTTCAGGTAAAGCTAGTTCCAGTGGTGGATACGAAGTGTGGAAAGACAAGGAAAGTGGAAAAAAACACAATTTTGTGAAGTTGAACCAGGGGTGCAACACGGGTGGCCGTGTTGTGTAACATGGGCCGTGTTTCCCCGTGCAAGATATTTGATAAAAAAGGGGGTGAAGAAACAGTGGAGCAACACGGGTGGCCGTGTTGCGTAACACGGTCCGTGTTGCGTCCACTGGGAGCAATCATGTTTTTTCCATTCGAGCAGTGAGGCAACACGGGTGGCCATGTTGGGTAACACGGTCCGTGTTGCCGGTACGAGAAAACATTTTCAAATTTTTTTAAATGGGACCATGGACCCCACCCATCCCACCTCACTCCTATCCAATCAAATTCGTTTCTCTCTCCATATCTCCATATTTTCTTTTTTTTTATTTCTCATAAACCTTCTTCCACCTCCATCTCTCTCCAAAACCTAAAACTCCATTAAAACCCTTCCACACCCTTCACAAAAAGTGTTCTACTCCTCACCCTCTCCAACTCTACGGTAACTTTTTCTCCTAATTCACAAATTTTTTCGTTTTTGATTTTCTTCTTATAAGTACGAATCATGCCACCAAAAAAGAGAACCAACACGGGTAAGCAAGTCGCTGAGACTGCGGGCACTCGCAAACGCCCGGTCCGCCAATCCAATCCTCATGACATTATTTTAGAGGACCCTAAGCATCACCAAAGATATATGGCTCATGTCAAACGGAAGCTCATTCCAACAAGGCATAAAAACCAAAATTGATAGGCTATTTCATTCTGTGGGTATGTTGGAATTTATGTATATGGAGGCACCATCTTATGAACGCCTCACTCTTGAGTTTTTAAGCACCACAGAGTTTAAGTTAGAAAGAAAGTGGAATGGATCTATTAAGTACTACTTTGGTACTCTTAAGTTCCGTATGTTTAACAAAGCCCATGAGCTAACCGTAGAGGAGTTAGGAGGTGTCCTCGGTTTGCCCATCTATGGACCTGGGGCCGTTCCGGATGAATTCGCGGGACAACAATTTTGGGGAGATATCACAGGTTTGGAAGCTTATGTCGCCGCAAGCGCTAAGTCATCATGGATTCAGAATCCATGTATTCGGTATGCCCAGAAAGGGCTTGCGTATACTGTGTTTGGCAGGGGTGATAGCCATGGCGTTGCGACCATGAGGGAACTCTTTTTCCTCTATGCAATGTTGCATCATGATGTGCTTAATGCTGCCGCATTCGTGGCTGATTTTTTGGGCAAAGTGGGTCGTGCTTCGTCTGGTGTAATTTCTGTAGGTGGTCTTATCACCCAAATTGCGGTTCATTTTGGGTATAAAGAATTATTGGACACTGACACTCCTATTGAAGGTAAAACTAAGATTGATATGGAATCACTCATCCATCAATACATGATTACTATTTCTGATGGTGGCTATTGGTTGACAAGTAGAAGTCGATTCTTGTTTGAATTACCTAACTCGGCAAAAGCCAGCACTGCTAATCGTGCTAACTGGCTCTACACTAATGTCGCTCCTGAAGGAGACGACCAAGATGCTTATTTTGATGCAGGTGATCAAGGAGACGGCGAAGACCCGACTCAGCATCAGTTCCCACAGGCGCCCTCTCAGTTTAACACCTATGGTTCAGCATCATCTTCTATGGCTCCGAATCAATGGGAATGGGTCCAATCTGAAATTGGGCATCTTCGAACTGAGCAAACCCGGCAAGGCGAGGAGCAGACCTGTCAAGGAATTATGATCACTGATATGCACGAGATGATGCAATGTCTGATGTTGCAGTTTCCACCCCCCTCCTCAGTAGGTCCGGTATGTCCCTCTCACGCTTGCACCAAAACATTGCGGACAATGTTTAGTTCAGGTGTGGGGGGAGTTTTATTTGTCGCTTTTAGTATTTTCTTTTTATTTTGATTTCGTATCTCTTTTTTTTTTCCAGTACTTTATGATAGTTTGTGTGTTAGCTATGACATGTCAGTGCAGGATGCTGAAATTGTTAGCAGGACAAGTGATGAGAATCTGTGATAGTGAACCAAATTGCACCTCGCAGTGATGAAAGGAACCCCCAAAGAGTTGGTACTGTTGAACTTAATGATCGGACACACTTTCAAGCTTTGGACCAGACGATAGACTTGTAGACCCGATGAGGCGATAAAGTTGTACCATACAAGAAATGTTTTTGGACCCTGTGAGCTTGACCAAACATGGTGAGGATTATCAAAAGCCAAATACAAAATCATCATGAGAGTTTGTCAGGTATGTCATCGTCACTTTTGGTTTGTGTAAGTATTTGTTGGAATTTCGAATGCACATGTTTACACACTGAGGCACTTGTTTGGTTTACACCTGAGCCTTTCAAGATAACCTTTTCACGCTTATCCCTTGTTAACCCCGTTCGAGCCATACAACCTTTTGTTTGTTTGATTACATACATGAGTTCACCAATAAACCAAACACTTCCTTATCCTGCTTAGATAAGAGTAGTTACTTTTTGATCTGTGAAACAATTTAAGTTTGGGGTCGGTACACCGAAAACAGAAGAGTAGGTAAGTGCAGAAAAAAAAGAGAAGAACCAAAAGAGAAAAAAAAAAGAGAAAAAGAAATGATAAGTAAAAAAAACACTTACCTATAAGAGAATCTGATCTGAAAATAAAGATGTGAAAGAAAAGAGATGCTCAAAGAAATACACGAGCAGTCATTCAAGGATCTTAAGAAACGGTGTCCGACACTTGTGATTGTGAACAGTAAAATAACACAGTGAGCGAAGTAATGACTCTAATTCTAAGCCAAAAGCCACTAGTTCTCCCGTTTGTTTGTTCATCCCACCTTTTCCCTTAGCCCCGTTACAACCTTGAAAGACCTCAAAAAGTGTGTGTCGTGTGCGTATGAGATGAAGATAAATGTTATACAAACCTATGAGCTGACTTTGCATGCTTTGATCATTGAGTGCAAACACTTTAACCCGAGAGTTTTGGTGAGAGTGTGAATAAGCTTGCAGGTAAAGAGACACCTCAATGTGGAAGTATAGTTGAATCGCTAAAGTCAGGGAAGAAGGAAATCATTGGAAGGCAAAGATGAAGGAAGTTGTGAAAGATCTCAGCAGTACTGTGGTAAGATATTTGTGAATAGTTTGGGGGATCCTTGGTTATTTCTCGAGCATCGCTTGAGGACAAGCAATGAAATAAGTTTGGGGTTGTGATCGGTCACAAATCTCATGATGTTTTTGTCACTTTCCTGATGATAATCTAGGTATTTCGCACTGCTCAATGTCATAGTTTAGTCTTTTTAAATTGGTTTAAGTATGTATGAGTATGTTGGTATGTTTTATCCTTTCATTTGTTTTCGAGTTTATTTTCCCATTTTATGCTTTGGTTTGGTTGTTTAATGATGCTTCAGATCTAGGAGATTGTTCACTCTACCCAGTGCAAGAAATGTCGGAAGTAAGGAGCAAGACAAAGAAGAAAGGAGAGAATCAGTGGTGCAACACGGGCGCCCGTGTTGAGTAACACGACCCGTGTTGCTAGGCAGGCAAGCAAGAAACAAAAGTGAAGAAGCAGTGGTGCAACACGGGCACCCGTGTTGCCTAACACGACCCGTGTTGCTGCTACTGAGTGCACAATCATTTTTAAAAGGATCCAGAGTGTAACACCCCAAATTCTAAACTAATTATTTTAGCGTGATGCTTAGCTGTATTGATGAATTTTGGTGTATTTTAGAATAATTAGAATAATGAGTGGAATTATTTTAATTAGTAAAATAAAACAATATCAGTGTTAGAGATATTAAGGGTAAGAGCGGTCAATTGTGAAGAGTAATTGAGGGCAATATGGGAAGACCATATTAGGGGTCTTAGGGGTAAAAAGAGAAAAGAGAAAAGAGGGAATCATTCTGCACGATTAAAGTTTTGAGAAGAGGCAGAAGGAGAGATCTAGGGCACGAAGAACATGGAGGGATACGTATAGAGAACGCGAAGAGAAATAGAATCCAACCGTGAATCAAGGTAAGGGGGGACTCTTCTAGTTAATTTCTATTATGCGATTGTAGGTAATAGAATAGATTGATATGTGATTCGATTCGATTGAGTATATTGGGATTGGGATTGTTGGATTTGGGGAGATTGATGATATTGCATGAAATTATGATTTGAAAATGTGTTTTAATGATGCTTGATGATGTGTGATAATGTCTACTATGTTTTTATACCTTTATATGATGTTGGGAATGCATTTGGGGTGAAAGGAGTGCGAAATCGCAGGTCTGTCGCAGAATAGCGAATTGCTGAAATCGTAGGTCCGCTGAGCGGAGGGGGTCCGCTGAGCGGAGGTCCCAACATAGTTCGCTTCTGCCTGGTCCCGCTGGTGCTCCGCTGAGCGGACCCTGCTGAGCAGAAAATTTTCCAAACTTAGAAATTGCGTATCTTTTGATCCGTGTATCATTTCTTGGTGCCGTTTTGGGCGTTGTAAAGCTAATTAAATATTTTATATGAGGAATGGGTGATTGAGCGGTGGCTCGACTTATTTTTAAAATTGATTTAATTGCCTGTGAAATGAAATATTGTGCATATGTGGAATTGTGTGAATATGACATTATTTCGGGTGATGATGGGAGAATTGTAATTATTATTACTGGGATAATTGTTTTAATAATTTAATGATTGTGCATGATTTGGTTAATGTAACAATGTGGTTAGGTTGTAATTATATAACGGTGATTTTGACGTTATATGTGGTGTGAATTATATTGATATAATTGAATATGGTGTTGAAACCGAATATATCATTCGGTGTTGTTTTGGTGAGTTATTGGTAATGACGTTGTTCATTTTGATCATGTGGTGATTGTTTTGATCGTATGATGATGATTGATTTGCTTTGAATGATGCATGATACATGTACATACTTGTTGGTGATAACTATGTGGGTTATGGTGAGACGATGCGATGCATCGGATCGGTGATGTTTTAAGTATGTTATATGTGTGCATTCATTCATGTGCATTTGATGATGGATCCCGGTGATGTTTGGATCGTTGGTGGACATATTTCCCATTGTGTGGAAATTGTGTCGGTGGGCCGTATCTCGATGAGGCGTAGATCGGTTAGGTGGATTGATTCCACGGATTATTGGTACCACATGCATAGTGTCAGTCGGTCATATGCATCTTTGTCATGACATGATTAAGTTGATTTTTGTGTTATGTTTGGTGTTGTATTTGTTGTGATAGATGAATGATAATTGAATATCTTAATATATGTCAAATTGGGTGAATGATATGTTATGATGTTTTATTGCTTATGATTGCATAACATTGATTAATTGAGAATGAGACTCACCCTTACTTGTTGACATTTTTCAGATTTGAGAAGTAGCGGCATTGGTGCTCGGTGAGGATGACTCGTAGAGTTTATCCGTTTATGTTGGGTCGTGTCGGTCATGCTCTGATCTTGTAACCCTGGGGAATGATAGTTATAGAGTTTTATGAGATTACTCTATTTTATTTGGTGTTGAATTATAATTCTATTGGTTGTATTAACGATGTTCTGTATTCCGCTGTGAAACATGATTATGTTCTTGGTAACTCGTTTTCCTAATGAAGCATGACTTTGACCTTAGTTGATATAATTATTTTAAATAATTGTGGTACCCTTGTGCATATGTTTTTACTCTGATTAATTATTAAATTTTCTGCGGGGTTTAGAAGGGTGTTACAATAGTGGTATCAGAGCAGGTCGGTCCGTCCGGCCAATTGTCGAGTCAGTTGAGTTGCACGACAGTTGAATACTGTCGGCGTATTATCCCTTGGTATGCGACATATGAGTGAATCACTGTCGGTACTTGTTTGTTTGTTGCGGGAGTTGGTTTGAAACAAGTGGGGGAGAAGCTTCGCTTCTCGGTTATGTTTCAGTTGTAAGATGATTGATTCAGTAGGCTGTTGTTGGCAACAGTGCAAGCGTTGTTGGAGTTGTTGTTTTTTTTTTGTATCGAAGGTGACTTGAAATTAGGGAGTTACAATGTATCAGCTCTGCTGATGGGCTGCGAAGTTGTCAATTGAGTAGCCTTGCGTCTCGGAAGAGGTTCAGCTGCAGGTTTGCAAAGAGGATTGATGTCGTAATGTTTCAAAAATCGCACTTCGGCGATGGAATGTGTTGCTCAAGTTATAAGAATTTTTGGAAGTGAAGATATATGATAAGGGGCTGTTTGGAATGTGATCGAGTTGAAGAGAATGAGTTTTGGGGTGAGATTTTCGTAAGCAAAACGCAGGAAAATTGCTGAATAGCTGCAGAGTTTCGAAAATTCATAACTGGAGTTCTGGACATCCGATTTGAGTTCCGTTTGAAGCGTCGGAAAGCTAATGAGATGAACTTTGTTATAAAAATGGTTGCAGCAGCTGTAACATATTTAATTGTGACAGGATATTGTTGGAAAGAGGTGAAGTTGCGGTTACACTTGTTCTTAGAACTAGACTTGTTTGTTGGTACTGCACGGGATGTTAGTGTCAGAGTTGAACGAATGGAAGAAATAATCAAAAGGTTTGTCTCTTTGACGTGTTGTTAGTATGTAGAAGTTGGTTCAAGGTGATCTTAATGGTAAGGGTGCAAACGTTATTGAAGCAGTGTTGTTGCGAACCAGTGAGAGTATGGACTCATGAATTTGTATCAGTCGAGTTTGAGATGTGCGTAGATTATGGACGGTGAATTGATTGAGAATGAGGAATTATTCCAATGTAAATGATAGTGGATGGATTAATTATGTAGATGGTATGTCTTGAGTATAGTTGGATTATAGTCGGGTGATTTTCGTAGTTGGATGAAAAGAAAGGATGTTGGTAGATCTTGGGAGCAAGCGAGAGAGATGGAACTTATGTTCATCAATCTTAAATTCTGATTTTTGCAATTATGGAGCAGCTGTCAGTAAAAGGGGCATAACTTTTTACTTGTGATTCAGATTGAAGCGATTCTGGACTTTTTGGAAAGCTTACAAAATTTCCTACAGTTTGCATATAAGATTGGTTATTGGGAAGTTTGTAAAGAGGGAGAAAAGTGCGTTTTAACATTTGGGTATGATGCTTACTTTTTTGAAAATTCTGCATATGAGAATTATGAACCAGTCCCATTGAAAGGATGATAACTTTTTGCTCGTAACTCGTATTTGAACAATTCTTGATGTTCTGGAATCTACACGAATTTCCCTTCATTTTGGAATATAATTTTGTACTTAGGAGGTCTATATTGGAAGAGAAAATTGTGTTTGAAGTTGGGTGATTCTTGCTGAAAATTGAAAAGGTGAAGAAGAATGTAAAATATTGATAAGTAATGAAACATTGGTATTTGTAAGAATGCGACGGTATAGAGAAATGCATAGAGATGTAATTTATGTAGAATGAGAATGATTATAGCAGCGATGTTATGAGATGGTAATGTTGAGAAGAGAAGGAACTCAAGAGATATCGCGATAATAATGTTGAGTTATGAATTGAATGAGGCCAAGTGTGAAACTAGGTGGATTATAAAGGTTCTGAGAATAAAAGAAAGACGATTGGTTGGTTAGCGTGGTTGAAATTCTTAACTTGGATGAAAGTTGCAATTGGAGCGAACCGAATCGGATGGTACTTGATGTGGTAATGATTCCCGATGTTAGAAGGATGTTTAATTGATAATTGTGTGGTGCTACGAGCGTGTATAAGAATGTGTATTGGATTTTGAATGTTTTTGTATCATTGGCGAGGTTGGAATTGAGGAAACTAAGAAGACTTTGGTAGGCCTTAGAGAATTGGCAGAACATTATGCATATGGACTTTGGGCACAAGTTGAAGTACGCTGTTGTCGTTGGGTAATGATTATTTATGCCACTGTTATGGTTATCGGCTGTCTATTGGCAAATTGAGGAACTGATCACCCTTAATCTATTGTTGATAGTAGACGGAATCATAATTGATGGATAGATGTGTCATGACAACTAGTATAGTATGTACGTTGAATTGGTTGAAGTCAAGTCGAGCGCTTGAGTATTATTTGATTTGTCAATGGTCGTTTTTAAAGAATTATGTGCGTTGTTATACGATGTGTTAGGGGGAGGCTTACGGAGTGAATCGTAGATTGTGGAATCCATTGTGAATTGTGGCCTTTTGGCAAATAAATGCATTGTCTAAATTAAAGGTGAATGCATGTTAATTGTGAATGAGTTCGTTGCAGTTTGGCGTAACTGGTGGGAATGTATGTGGATTATATGTGATAGTATGAGATGAATGCATGAATATATATTGTGAATATGTATCCATTTCAAGAGTGTCTTGAGTTATTTTTGCACGTGAAGCATCATGATGTACATTCTTGTGTTGTGTGATTCTAATGAGAATTCGTCGTAACATCGTGTGCCCATGTGGGGTGTGAGCGATGATTACAAACGATTGTGTGCCTATGTGAGGTGTGAGCAATCGGATTGTGTGCCTATGTGAGGTGTGAGCAATCCATAAACATTGTGTGCCCGTGTGGGGTGTGAGCAATGGGTGAACATCGTATGCTCGACGGTGAGTTACATTAAGTAACAAACGATGATTCCAAGAAGTTCCTAAATGAACTTGAGATGATTGAGTCGCTATCGCATTGCATGTGCATAGAGTCGTGAGTCTGTCTCTATGATTTGCATTTATCATCTCTGTATTTTGCATTGATGAATGAACACGAGTATGTATGTTTATGTCGAATGTTCCGAGGCGTTGTCTTACGGATCTAAGTTTGAAGTATTTGGTAACTTCGAGAGCGTAGAATACCTGTTGGAACAGAACTTTCAAAGAGTTAAGTCAAAAATCTTTATTATGTCGGTTTTGGTGATTGAAAGTTGGAGTAAACTTGGCGGAGTGGATACTTTACAAGTAATCAGAGTGCGCAAAGAATGCATGGTGTAGTGCAGTTGTTCATACGTGAGTAAAAGTGATGTTGGTAGGTTGGTTACGTTGATGTCGTGTTTAAGTTGTGTGTTCTTATGTTGTTGTGTTCTATATCTTAAACCGGAGAATTCCTAAGTTGGTTACTCTTTGTGTTGTGATGTTAAGTTATGAAATGTGTTACTTGAGTGACATGTGTGTTGTTTTCGCCATTGATGTTATGAATTGTTGTATCATACATGGGTTGCCTTTCGGAGATGATAGTTGATTAGACGGATGGAATAAGTAGTTGGAGTAGTTGAATCAGATAAATTTTCGAGGACGAAAATATTCTAAGTGGGGGAGAGTTGTAACACCCCAAATTCTAAACTAATTATTTTAGTGTGATGCTTAGCTGTATTGATGAATTTTGGTGTATTTTAGAATAATTAGAATAATGAGTGGAATTATTTTAATTAGTAAAATAAAACAATATCAGTGTCAGAGATATTAAGGACAAGAGCGGTCAATTGTGAAGAGTAATTGAGGGCAACATGGGAAGACCATATTAGGGGTCTTAGAGGTAAAAAGAGAAAAGAGAAAAGAGGGAATCATTCTGCACGATTAAAGTTTTGAGAAGAGGCAGAAGGAGAGAGCTAGGGCACGAAGAACATGGAGGGATACGTGTTGCACCCCAAAATTTGCCCTCTTTCTCTGTGCTATAAGTTATCGATGGCGTTTATTTCGTCATTCAAAAATCAAGAAACACTAAAGAGTTCCTATTGTTCGAGATCATTAAGTCAAAGGTTTGTGAGGTGAATTGTAAGAACGAGTCATGGTACAAGGTTATGAGCTTAAGGAGAGCATTGTGTTCAAGGCGCCGCTATACGTTCAATTTGTTGGTGGTTTGGTTTGAATTAAAAGGAATGGTGATTGAATAAGATCCTAATGATTCAAGGATGAATTTGACGTGATGATCTAGTCGATTCTATTTCTCAAATTTCGTTCAAGACATCTTTGTTCATCAAGAATTTAATTCAAGCTAGGATTCATGAGTTCTATTCAAAGTTTCATCCACAATTGTCATCATTTTAAAGTGCCACATTCCGTCCATCATTCAAGAAAAAGAGAACTCACGAGCATGGGTTGTTTTGAGTTCAAGCGTATCATTTCATGACTCAATTTTTCAACTTTTGGATTATTTCAAATACAAGCTATTGAGGGATGATTCGTTTCATGGATTATGGGTTGAGTGTGTTTTTGTTGCAATGCTCTTATGGAAATAGGAAGATGGTCAAGAGTCGGATTTAAGTTCATTTATGAAACTTACAAAATTCAAATATCCAAATTTCTTTTTTATTATACATTACAAAAAGAAACATCCATTAGTCATCAAAAATTCATATCTAAATTACAATCACAGTCCAAAGCAAACCATCCAAAATCCAAATCCTAAGTCTTGATTCATCTTCATTTAACTACTCCAAACTTGCAGCTTAACAAAAAACCCGGCTGCCTTGCACAATTTGAAAACCGACCCGCAGTAAAAAAAGAAACGAGCAACACAACAAATAAACAGATCCTCCACTTCAAATTATAAGCCAAGCTGCTTCAAGTTGAAAGAAAAAACCGGTTCTCGGATCGTAACTTCACCTGCATAATCAAAACCAAAACTTGATGCACAATACAAATAAAACCAGCATAAACCATTGGACAAAACCGGTTCAAAAGAGGGAGAATGCATAAGAGAAATTTCAGAAAAGAAAAAGAGGGGGAATAAACCTGTAACCGAATCTGTAACAAACTCCGTTCACCGATATCCTCCAACTCTTCATTCATCACCAACGGGGCTCTTCTTCAATCTGGGAATTCCTAAGGACAAACACAGAGTTCACTCACCATTCAACAACAGAAAAACGGAGAAAAAGAAGGAAAAGAATCAGTAACAAACCAGTAACAAACTTCATCTTTTCCAATCTTCAGAATTCATTCTTCCCGCTCATAATTCATTCAACCGCAGTTGACTCTTCAATCCTCATATGATTCTTCACACAATCGACCTCTTCTTCGTCACGTAACGCAAATCTTCATCTTCCTCCATCCACCACCATAACCTTCAATACACAGATAACCACCTCAACTCCAATCTACCAATTCTCAGAAATCCGTGTTGCACTGAATCACCGTCGCACGATCTTCATCTGTTCTTCAACAAACTTCAATAAACTTCAACAACACTGCGGCAACAACATCACGCAACGTATCGAACACTTGTTCATCACCACGATACATAGCAACACGCAAGCTTCATCTTCATCTGCAAATCACCAAAGAACCTCGCCGCTCAACCTTCATCTTCTCATCCTCAAAATTCGCCAACGCTTCTGCAATAAACAAGAACGCAACAACAACAACGATGCTTCATCATCATCATCGTCGACTTCAAGAACAGCAACACGCATCTGCACCTTCATCGTAAATCATCACGTTCAATTTCACTGAAACAAACAATCTCGACATCCGCCGCTTGTTTCCGATTCAGAGAATTGTTCCGGGAAGGGATTTAGAGAAGAGATGAGGGAGGACTCGTTGTGGTGGTGGCCGCAACACCGTCACGGTGATGCTCGCTGGAGAATCTCACCGGAGAAGAAGGCTTCATCACCGCCGCTATTCACGAGAAAGAAGGGAGAGGAGGTAACATTGGAACGTTTCTAACCTAATCCTCTTTTTACATTTTGCTTAATGAAATTTAATTGGAAATCTGATTAAATAAATCTGGTGATTAACTTTAATTAATTTAGTTAATTTGACTTTGAATGGAAATCTAAATGGATCAACACTGCTTGGGCCTTGTCACGAATTACTGAATCTGAACCTCCATGGGCCCAACGCACCTTCTTGTTTCCTTGTTTTGGCATAAAATTCTGAATAAAAATTACCTTGGACCATCAATATGTGGGCCTGCGCCCAAAACTTCTGGCCTACACCATCAATCTCAAAATAAACCCCCTGTGTAGAATGTTTTCTATTTTAGATTAGCCTTTTTTTAGTTTATTTTCTATCTCTTTTAGTATGATGAATCATTGATATTTTGTTACATTTTGACATGATAAAAAGTAACCAAAAACATGTTCTCTTGTTAGAATTTAATTGCTTTGTTGTATAGTTTTGTTCTAATTCTTTGATAAAATACCATGAAAAAGATAATAAAAAACATGTAATGTTCTCTTGTTAGAATTTAATTGTTTTGTACATAGTTTTGTTCCGTTACTTTTTAGATGAAAATGCCATAAAAAAACGATTTAATTTTACTAGATTTTGTTTTAGAATTTACTTAGAATTTAATTTCTATTTTCTATGGCGGGTGTGTGTCTCCTTGTTATTACTGATTTGTTTGTTGAGATGCGCGAGGTACTTTGAGAGGGTTCGATTGTGATTTGATTGCTTCGTGTTCCACTTTATTTGTGGGACACGAATTCACTTCTGATGCGACCTGATTTGCATCGTGTTCCACTTTATTTGTGGGACACGAACTTATTCCCGAGGCGATTCATCCGATCTCTCATTCATTGAGATGTATACTCCTGTATTGTTTGGACTGTATTTCTTGCAGGTTGCTTGTGTGGTTGTGTTTTATACGCACCACATAGCGGTTGTGATTTAGTTTCACACCGCATCGCTTTGACGCTTATGCTGGACTCCTGGCTTTGCTGGATGTTAGATTACGTGAAGTTTCTTAGTTCTGCTTGCGTTGTTAGCTCACTACGGATTTGCTATCCGTTCGGTATCGTTCCCTAGTCCCTTTTACTTCTTTCTGTACTTTATCGCTTTCTCGCATCATCCTTTAACATGAGAAGTAGGACCTAGACATGCATCTGGCCAAGCCCTCGAAAGAGGCTCTGTTTTTGTTGGTGTGTTTATATTTGTGCTTTGCGGCAGGGAGTCACGGTGTAATAAGTCCTATATGGCACTCCGTTAAGTCCTCATGGAAGGCACGCGGAAAGGGTTAGCAATCAACCCCCGCCTAGTCTCATCGAGTCTGTTCAGTATGCGCACGCTACGCGTTGCTTGCTTCTGAACCTGCACAAGATCTTGTTATCGAGTATGTCAGGAAAAGGGTTCATGTAGCCGGACCCCCGCCTTTCCTATAGCTCGCGTCGCTCGACGTTGATGCTCGGTGTACGCACGCACCGTTTTCCTTTACGATCCGTGACAGCTTGGTTGCTGAGAGGGGTCCGCCCTCTTGTCTATGGCCCGATCATTTTCACGAGGTCTAATGCTTGGTTGACTTGGGTTGAGCTGCTCCCCTTGGCTATGGCGGGACCGCTTTTCTACCATTCGGTCAGTACCGTTGGTTTGTTTGCTTTACGAGCGGATGCTCGTTTGTGTGCTCATTGTGTGCTTTCCCTTTTTCCCTCGTAGGTTGATAGTTTAGTTTAGACTTGTACCCTTTGTATGATAACATTAGGTAGCAAGCTTTCCCCCTTAGCTTAGGTTTTCCTCATGCATTCTTTAAAACACAAACCACACTCTTTGATTTTCTTTTCTTAAGAACTTGTTATTTCCGCTCCATTCCCAAGCATAAGTCTCCAAAGGTCGAGCAGTGGAGTGTGAATGTAACTCGTTCACCTAAAAAACACAAAACAAACAGAAATTAGTTAGCTGAGCTACGGTAGCTCTGATTCTGCAAAACAGATACGTAGGCAGCGGGGTAGGGCCCGTGCGAGCATAACACTTTCTTTTCCCTACATTCTGCATTCATCTTAGTCCAGATTAGCGTAGTTTGCTTACACACCCATAGATTTAGACACAAGCGTGGATACCATCGAGTACGATGGGCGCGAGGGGTGCTAGCACCTTCCCCTCGCGTAACCGACTCCCTTACCCTTTTTCTCTGGTCGTGAGACCGTTGTTTTGTTTTGTGGTTTGCTGGCATTCCCTTCCTTTTCAGGATAAATATGTTAGTGGCGACTCTGTTAATTTTCGCGGTAGCGACAGCTGGCGACTCTGCTGGGGACGTCTCGACCTGTTGCTGGTCCGGACCTAGCGAGTCGATCCTAGCGCTTGTGTGTTTATCTTTGGGTGTTTTTACTGCTTTGCATATTTACCTGTTTGCATTGCATTCTATGTGCGCTTTTACTTTTCTGCATCATATTCTGGACTGTCTGGATTTCTATCTGTGGGTGGGTGTTTCAAGAGGTAAAAGGCCCAATACCCAGGCTATGAGTGATACCATAGGAACTAGGACTAGAGTGGCCGTGACGGACAGAAGGCGTATGCCTGATTGATCTGATCATGTATCCACGGGCAGAGCTTGGTGGAATGAGGCAATATCGTATGATAACGCCTACATTCGATCCTCTATTGGCTTTTTGACCTACCCTGGCCTAGATTTACCCGTGAGTGGGGCGGGAATCAATCATTGCTTAACAGGTACATTGATGGTGACTTCGGTTCTTGTTCGAGGGTTACCGTTTTTCTTGTTCGTGGGTTACTGTGGTTCTTGTTCGAGTGGTTTTGTTCCTGTTATGATGACTATGGTTCTGTTTCTATTGATTATGGCCCGTGATCTACGGGGAGTTCTGAATTGGTGCCGAACCTTTGAACCTGAGCCGTGTAACTTTGATGAAATCCAGACATGTCTGGTGGGAGACATCCAAAGTCCCACCACCTTGCATCATTGCATATTTACTTTCAAAAAAATGATGTACAAAAAATAACTAGCATATTGGCATACATGTTCCTTCCATTTCAAAGGAATCACATCTTTAAGCCTCGTGTTGAGCTTTTCCATCTCTTGCTAAAAAAAATCAAAACACGGGGATTCCTTGGAAATCGAATGAACATGGCATGGCATTGCATTCATATCATGCATTTCATACATCTCATGCATAACAGGTGTTCAAGATCAAGGGTCTCTCATTCAGATTTGGTACTCTCTCTAGACTTAGAGACTTGATTTGTTCTTATTGTGTGCTCAAAGATCAGTCATGAAACAACTTTGTGGGGTGACCAAGAGGAAAGCTCAGTTGGGATTATCTATGAAGACACGTCTTATGCTCATTTGCTTCCATGCTTGCTTTATTTGCAACTGGTTAAGCTCCGTACTGTGTGGATGTCTACAAATTCTATGCTTGATGATGATGACATTAGGTGTGAATTCTATTCTGGGCACCTGGTCATGATGTTAGTATTTGCAAGTCTTTTAAGTTGCTTGGGGCTCCCGCACGAGGGATAAGCAAGACATTGTCTATCTTGAGCATTGCACCATTTGCATTGCTCGAATCCCTAATGCACTTACAAATTCCGTGTGACTTCGCCGGAATCTTCTACCAGACAGTAATCAAGAGTGATCTGCAAAGGCACACCTCTCATTCTCAAGGTTCTACTTCATATCCCGAACCAACTCCTCTTGAAGTGTCCTTTTCAGTAACCTTTGCTTGTCAACAGAGACGGAAAGAGTAAGAGAAACAAGTTGATGAGAATCCCAATGCCTGGTGTTCAATTGCTTTCCTGTTTGATGAAATTTCAATTGGTTAAGATTCGTGCTTTGGGTCTTTCTCACCACAGATAGCTCTCCTGATTTCGATGACAATACTCGGTGTTTTCCATTCTCGGGGCACTCGATCATAATGTCGAGCTTTACAAGGTGTTGAGGTACAAAGAATCCATAACTGCTCGATGAAGAGATGTTTGAGTTTATTCATAATGGTTTCTACTGGTCAATCTCATTTCATCTGCTGCAAGTAGAATGTTTGTTCTTCTTCGGGAAGTAACTCGTGAGAATCACTTGCAAGCTGTACTACCAGAGGCTTCCTTCCCAACCACTGTTGTGTGTTCCAAGTAATGACTTTGAAAGCCAAGCGTCAGAGGCTATTGTTGCTCGCCGATAGTAATACAAGTTTCCTCCATTCATGATGGTGTTTTCTGTTTCAGCAACCATATTTAGGGCTCCCGACCGAGGGATAAGCAAGACTCCGTGTTCTTGAGTTCGCATCATTGGCAGCTCAAATCCCTAAAGCATTCACAAACTCCAGTCGCTATATTTAGGGCTCCCGACCGAGGGATAAGCAAGACTCTGTGTTCTTGAGTTCGCATCATTGGCAGCTCAAATCCCTAACGCATTCACAAACTCCCATCGCTGTTGTTTGGGGCTCCCGACCGAGGGATAAGCAAGACGCCTTGTATCTTGAGTTTGTGCACCACTGGCACAACTCAAATCCCTAAAAGCTGGACACTTGCAACTTCTGTATGACTTTGCCGAAATCTTCTTCTAAGAAGTAATCTAAAGTGTTCTACAGGAACATATGTTGTTGTTGGGTGTGCTTTCCACTCTAGGGGCACTTGGTTATCTGATTGAAGGCTGTCAGTCATTCAAAGACAAGGCTCAAGACCTGATTTACTCAAAGGCTACCACATTTGCACCTGAAGGCTAGAATTGAAGTTCTCCTTTGACGCAACGGATCTTCTGAAGCAACAAGTCCATACGGAGAAGATCTCTTCAACATTGGCAATTCCTAATTCATCATGCATGTTCATGTTTAAGCTTTCTTGTTTGTTCAATACTGTTTGTATGTAAAACTTGTTTATTTTTGAACTATAATCATAATGCATTGGATATGTTTGTCTTGAAAAAATCCATTCGCTTTTGCTCTTATATGTTTCTCTATGCTTTTTGTGATACTCAACTCTTGTTAATAAAGCATGATAACTCCGTATGGAGAATGATGAACATGATACCAATAACCTCAAATGGTATGTTTTTGAGTAGAACCCTGTTGATGATGTACAGGCATTGTTTCAAATTCCCAAACACTGGAGATATAAGGGAGTGAAACCTTCGTTAACCCCTCTGAGCCTTCGAGGTAGGAGTTTCTTTTCTATACGAAAAAACCCTTATTTTAACCCAGGGGAAGGGTAGTATTCAGTTAACCTGATTGAGCATTCAAAATTCATCAGGAGCACACATTTAAGGATACAACAATGGTTATCCCTCGCGTCAGGAGGACAAAACGTCAAAACTACAACGGTTATTCCTCACCTCAGGAGGTCGAGACATCAAATTTATCCCTCACATCAGGAGGTCGAGACCAACATCAAAGCCGTTGTGGTTTATCCCTCGCATCAGGAGGTCAAAATATGATGATACCACAATGGTAATTCTTCATCAATCAAGGACTCAGGCAGTCACAATCACTTCAAACAAATCAGAGACAATGCGAGATCACACGACTTGTTCAAAAAAAAAAAAGAATGAAAAAGAAGAAAAAGCCCGCTAAGTCAATAACTTGAAAACAAGTGACTTAGGCAAAAGTTAGGGCATCCCGCTGGACATCCAAATCAAAATTCAAAAGAATTTGTCCAGGCAAAAATTAGGGAAACAAAAAAAAAGCGAAAGCAAAGCAAGGATTACAAAATAAAGATCCTCATCAAAAGAACAAAGTCGTGTGATCTGACACCAAAAACAAAAGGTAAAGTGACCGCCATGTCCAAATGCCTCATTGACTCCTCAATCATTCTCAAACTCCTCTTGAAAGATGAATGCTCGTGTCAAGTTAACTGAACTTAGGAATGGAGAACATCATGAAGGGGGTGGGCACCAAATAATTTTGAGCCTAAAAATCTTTTTTTCTCAAACCGAGAACCTGGCCACGTTACAACCCTGAAAAGTCCTAATTGAAGCATGGGTTAATTCGAAAGCATATTGTACATGAGAATACGGTAAGCTGACTCCTAGGAGATCCGCTAAACGCTTGGGTTGGTATCACACCATCTTTTCTTTCTTTCATAAAAAATCGATGTTACGACATCCTTTCATAAAGTTTCTTTAAAACTTCGAGACAAACATACTCTTTGCATTAGAATTATATTTCTCATAATAAACATTATTTGCATATAAACAAGTGCTTGACATCAGGAAAGTTTCCATCATAAACTTCAGATGAAAAGTTTATTCCTCCCAAAGGACAAGTTGTCCTCAGAACTCCGTTGAGCAGATGCAACTATATTTCAAAGTCTGATCACCCTCAGGGGGCACAAAAGCAGTTGAACACTCTATCGAGTAAGTTTTCAATCAATCTGACGCAATCAGGTCAAGATTCAAAGAATCTCCCAAAGTGCTAAGCAATCAGGGGTATTCACCCAAGTGCAGTCAAACCTACCTACAACGCTGGTCAATCAGGGGCATGGTTCCAAAATTCATGATACTGGGGCAAGTTTTCTATGATAGCACGAATCTCAAGAAGTTCTTACCTGATGAATCTCTTCAAAATCCTTACAAACTGGGGCAAAGCAATATACAATGTCATTCTTTCCTCATCAGGAGGTGTTCAGTTTAAAGTTCAGGTGTGAACTAAACAACTTATGAACTTGAGAACCATCAGGGTCGTCATCCTCAATGGTTTGAAGTTGAAAGTCCAATACTTGTTGGCATTCTTACAATCATACAAATATGCAGAACACTATGAAAGCCAATGTTTGTTTGGTCCCTTCGAAGTCAAAACTTGCTTGACCCCTTAAGCCCAACTCCTGGTGGCTTTCTCTCGGAGAACCAATGCCTGTATGGTACACTCCGGCCGATACATGTTTGGTGTTCTAATCACTTATTGCCTATCAACTCATTGAATCCATTGCCTGTATGGAAAGTTTCAAAGCCAAGATGTCTGACAATCTGTTTGCTCTTGCATTTGCCCATTGTGGGTGAACATCACTATCCTCTGCCATGTGAGGAATCCCGTGGACGTCATGCTATATCCTGGGGCATTTGCATTTGTTTGTTTCGCAGGTACATGCTTGCAAGCGCTTCGTATCAGCGTGTTGGCGAACCTAATCATGAGATATTCTCACTCCCCAGCCGAGTGCTTCCTAATGAAAGATTCTCACTCCCCAGCTGAGTACTTTCAGACGAGACTTTCTTTGTTCCAAGATTCTCATACCCTCAGCAAAGTACATCTTAATGCATTCTCTATGCTCCAGAAGCCTTATTCCCGACGGGATGCTTTCTCCCCAGTTGAATCATGATGGAATGGTGTCTGATTCCCCAGCTAGCTCTTAATGAGGTTCCTTGCCCGAATGCCTCATTTTCCCCAGTAGAGCGCTTTCTCTCCCCAACAGATTGACCTGTTCTCCCCAGGAGAGTCATATTATTCCCCAGTGGAGTTGTCTTAACAAAAGGTTCTTATGTCAAGTTCCTTATCCCCAGCGGATTTCTCATATCCTCAGCAGCTTGCTTTGCAGAAGTGTTCATCTCCCCTCACTGAGTTTCTTTCCTCAGCAGAGATTCATATGCATCCTCAGCAGGATCTGTTCTCATCTAGGATTTCCCCAGCGGAATGCGTCCTACACCAGCAAGTTGGTTACTCTTCACCAGAGTTATCTCCATAACTTGTTTTTACCTTCACATCCCCAGGGTGTCGAGAATTTGCTTCTCCAGTGAAGTTGCATGGGTCTTCCCCAAGCAGTTAAGTGGGATGTTCATATCTTCAAGCAAGATTTATTCCCCAACCAGAGCTCGCATCTAGATTTGATCGTCTCCAGCAGATTTCTGATTCATCTCTGTCAGCTCGCAGTTTGTGACCCTTGGTCACTCATCTTGTCCTCCCCGCAGAGTTCTATAATCTCTCCAGGACTTCTTTAGCAATTGAGGGCTCATCCGTTGTTTCCCCAAGCAACGTCCGAATCATGCATCATTCGCATTGCATTCTTTAAGCGTGTAGCGTCTTCCTTATCGGAAACGTTATTCCGTACACATTCATACATGCATCATGCATAAATCATATCATATCTGTTGTTTCTTTCTACAGGAAAGTTATCCAGATTCAAATGCTCCCTAGAGAGCAATATTCGCCTAGTCATTACAGGCGCTTATCTTGATGTTTTGAATCAGGAGAGGATTGTTCTACTTATTTTCTGGCACAGCTCAGATCAGTTCAAAGACATTCCTATTCCCGATGCCCCCAGATCGGTGGAAGATATTTGTTCCCATTCCTGATAAATCAGACTTTCAGTTGAAGGAACCGCCTCCGGATCTCCCAAGATCTTCCGAAGGAGCAAGCCCTCTGATACATCAGATCAGTTGGAAATATCTACTCCCTGACGATTTAGTTCGTTCAGAAGAAGAAACTCGTTTGCCCAGTCCTGATACCTTACTATCAGTTGAGGACGTTTTCTTTACCCGGCGTACACAGTTCGGAAGAGATATCTGTTCCTATCCTAATATTCAAATTCAGATTAGTTGAAGGAACCGCCTCCGGATCTCCCAAGATCTTCCGAAGGAGCAAGCCACTGATATCATCAGATCAGATGGAGATGTCTGCCTGATTGACCTTTTCATTCAGATGAAGATTGTCCTACTTATTTTCTGGCATCATGTCCAGATCAGTTTAAAGGCATTCTTTCCCCGGCGTACACAGTTCGGAAGAGATATTGTTCCTATCCTGATTACTAGTTCAGTTGAAGGAACCGCCTCCGGATCCCCGTGGTCTTACGAAGGAGCTAGCCGCTAATTCCCAGATTAGTAGGAATATCTACCTGATGATTTAATTGCATCAGAAGAGATGTCTGCCCAGATTCCCAGATCATGATTCCCAGATCAGAGATACCTATTACCCGTTGATGTCCGATTCAACCGATGTATCTCCCTCGATTCCCAGATCGACCTAAGACATCTGTCCCGATGCATGTTCGGAGACATCTGCTACGTCTGATACTCAGATCAGTCGAGATGTTCCTTCTCTTGATGCCCAGATCATTTGAAGTGTTTTCCCCTGCCTGTGGGGTTGCCCGTTCCTTCTTATCGCAAGTTGGAGCTACTTAATTATCCAGATCAATTGAGGTTTTTTCTCCCTGCTCGCGGGGTGGTACATTCCTTCTTATTACAAGATGGAATCTTCTATTGATCAAGAGCGCAAATTTTCGAGTTCATTCTGGTATTCAATCTCCTTCCACCTCAACGGTTCGAAACTTTCGTTTCTCACTCGTCAGGTTCAAGAAGTTTGAATAGGGGCAGCTGTTGCACCCCAAAATTTGCCCTCTTTCTCTGTGCTATAAGTTATCGATGGCGTTTATTTCGTCATTCAAAAATCAAGAAACACTAAAGAGTTCCTATTGTTCGAGATCATTAAGTCAAAGGTTTGTGAGGTGAATTGCAAGAACGAGTCATGGTACAAGGTTATGAGCTTAAGGAGAGCATTGTGTTCAAGGCGCCGCTATACGTTCAATTTGTTGGTGGTTTGGTTTGAATTAAAAGGAATGGTGATTGAATAAGATCCTAATGATTCAAGGATGAATTTGACGTGATGATCTAGTCGATTCTATTTCTCAAATTTCGTTCAAGACATCTTTGTTCATCAAGAATTTAATTCAAGCTAGGATTCATGATTTCTATTCAAAGTTTCATCCACAATTGTCATCATTTTAAAGTGCCACATTCCGTCCATCATTCAAGAAAAAGAGAACTCACGAGCATGGGTTGTTTTGAGTTCAAGCGTATCATTTCATGACTCAATTTTTCAACTTTTGGATTATTTCAAATACAAGCTATTGAGGGATGATTCGTTTCATGGATTATGGGTTGAGTGTGTTTTTGTTGCAATGCTCTTATGGAAATAGGAAGATGGTCAAGAGTCGGATTTAAGTTCATTTATGAAACTTACAAAATTCAAATATCCAAATTTCTTTTTTATTATACATTACAAAAAGAAACATCCATTAGTCATCAAAAATTCATATCTAAATTACAATCACAGTCCAAAGCAAACCATCCAAAATCCAAATCCTAAGTCTTGATTCATCTTCATTTAACTACTCCAAACTTGCAGCTTAACAAAAAACCCGGCTGCCTTGCACAATTTGAAAACCGACCCGCAGTAAAAAAAGAAACGAGCAACACAACAAATAAACAGATCCTCCACTTCAAATTATAAGCCAAGCTGCTTCAAGTTGAAAGAAAAAACCGGTTCTCGGATCGTAACTTCACCTGCATAATCAAAACCAAAACTTGATGCACAATACAAATAAAACCAGCATAAACCATTGGACAAAACCGGTTCAAAAGAGGGAGAATGCATAAGAGAAATTTCAGAAAAGAAAAAGAGGGGGAATAAACCTGTAACCGAATCTGTAACAAACTCCGTTCACCGATATCCTCCAACTCTTCATTCATCACCAACGGGGCTCTTCTTCAATCTGGGAATTCCTAAGGACAAACACAGAGTTCACTCACCATTCAACAACAGAAAAACGGAGAAAAAGAAGGAAAAGAATCAGTAACAAACCAGTAACAAACTTCATCTTTTCCAATCTTCAGAATTCATTCTTCCCGCTCACAATTCATTCAACCGCAGTTGACTCTTCAATCCTCATATGATTCTTCACACAATCGACCTCTTCTTCGTCACGTAACGCAAATCTTCATCTTCCTCCATCCACCACCATAACCTTCAATACACAGATAACCACCTCAACTCCAATCTACCAATTCTCAGAAATCCGTGTTGCACTGAATCACCGTCGCACGATCTTCATCTGTTCTTCAACAAACTTCAATAAACTTCAACAACACTGCGGCAACAACATCACGCAACGTATCGAACACTTGTTCATCACCACGATACATAGCAACACGCAAGCTTCATCTTCATCTGCAAATCACCAAAGAACCTCGCCGCTCAACCTTCATCTTCTCATCCTCAAAATTCGCCAACGCTTCTGCAATAAACAAGAACGCAACAACAACAACGACGCTTCATCATCATCATCGTCGACTTCAAGAACAGCAACACGCATCTGCACCTTCATCGTAAATCATCACGTTCAATTTCACTGAAACAAACAATCTCGACATCCGCCGCTTGTTTCCGATTCAGAGAATTGTTCCGGGAAGGGATTTAGAGAAGAGATGAGGGAGGACTCGTTGTGGTGGTGGCCGCAACACTGTCACGGTGATGCTCGCTGGAGAATCTCACCGGAGAAGAAGGCTTCATCACCGCCGCTATTCACGAGAAAGAAGGGAGAGGAGGTAACATTGGAACGTTTCTAACCTAATCCTCTTTTTACATTTTGCTTAATGAAATTTAATTGGAAATCTGATTAAAGAAATCTGGTGATTAACTTTAATTAATTTAGTTAATTTGACTTTGAATGGAAATCTAAATGGATCAACACTGCTTGGGCCTTGTCACGAATTACTGAATCTGAACCTCCATGGGCCCAACGCACCTTCTTGTTTCCTTGTTTTGGCATAAAATTCTGAATAAAAATTACCTTGGACCATCAATATGTGGGCCTGCGCCCAAAACTTCTGGCCTACACCATCAATCTCAAAATAAACCCCCTGTGTAGAATGTTTTCTATTTTAGATTAGCCTTTTTTTAGTTTATTTTCTATCTCTTTTAGTATGATGAATCATTGATATTTTGTTACATTTTGACATGATAAAAAGTAACCAAAAACATGTTCTCTTGTTAGAATTTAATTGCTTTGTTGTATAGTTTTGTTCTAATTCTTTGATAAAATACCATGAAAAAGATAATAAAAAACATGTAATGTTCTCTTGTTAGAATTTAATTGTTTTGTACATAGTTTTGTTCCGTTACTTTTTAGATGAAAATGCCATAAAAAAACGATTTAATTTTACTAGATTTTGTTTTAGAATTTACTTAGAATTTAATTTCTATTTTCTATGGCGGGTGTGTGTCTCCTTGTTATTACTGATTTGTTTGTTGAGATGCGCGAGGTACTTTGAGAGGGTTCGATTGTGATTTGATTGCTTCGTGTTCCACTTTATTTGTGGGACACGAATTCACTTCTGATGCGACCTGATTTGCATCGTGTTCCACTTTATTTGTGGGACACGAACTTATTCCCGAGGCGATTCATCCGATCTCTCATTCATTGAGATGTATACTCCTGTATTGTCTGGACTGTATTTCTTGCAGGTTGCTTGTGTGGTTGTGTTTTATACGCACCACATAGCGGTTGTGATTTAGTTTCACACCGCATCGCTTTGACGCTTATGCTGGACTCCTGGCTTTGCTGGATGTTAGATTACGTGAAGTTTCTTAGTTCTGCTTGCGTTGTTAGCTCACTGCGGATTTGCTATCCGTTCGGTATCGTTCCCTAGTCCCTTTTACTTCTTTCTGTACTTTATCGCTTTCTCGCATCATCCTTTAACATGAGAAGTAGGACCTAGACATGCATCTGGCCAAGCCCTCGAAAGAGGCTCTGTTTTTGTTGGTGTGTTTATATTTGTGCTTTGCGGCAGGGAGTCACGGTGTAATAAGTCCTATATGGCACTCCGTTAAGTCCTCATGGAAGGCACGCGGAAAGGGTTAGCAATCAACCCCCGCCTAGTCTCATCGAGTCTGTTCAGTATGCGCACGCTACGCGTTGCTTGCTTCTGAACCTGCACAAGATCTTGTTATCGAGTATGTCAGGAAAAGGGTTCATGTAGCCGGACCCCCGCCTTTCGTATAGCTCGCGTCGCTCGACGTTGATGCTCGGTGTACGCACGCACCGTTTTCCTTTACGATCCGTGACAGCTTGGTTGCTGAGAGGGGTCCGCCCTCTTGTCTATGGCCCAATCATTTTCACGAGGTCTAATGCTTGGTTGACTTGGGTTGAGCTGCTCCCCTTGGCTATGGCGGGACCGCTTTTCTACCATTCGGTCAGTACCGTTGGTTTGTTTGCTTTACGAGCGGATGCTCGTTTGTGTGCTCATTGTGTGCTTTCCCTTTTTCCCTCGTAGGTTGATAGTTTAGTTTAGACTTGTACCCTTTGTATGATAACATTAGGTAGCAAGCTTTCCCCCTTAGCTTAGGTTTTCCTCATGCATTCTTTAAAACACAAACCACACTCTTTGATTTTCTTTTCTTAAGAACTTGTTATTTCCGCTCCATTCCCAAGCATAAGTCTCCAAAGGTCGAGCAGTGGAGTGTGAATGTAACTCGTTCACCTAAAAAACACAAAACAAACAGAAATTAGTTAGCTGAGCTACGGTAGCTCTGATTCTGCAAAACAGATACGTAGGCAGCGGGGTAGGGCCCGTGCGAGCATAACACTTTCTTTTCCCTACATTCTGCATTCATCTTAGTCCAGATTAGCGTAGTTTGCTTACACACCCATAGATTTAGACACAAGCGTGGATACCATCGAGTACGATGGGCGCGAGGGGTGCTAGCACCTTCCCCTCGCGTAACCGACTCCCTTACCCTTTTTCTCTGGTCGTGAGACCGTTGTTTTGTTTTGTGGTTTGCTGGCATTCCCTTCCTTTTCAGGATAAATATGTTAGTGGCGACTCTGTTAATTTTCGCGGTAGCGACAATACGTATAGAGAACGCGAAGAGAAATAGAATCCAACCGTGAATCGAGGTAAGGGGGGACTCTTCTAGTTAATTTATATTATGCGATTGTAGGTAATAGAATAGATTGATATGTGATTCGATTCGATTGAGTATATTGGGATTGGGATTGTTGGATTTGGGGAGATTGATGATATTGCATGAAATTATGATTGGAAAATATGTTTTAATGATGCTTGATGATGTGTGATAATGTCTACTATGTTTTTATACCTTTATATGATGTTGGGAATGCATTTGGGGTGAAAGGAGTGCGAAATCGCAGGTCTGTCGCAGAATAGCGAATTGCTGAAATCGTAGGTCCGCTGAGCGGAGGGGGTCCGCTGAGCGGAGGTCCCAACATAGTTCGCTTCTGCCTGGTCCCGCTGGTGCTCCGCTGAGCGGACCCTGCTGAGCAGAAAATTTTCCAAACTTAGAAATTGCGTATCTTTTGATCCGTGTATCATTTCTTGGTGCCGTTTTGGGCGTTGTAAAGCTAATTAAATATTTTATATGAGGAATGGGTGATTGAGCGGTGGCTCGACTTATTTTTAAAATTGATTTAATTGCTTGTGAAATGAAATATTGTGCATATGTGGAATTGTGTGAATATGACATTATTTCGGGTGATGATGGGAGAATTGTAATTATTATTACTGGGATGATTGTTTTAATAATTTAATGATTGTGCATGATTTGGTTAATGTAACAATGTGGTTAGGTTGTAATTATATAACGGTGATTTTTACGTTATATGTGGTGTGAATTATATTGATATAATTGAATATGGTGTTGAAACCGAATATATCATTCGGTGTTGTTTTGGTGAGTTATTGGTAATGACGTTGTTCATTTTGATCATGTGGTGATTGTTTTGATCGTATGATGATGATTGATTTGCTTTGAATGATGCATGATACATGTACATACTTGTTGGTGATAACTATGTGGGTTATGGTGAGACGATGTGATGCATCGGATTGGTGATGTTTTAAGTATGTTATATGTGTGCATTCATTCATTCATGTGCATTTGATGATGGATCCCGGTGATGTTTGGATCGTTGGTGGACATATTTCCCATTGTGTGGAAATTGTGTCTGTGGGCCGTATCTCGATGAGGCGTAGATCGGTTAGGTGGATTGATTCCACGGATTATTGGTACCACATGAATAGTGTCAGTCGGTCATATGCATCTTTGTCATGACATGATTAAGTTGATTTTTGTGTTATGTTTGGTGTTGTATTTGTTGTGATAGATGAATGATAATTGAATATCTTAATATATGTCAAATTGGGTGAATGATATGTTATGATGTTTTATTGCTTATGATTGCATAACATTGATTAATTGAGAATGAGACTCACCCTTACTTGTTGACATTTTTCAGATTTGAGAAGTAGCGGCATTAGTGCTCGGTGAGGATGACTCGTAGAGTTTATCCGTTTATGTTGGGTCGTGTCGGTCATGCTCTGATCTTGTAACCCTGGGGAATGATAGTTATAGAGTTTTATGAGATTACTCTATTTTATTTGGTGTTGAATTATAATTCTATTGGTTGTATTAACGATGTTCTGTATTCCGCTGTGAAACATGATTATGTTCTTGGTAAATCGTTTTCCTAATGAAGCATGACTTTGACCTTAGTTGATATAATTATTTTAAATAATTGTGGCACCCTTGTGCATATGTTTTTACTCTGATTAATTATTAAATTTTCTGCGGGGTTTAGAAGGGTGTTACACAGAGGACCAACACGGGTACCCGTGTTGCCCAACACGGCCCATGTTGGCGTGTTACGCTGATTTTCATGATTTTATGATTTTTACTCAAAAAGTGAGCCCGGAGGGCGTTTTGGTACTTTCCGACTTAAAAAGAAGGGTTTGCAATACATAGTGAATGATTAAGAAGAGAAGAGGCATCTTTTACAGAAGGGAGAAATTGAATCTGAGTCAGAGCAACGTATGAGATTATTGAAGAACGGAGATCATTCATGAGCAAGAGCAATTGAAGATAAAAAATTCCTCAATTATCTATAATGTTTAACTTTGGTACTTTTGAATTTCTTTTGAACAATATGAGTAGCTAACCCCCCCCCCCCCCCCTCAATGCTAGGGGGTGTCCCTGATTTGGTTTGTAGTGATTTTGATACTTTAATTTGATCGATTTCATGTCTATGTTATTCAATTCAATTTTATACCGTGTTTAATGCTTTCTTTATCGGACCAATAAAGATTGTTATATGATTAACAATTTGTCGGATCACAATTGTTAAGGTTTGTATTCAATTGAACCATAGTAGATATCACCTAGGACTAGGGATACCCTATGGTCACTAAGAACTCTTGATAGAAAAAGATTGGACTTAATGTTTCAGAACAAGACCGAGAGGGGTGACTCACAGAGGGTAATGCAATTCCAACGGCCACTTCCCAGCTTTCACCAGAAAGGCCCCCTTTTTGTTACCTGAAAACAAAATAAAGCAAACACAAAAATAAATTATTATAAGCATGGGTTGCCTCCCACAAAGCGTTTTGTTTAACGTCGCATGGCTTGACGGTCCATTACTCTTTATTATGGAGGGTACTTCCTCTTCCACACCTTGTTGCTTTCCATTTCTCCACCCAAGAACTCATGTAGATGAAATGTATGGACCACTTTTCTCTTCAAATCTCTTCCAATTTTCATCTCCACACCTTGGTGCATCGGTTTCTTTCTCTTTTTGACTTCTTGAATGAACTTAGAAACTTTGATAGAGTGATGAGATGAGGCCAATTGAGAAACTATGCTTGAGACTTTTTCTGAGAGAGGTTTTGAAATTCTTCTATCTCCTTCAAGTTTGATCATACCAACTGAAGATTGATTGTTCCCACCTACACCTTTCTTTTTGACTTCCAACACCTTCATTGTTACCTCCTCGTCAAATGATTTTACTGTTAGTGTCCCTTTCTCGAGATCCAAATTGCAGCAACTAGTGAACAAAAATGGTCGCCCAAGAAGGATAGGAGTCTCTTCATCTTCAGGAATTTCCATGATGTTAAAATCAATTGGAAAGAAAAACTTATCAATCTCTACCAGTACATCTTCAGCTATCCCATAAGATTGCTTAATGGTGTGATCAGCAAATTTCAATTTTGTCTCACTCTCGCTTATCTTCCCAATGTCAAGCTTTTTGAAAATAGACAACGGCATTAAACTCACACTAGAACCAGAATCAATTAGCACCTTCTTGAACATTCTGTCATTGATAATGCAAGGTATTGCTACCGCTCCAAGGTCTTTCTTCTTGATTGGGATCCTCCTTTCCGGCGAGACTCTACCACACTTTTCCATTATAATTTCGGGTTCACTTCCCACCGGTCCCTTTTTAGAAATCACCTCTTTCATAAATTTCTTGTACAAGGACATATTCTTAAGTGCTTGAAAGAAGGGTAAGTTGATATCTAGATTTTTGACGAGTGCTGCAAACCTCTCAAAATCTTTCTCTTTTGAATCCTTCGTTGCCACTCTAGAGGGAAATGGTAACTCGATCACCAGTTTTGTAACGCCCCGATAATTTAATTAATCATTTAATTAAATTATTGCAGAATTTAATTATTGAATGTGTCGAAGTTGGGAGTTTTTGGCTTATTACTAAGAAGTATTATTTAAATTGATGGATTAATGAAGTTGTAGAAAATAATATTATAAATAATATTATTTAATTATATGTGAGTAATTAAGTGGACTTAGTTGGTCGTGTCGGAAAATGTAAAAGTGAGAGTATGCAAATATTAGGCCCAATAAGAATATTATTATTATAAATATTATTTGGATTAAGTTGAATATAAAGAAATATTAGGTTTTGGTTGTCAGTAAACAAAGGAAAGGTTTTGAAGGAAGAAAAATAAGGATTGGGAGGAGAAAAAGAGATCATGGAAAAGTTGTTGCGAAGAAAAAGGGCAAAAAGGCAAAGAACAAAGATTCGACCGGTGGAATAGAGCGATCTTCAATCCAAGGTAAAGGTGAGGTTCTTGCTCTATAACCGGGTATATGATGAATAGTATGTGGGATTGGGTTGTTGAAATTATTGTCGTCTAATCACGACTTTGCGTGTCTATTAGTCGGGATAACTGCAAGTGCACAGTCGTGTCGTGTAGTTTTAAAAGATATCGAATCCACAGGAACTATAAATCGACCTACCGTTATCTAAAGTTACTATGTAAAGCTAAGGCTAATGATATTTGGGTTTTTTTATAAATGGGGAAACTAAAATCTTAAATCTAGGTAAAATATATCAACATACGGATATCAGTATGCATTTCATCTAACTTAGGTGATCCGAAGGTCCATTGGCTATGGTGTTAATTCAATTAAAGATCTTTATTAATTCTATTGATTAAAAGTCCTCCTCTCAAACTGTCGCTCTGTTGATTTAGACTACTATCCTAACTCGTAATGTACGCTTTCGCCATCCCATTAGATTTAGAAGAGCTTTTTGAAAACAACATAGTTAATAAAATGCTTGTTTTATGAAGTCGTTATCTATTTAAATCTCCTAATCTCAAACTCTCGCTCTGTTGACTCAGAACATGCTAATATCCCTAACGTACGCTTTCGCCATCCCGCGCGGGTATAAAAACACTTTTTGAAAGTAAATAAGTTCTAATTTGTTCTAATACGCTTTCGCCATCCTTAAAACTAATGTCCTATGTCTACTATCCAGTTAAAGATCTCAAACTTTCGCTCTATTGATTTTAACCTTTGGCCGTCTTAACCCCTCAAACTTTCGCTCTATTGATTTTAAGACTTACTAATTAAATTAGACATACAAACCAAAAACAAGTGATATTTAATAAAACATAATTAAGCCAATTTATTTCGGATCCCTACGGTTAAATTACTTTACGTACTGACATCTAAATAAATTAGCCAGACATATTAATATGGTTAAACATGCATAAATAAATTCGGTTCATAATAATAGGCATATTAATTGGCATATAATATATCATGCAATAATAATATAAATAAAGGCGGTAAATAATAAACCTGAATAATATAAATCTGAAATAAAACTTGAATCTTGGAGTACTTGAACTTCCACCACAGGTTGGTTGGATTGTTCTTGAGAAATTATTCGGCGTAAGTTAAACAAGGAAATAAAAACTGAATCTAACGTAAGGTTAGATCCGTTAAAGGTTCACAATAATTTCCGGTGTAGAAATTATTGTGAGAAAAGATGAACAAGAATTAAAAAACAATTACTGGAAGAGTAAAATGCTGGAATGAAAATAATACTGAAGGCTATGGCTGGGACTAAGCATGGTCCAACCCCTTTTACGTGAATATTTGGTTCTTTATATAGTGCTCTTTGTGGTAACTGCTTATTCTAGCTGGTCCCCTTTTTTCTCCTAAAATGTAGCACATTAATTGACTCTGCAGAAGTACGTTGCGGCGTGTAATTCATCACTTTCAAAACAGACTTGAGACGTGCGTCTCAAGTGGACCTAGTGGGAGAAGACGGGCGTCTCCTGAGGAGACGTGGCCCCCTAATATGTAGGAGACGGACGTCTCCATGTTTAACCAAGTTAACCAATATATATATATATATATATATAAGTGACCTCACGTCACTATATATGTGTCACATTATATATATATATATATATATATATATATATATATATATTATATATTTATATATATATATATATATATTATTTTCATTTCTTCATTCTTTGGGGTTTGGGCTTGCATCTTTGCACAATTGGGTCTTCTTTGCACCTCCTTTTCACTTCAGCACCCATTTTTCATCTTTTAGGCACAATTAGTAGTCATTTTAGCTCCATTTCTTCTCCTTTTCACAAATAGTCCTCAAAACGAACATAAAACCTAAAACAATGAAAATACCAGCATAATACCAACATAAAACAACATAATTAAGATAAAATAGGGAAATAATATATGTAAATCAAGCCAAATATGTGATACATTTTCGCGTTATCAAATACCCCCACACTTAAACCATTGCTTGTCCTCAAGCAATCAACCACACGGTAAAAGAAAATGATTAAGCAAGATTCGAAACAAGGGCATGACACAACTCCTAATCATATTTGTGATAGGCAAATGTTACATCGATTGGTAGTATATATCAACACCAAGGATACCGTGACGACACAATGTTCAAAAACTCCCTCCTTATACAAACCAATTCGAATTATGCCATTATAACTCAACCTATATCTCTCGTTTTTCCTTTCACTCTTTTCATTCAAGCGCAATCACATTAAGCCCGTTATCCATACACTCACATAGTAGGGGAAATCGGTTAGCGACTATGATCCTTTTCTTTTCTTTAGCACGGGGTTCTGGTTTTTTAAATGGTGAAGCCCCATATTTCCCAACTGCGGTTGCGGGGGATCGGACCGTAGTCCACCCTACCAAGCCCAGTACCAGTGACCTCTAGGCCAACCAACAGTGGGTGCTAATTATTAAATCCTTATATGCGTAACAACCGTTGGGCTAAATGACCGGGTGAGGGTCACCTAACTTAGAGGGTTATTTTTTTTCAATCAAATCATTTATCTATTAAAAACAGGATCATTCACTTATATTCATCGACTCCCTACGTAGTTTGTGCTTAAGATGGTGCCGACTGCTAATATAAACTACTTAAGAGCTACTTTGAAAACTTGAGCCTAAGGTCTCGACATAATGGGCATCCAGATTGATATCACATAAAGAGGGGGTTTAGGGTGTCAGGACGGTATCGATTTTGTTGAAACATCTCCAAGTTTTTCTAACAATGCCTAAAGTGTGACAACCTCTATACTTTCAGAGTGTGTATGCCATGTGTCAAAATTCAAATTTTTGTTGGAGGTTAAAATTTTCAAATTTCGGGGAAATTCAATAGCAACAGAAAATCACGTATAAAGACTCGACAACATAACTAGGATACAATAAATAAAGCAATAAATGAAAGCGGTAAAGCTTCTCCCCCACACTTAAACCAAACATTGTCCTCAATGTTTCGATCCAAGGTGGAGAGGAAAAGACAGAACCTATATGGATGCAACCGGCGGGCTATCACAACCAAATCTGCTCCGTGTCCGGAGGAAATATCTTCTCTTATCATGCTCATCATCAGTGTCACCACCAGCAGCAACACTCGTAGGAATGTGCGTGGAGACCCATTCATCTTTGAGATGATCGTCTATAGATTTTTCGCCTAGATATGGCCGAGACGTGACAAGCGATCCATACCTTTATTATCTGCAAGTTCAAACTATAAAAGGAAAACATTAAACTAAAAACTCATGGGTTGCCTCCCACGCAGCGCTTTGTTTAACGTCGATAGCTCGACGACTTAAGAGTGCAAGCACTCAAGGTGGTTCTCTCGAGAATGACTCCTCGGTTGAACTTTTAGCAAACCTCGTTTTCCATGGCCACTTATCAAGCCATCTCACATATCCCTCACCTTTTCTTTTCTTTCTTCTGTGGGGTGGTTCATTCTTTTGAAATCGTGGTGGCGGTTCTGGATCGATCCTAAGTATCAGCTTTTCGAGTTCAGCCTTAGTGATATTATCCACCACCTCAAAGATTAACCTTACCCTCTTATCACTAATGATATCCTTAGTTTCATGGTCGTCTAAATTTCTCTTTTTATGCAAGACTTCAAATAAGGGTGCATTAGTGTGGATATTCTCCAATATCTTCACATACATTATGGATTTGGAGTCTACCTTAGCTTCCACAAAACTTTGCGGGAAAGAAATCGGTGGGGTATAGGGAAGAGGAATAACAATAGGTGTTTCCCTCTCTACCTCTTCTACAACCTCCCTTTCAGATGGTGTTGGTAGATTTTTCTCAATCTCCACTCTTTTCTCACTAGAAATCTCTTTAACCACATTATCACTCTCCTCAATCTCATAATCACTCTCCTCAATCTCATTATTACTCTCCTCAGGAATTTCAATTTGTTCTTCACTAATGGTTGTTTCCATATACTCCTCAAGTAAGTGTCCTAGCGACTTTTGTTCAAGTTGGGAGATTTGAGTTTCTAATGCCATGTTGTGAGTCGCGAGGGACTCAACCATAGTGGTCAGTTGCCTAAGGGTTTCATTGTTCTGAAGACTTTGTTTGGTAAACTCCTGGTTTTGGACGGTTTGTGTCTCTACAAAATGCTCCATCATGGCTTCTAATCTAGAGTGAGTTAGCGTCTCGTTGGAATCCTCCATTGTTGTTTCGAAGTTAAAATTATGGGATTCTTGAGGTTCTTCAGAGGGAGCTAGCGTTGTTTCCTCAAAGTGCTTCGTCATCATAGATTCTAGCCTAGAGAGAGTTTGTGCTTCAATGAATTCCTCCATTAAGATTTCGAGGTTGGATTTATGATAATCTTGCGACTCCTCAAAATGTTGGGCGTGGTGATCATAGAGGAAATTTGGTTGATGATAAGTTGGCGTTGCATTGAAATCCTCTATTAATGCTTCGGGGTTAGAATTATAGGATTCTTGTGGTTCCTCGAAATATTGGGCATGGTGATCGTAGAGGAAATTCGATTGAGGATAAGTTTGGTTGGAATTATAAAATTCTTGTGGTTCCTCAAAATGTTGGGATTGGTGATTGTAGAGGGAATTCGGTTGAGGATAAGCTAGTGTCGAATTGTAATCCCCAATTAATGTTTCGAGGTTTGGATTGTAGGTTTCTTGTGGTTCCTCGAAATGTTGAGATTGGGAGTTGCAGAGGTAATTTGGGTGAGAATGAATTGGTGGCGCAGCATTGAGATTCTCCAATAGTATTTCGAGATCGGATTTATAGGATCCAGGTGATTCCTCGAAATACTGGGAGTGGGGGTTATAGAAAAAGTTTGGGTGATACATAGTAGTAAATGAAAAGAAAAAAAAGAAAAAAAAATGCCTTAGTCTCTACGGTGTAACAGCGAGTTACGATATCGACTTAAATAGTCCCCGGCAACGGCGCCAAAAACTTAATCGCGACTTTGCGTGTCTATTAGTCGGGATAACTGCAAGTGCACAGTCGTGTCGTGTAGTTTTAAAAGATATTGAATCCACAGGGACTATAAATCGACCTACCGTTATCTAAAGTTACTATGTAAAGCTAAGGCTAATGATATTTGGGTTTTTTTATAAATGGGGAAACTAAAATCTTAAATCTAGGTAAAATATAATAACATACGGATATCAGTATGTATTTCATCTAACTTAGGTGATCCGAAGGTCCATTGGCTATGGTGTTAATTCAATTAAAGATCTTTATTAATTCTATTGATTAAAAGTCCTCCTCTCAAACTGTCGCTCTGTTGATTTAGACTACTATCCTAACTCGTAATGTACGCTTTCGCCATCCCATTAGATTTAGAAGAGCTTTTTGAAAACAACATAGTTAATAAAATGCTTGTTTTATGAAGTCGTTATCTATTTAAATCTCCTAATCTCAAACTCTCGCTCTGTTGACTCAGAACATGCTAATATCCCTAACGTACGCTTTCGCCATCCCGCGCGGGTATAAAAACACTTTTTGAAAGTAAATAAGTTCTAATTAGTTCTAATACGCTTTCGCCATCCTTAAAACTAATGTCATATGTCTACTATCCAGTTAAAGATCTCAAACTTTCGCTCTATTGATTTTAACCTTTGGCCGTTTTAACCCCTCAAACTTTCGCTCTATTGATTTTAAGACTTACTAATTAAATTAGACATACAAACCAAAAACAAGTGATATTTAATAAAACATAATTAAGCCAATTTATTTCGGATCCCTACGGTTAAATTACTTTACGTACTGACATCTAAATAAATTAGCCAGACATATTAATATGGTTAAACATGCATAAATAAATTTGGTTCATAATAATAGGCATATTAATTGGCATATAATATATCATGCAATAATAATATAAATAAAGGCGGTAAATAATAAACCTGAATAATATAAATCTGAAATAAAACTTGAATCTTGGAGTACTTGAACTTCCACCACAGGTTGGTTGGATTGTTCTTGAGAAATTATTCGGCGTAAGTTAAACAAGGAAATAAAAACTGAATCTAACGTAAGGTTAGATCCGTTAAAGGTTCACAATAATTTCCGATGTAGAAATTATTGTGAGAAAAGATGAACAAGAATTAAAAAACAATTACTGGAAGAGTAAAATGCTGGAATGAAAATAATACTGAAGGCTATGGCTGGGACTAAGCATGGTCCAACCCCTTTTACGTGAATATTTGGTTCTTTATATAGTGCTCTTTGTGGTAACTGCTTATTCTAGCTGGTCCCCTTTTTTCTCCTAAAATGTAGCACATTAATTGACTCTGCAGAAGTACGTTGCGGCGTGTAATTCTCCACTTTCAAAACAGACTTGAGACGTGCGTCTCAAGTGGACCTAGTGGGAGAAGACGGGCGTCTCCTGAGGAGACGTGGCCCCCTAATATGTAGGAGACGGACGTCTCCATGTTTAACCAAGTTAACCAATATATATATAAGTGACCTCACGTCACTATATATGTGTCACATTATATATATATATATATATATATATATATATATATATATATATATATATATATATATTTAATATATATATATATATATATGTGACATGGGGCCCACGTTCTTTTATATATAATATATATATATATATATATATATATATATATATATATATATATATATATATATATATATATATATATATATATATATTATTTTCATTTCTTCATTCTTTGTGGTTTGGGCTTGCATCTTTGCACAATTGGGTCTTCTTTGCACCTCCTTTTCACTTCAGCACCCATTTTTCATCTTTTAGGCACAATTAGTAGTCATTTTAGCTCCATTTCTTCTCCTTTTCACAAATAGTCCTCAAAACGAACATAAAACCTAAAACAATGAAAATACCAGCATAATACCGACATAAAACAACATAATTAAGATAAAATAGGGAAATAATATATGTAAATCAAGCCAAATATGTGATACATTTTCGCGTTATCATCGTCTGTGTTTGTGTTGTTGTTGTGATGTGGTAAAATTGATATGGAAAATTGATCCTGTGAATGTTAATTTAATTGGTAAATTTTGTGAGTAATAGGCTATTAAATTAGTAGTATAATTGAGAAATATTTTGGGGATATATGGCAGATAATTAAAGGTATTTGACCCTTTTGAAATGGTTTTATTATTAGTTGAGTCAGACCATTAACCAATTAAGTTCATAAGAATTGTTAGTAGAGTAAATTAATAGTTGAATATATGTTTGATGAATTAATTATATTATGTTGAAAAGTTTTTATTATAATTTGTTGATGAGTGTTATTATAATATTTTGAAAAGTTGTTATTACAAATTGTTGATGAGTTGCTGCTATATTATGTTGAAAAGTTGTTAGTATAATTTGTTGATGAGTGTTATTATAATATGTTGAAAAGTTGTTATTATAATTTGTTGATGAGTTACTGCTATATTATGTTGAAAAGTTGTTATTATAATTGTTGATGAGTTGTTGTTATAATATGTTGAAAAGTTGTTATTATAATTTGTTGATAAATTGCCGTTATAATATGTTGAAAATTTGTTATTATAATTTGTTGATGAGTAAGTCGTTAAATATATTTCGATAAATGATTAGGTTGTTTGTTGTTGATTAATATTGTTGTAATACGTGGTTCTTGATGTATGTTGTTGTTGACATGTTGATATAAGTTGTAGGCCTTTGGCCAACTTTGAAATGTGATGAGTGCCTTTATTTATTGGCACAACGTTGAAAAATTTGTTGAGTAGTTACTACGTTGTTGATATTAATGTTGAAATTGTTGTGGAATTGAGTTGATGTGTATTTAAGTTTTGTAGATGATTTCCCTTGTTGATGCATTCATAGCATGTCATTATTATGTTGGCCTGAAATTATGGCACCCACGTTGGCCTAAAATTATGGCACCCACGTTGGTCTAGATTGGAAAATTAGCAATGAAGGCTTATGCCTTGATGCCTCTATTAATTGACAAGATTTTTACGTTGGGAGTTATGCTCCAATGGTACCACATGCATAAGCATTTCATAGAGTCACATGGTTGAATTGTGTTATTTTAATGAGTTGTTGTTATATTTGGTTGATATTTTTTAGTTGAAAAGTGTTGCCCTAAAAAGTTGTGAGGCGTGGTTTTATGCCTTAATGAGTTGCATTTCCTTGTGTTGTATTTGAATTGATGTGTATATATTTTGGTGAGTTGTTATTATAACATGTTGATGATTATATGGTTAAATGTGTTGCTCTGAAATGTTTGTGAGGCATGATTTTATATAATTCGATCTAATATATTATTTATCATCAACCTGTTTATATGGTTTGAGAATCTCACCCCTTCTGTTGTAATATTTCCCTCTGTTGGTAACGCGCAGGTGAATCAAGAATAAAGACTTAGTTATTGTTAGTCCACGTCAGTTCAGTCGCTTTGATACATAGCACTTGGGGATACTTAGTTGTTTATGTTGCTCGTTCCTTGTTGACTTGTTTATGATAATTAAAGATTGAAATTAATAAGTACAATGTTGTTTAAGTTGTTGTTATTAAATGAAGATCAATATGTTGTATACGTTAATTAATAAAAGTTGTTATCAGATCCTCCAAAATAAAGTGTTATGTATCTGATTGTTGTCGTGTTATGTTGAAATGTGGCATCTCATGTTTGTTGGAAAAATTTTGAAAATATGATTTTATTATAAATGCCGGGTAGAAAATGGGGTGTTACAGGTTTAGCCTCCTTCTTATTTTTCTCCTCAAGTGGCTTAACCAGTAGTGCAACCACTTTGGGCTCTTTCTGATTTTCTCTCACTTCCAGATCCACTTCTATGACCAAGTTATCATCTATTGTGACCGCATTAACATTTTCTTGATTTTTCGGATTTGTCACAGTTGAGCTCGGAAGTGTACCTTGTGTCTGTAGAGTTAGATGTTGTGATATCTTCCCCACTTGCACTTCCAGATTTTTGATTGAAGCTGTAGTATTCTTGTGGTTGTTTCTTGTCTTTTCTTGAAACTGAGAACACTGTGCAGCCATTTTCTCGATAGCTACTTCCCATCCAGCCTTTTGAGGAGCTTCTTGTTGCTGATTCTTCCACCCCGGATTATAGGTGTTAGAATAAGGATTTTTATACTTCAAGAACTTGATCTCTTCAATTTGTTGAGGAGTTGCAAAACAATACACAGTTTGGTGAGGTCCATTACAAATCTCACAACTGATAGTCTGAGCCAGTTGAACTTGAGCCACAATCTGAGTCTCAATAGTCATCTTCTTGAGTCTTCTCTCAACTTCAACTGTAATTTGGTCTTCCATTTTCACAACTTGAATAGCCAGCTTTAAATCAATTATTCATTCAGGCTGGCTTACACTACAGTCATATAATTCCAAATGCTCATTTTCAGCAATGGCTTCAATGATCTTCTTGATGCTAGTGGTTGTTGTAAAATTAGATGAGCCACCGCTAGCTATGTCAATGAGTTGCTTAGTATTCATCTTGAGGCCATTCACAAATTTCTACATCTGTCAGTTGCATCCATGTTGTGAGTAGTACATACAACCAACAATCGTTTAAACCTCTTGTAAGCATCTCCAAGTGATTCTCCTTCCTTCTGTTTAAAATTCACTACGTCATACCTCTTGTAGATATACACAGATGTTGGAAAATACTCGTTGAGAAAGTTAGTCTCCATCTCTTGCCAAGTTGTATTTCTCCCGGCAGGCAAAGAGTAGAAGCACTCTTCTGCATCCTCTGACAGAGTGAATGGGAACATTACCAACTTTTTCGCTTCTTCAGAATGCCCCTCAATGTTTAACGACGTGATCATAGTGAGGAATCTTTGTAAATTCTTATTTGCATCTTCATTAATTTTTCCAGAAAAGGGTCTCCTTTCGAGTTGTCGGATAATTGAAGGGTGCAACTGAAAATGAGCAACATTGACCGGTTGATTTTATTATTGTCAATCGTCCAGTTCGAGCATTTGCTTCTCCGTAGTCACCCTGAAGTCTCTCCACTGGAGGTGGATCAGCAGCCATAGTTTCAGACTTGATATCTTGAGTGCTCCGAATGAAAAAAAACAACTTCATCTTATTCGGGATCATATACTATCGGAGTTGCTTCTGACGCCTCCAGTCTTTCTTATCTATCTTTACGGAGTCTAGCACGCAATGATATTTCTGGTTTTGCATCAAAAAGAAATTCAGCTGAGGTCTTACCTTGCATACAAGGATTAGACAATAGTTAGTAATAATTAAAATAAATACAAATAACTGTAAAGAAAATTTTAGATGCGAAGCAACAAAATTTCAATTGAATTTGAAATTCTGGTATAGCAGATCCAGATGTCTTATACGATGTCGAGACATCCGATATATCAAGAAACATTGGCAAGTTATAAACAGTTTTGCGCAGTACTGAAAGGTAAAGAACACAATCAATTGTTGACCAAGTTCAGTGACAAACACACCTACTCTGGGGGCTACCAAGTCAGGAAGAAGATTCCACTATCAGTAGTACTATTTTATGTAAATAACCTCCGGTTTACCTAGACACTACCCAATGAAACCTTTATATTAGAAACCCGTCCAAGACAAGAGAACCTCCACTCACTCCCTAGTGATACCTAACTGCTACAACCCAGTAACAACTATTTAAACGACAACCGAATGACACATTTTACAAGATAATACCTAGTCAAGACTCTTGACTAAGAACAAATAACTTGGAGTTACTTCAAAGCTTCCTCCAAGAACAATACACCTTTTTCCTACGGGCTTCAAGGTGAGCAATATGTCTCTTGCTTCATAGCTTTGAGACAGACATGGTGACCTTCCCACAACCCGGGAGGTTCACCCTTCCAAACCCTAGGATTCTACATCTTCAATCCTTATTGACCTAGGTTACAAATCCTTATATTTATAAGTAAAACTTAACCTATACCAAACTGGAGTTGGGATTCTAATCGCAGCACATTTGTTGTTACAAATAAGCAGTAACTTCTGCTACAAACAAGGCCTTCAATCTTTAGCTTCCTAAAATGTCTCCATATTTAGAAACTATATATTATTCGAATATTATGATTAATTCTTTGTTGTATATGCTTGATTCTTCAGACCTGTTAAATAAATCACGCCTCATATGATTTGTACAATATTCAGGAATATTCTGCACTCTTCTGTAGTAGTTGAATCATAACACATTTAAATAAAACTCTTATTTTCAACTCAGGCAAGATGTGGTGACATCCCATGTGACATGTTATTCCAGATGTTGAAATACTTCAACATAACATGTTCTAGCATTTTAGTGGGACTTCTTTTATATTATAGTTTTACATTATTGCTGCTATTATTTGTTTTACTAAAAATTAAGCCAATCCTAAACAGAGAACTTACAATATCTCCCTTTGGCAAATTTTAGGCTAAAATAAATAAATTACGGATTAAAGTTTAAAAGGAAAAGAGCCATCTACTAGCAGCAGTAGCTCTCAGCAAGATCTTCAGTCTAGTAGATCAAGAATATCGTCTTGAGATTGACCTCTTCCTCCAGCCTTCAATATTAGTTATGTTGCAGTAAGATCTTCATCACAAATTACACCACAGATCGTGGTAAGAAAGTTTTGAGATCATTTGATGTACACGAGGAAGAAGATGACAATAACTCCCCCTTGATGTAGGGACCTTTTCATGTCTCAAAGAGGCGATCTTCCTTTAAGGAGGTGGAGAAAGAGGACCATGGACAATGACAAACCTCCCAAGAGGAATATAAGATATTACCCTTTATAACTCATAACAAAGGTCACAACTGTGTCCATAACTCAGATCACAAGGCACAAATTCACACTCTCCCTAACCAGACATCGAATATGACTTCTTCCTCTTTGATACATCTATTCAGTAGTTTATGTAACACCCTTCTAAACCCCACGGAAATTAATAAAATAATTTAGAGTAAAACATGAAAACAAGGGTGCCACAATTCAATTTAAAACAATTTATCACAAATCAATTGTCATGCTTTACTTAGGAACGAATCATCAATTTAACAAAATCATGTTTCTACACAGCGGAACATTAATCAACGGATAAGCATAACATCATCTATGCAATATCTCACAAAATTAATCCGATAACAACAAAATAGAGTATCATCATAAACTCTAAACTAGTGTTCCCCCAGTGTTACAATATCAGAGCATGACACCGACGCTATACTAAACAAACTGGCCTATGAGCTAATCCTCACCAAGCCAAAAGCCGCTATCCTCAATCTAAAAATATCAACAGTAAGGGTGAGTCTCATCACAATTAACAAATATTATTGCATCATAAATAATAACACCTCATAGTTATATTATCCACCCAATTTCATCATATTCAGATTATCAGGAAACATCCATCATTTACACAAACGTCAACTGAATACATCATTTAAACATACAATCACACTCATCATTCAAGTTACACTAATCATGCATATGTATGAACTGACACTATGCATGTGGTACCAATCCTCATCAATGGGAATAACCCACCGACCGATCCAACATCATCAAGATACGCCTTGCCAGCACAAATTCCGCACAATGGGAATTATGCCCTTCACTGAATCCACACCTCATTCAGATTCAGCCCACAAACATATGATTATGAATGAATGCGAACATATATGAAACATACTTATACCATCGTCAATTCTATGAGTAACATCATCCAATACTCAAACCATCATCATCATCATCATCATTATCGTCAAAGTATGATTATATACATTAGCATCATTCAAATACAATCAATCATCATCATCATCATTAAGAACATACATGTATTCACATTAATCCTCATTCATCATCATCCATAAAGAACATACATGTATTCACATCTTCCAACACATATCAATCATCATTATACAATTCTCAACAATCATCACATAATCATGTTTTCAAACACATCTTATATTGTCACATTTCATCATATATGCCAACAATACATCATCCATCAAACTAACAAAATGTTCACATCATATTCATATCCTCGCATAGTGTATTTTATAAACTTCACCATCCAATTAAATAAATCATCATACGACTCATATTTTAAACATAGCATGTATTAACACATCTCATCACATATATGTACAATACATCCTTCAACAAGCAATTAAATCATAGTTTAAAATAATTAAGTTATACCTCATTTCATTATCTAAACATATATATTATTTCATAAGGTGCGTCACACTCGAAACGGCACTAAAAACAGGTTTACGGTTTGAAAATTATGCATTTTTAAAATTTTCCAAAACAGCTATCACTAACAGCACGCGGCGCTAACAAGGTTCGCGGCGCGAACTAAGCGAATCAAATTTCCTTCAACATTCTGCCAAGCAGTTCGTGGCGCCAACACATGGGCGCGGCGTGAACTGGCGATTTCACAGATTCTCAGGTCTGCGACAGACCCTGCGATCTCACCCATTCTAAGTCCAAAATTGATTCTAAACATCATTTACAGACAGTTAATCATCAATTGCATCATTATTCATCATCACACATCAAAGAAACACACAATTAACCAATAATCTATGCAATTTCATCAATTATAACCTCTTTAAACCTAACATATAATCCAATTGACCTAGACAATATCCCTAATCAATGTTACCATCCAAAACACGATAAGAAATGTTAACCGGAGAGTCCCCCATTACCTTAGCCAATTTCTTGATCTTGGTCTCTCCCTCTTCTGTTCCTCTTTCACGTTCTTCGTGTTCCAAATCCTCCAGTTCTTTCATGTTCTCCCTTTTTCCAAACTCTTTTCACGTTCCCTTCCTTTCTTCCCAATTCTTTATTATTTTATAAAATAACCTTTAATTAGAATAGGGCCTTTATTAACATAACACCCCCTCATTCCTTAACATCACACATGGCCCAACACCATAAACTCTTCTTTTCCAATTAAATTCCACAAACCACCAATAATTCTAATTATTAATTAAATTTCCAATTAAATTAGAAATTAAAATATACGGGTGTTACAGTTTACACAGACCCAAACCCATTGCAATTAATCCTTTCTCCCCCTTTTTGGCCAAAATTTGACAAAGAGAGCCCTCACAAAACAAAAGGTAGACACAACTTATCCATACACAAACAAAGCCCATGTTTGATATGATGACAGGTGCTCACGAGACCTCTATAAATAGCTCAACCTGTTCTTCGAAAGTAACGATCCTTGAATGAACCAATGTTCTTGGTCAACAGGAAACACTCTTATAAGGGAAACTCATGAATATTCAGTGCATACTTTTTCAACCGTAACATTAAATACCTTTTCTGAAGCTTGACTGATTCCACTGAAAAGGAAATAGTCCCAATGCATGCATATGGATGGTTACCACACCTCTCTTTGCACTCCTCTGACATGTGTGTGACCACGTAAAAAAACAACTTTTGTTCGTTATGCAGCCAACATCTGATATAATGTCCTGACATTCCTTCAGACATTGTCTTCACTTTCTGAACCATATCGACTAGAGGGAACGAGTTCTCTTAGAGAGCCAAGACTGTCCGTCATGCTCTTCAAATGACACATGAGTGTACTGAGATTCCAATGAAGCTCTCAAGGACCATAAATTGGATCTAAGTTTATCTTCCTTAATACTCTCTTTAAGTGAGGGGCTATGAAAAGAAATGAAACTGATCAAAGCAAGCATCTTGAATCATATATTCCCTTTCTTGCTTGACAAGTATCCAAACTGTACAAGGATTGCCCCACAGGACATATATTTCACTCCCATATCATGAATTCCTTATGCTTCATCTAGAAAGTGTTGTATACTCTGTCCATCTTTATGAATCTTATTTTAACACCTCCTTAATTTGCTTCCAGGTGTCACTAAGGTACAAGAAGGACAGTCTCTTCAGACAGAGTTCATACTTTTACAACTTCAGAGTTCACCAAAATGATGGAAATCACGAGTTATCAGATCATCCCGCTATGATTAGAACCCTCAGTTACTGGATTCTAATATGATGTTATAACATCATTTAGGACAACAACACCTTCGCCACAAAATCTATCAACCGTGGTTCTAGAACCATCATTAAGGGACATAACTCCATACATGCCCTTTACAACAATCCAATCCACACAGGATCCCCAATAGGTCTCATCTTCACTAGAACCACACAACCGAATACCACAGAAGAAAATAAACTCTCCACCATTTTTGACGGACATGTTCAGAAGTTAGATTTGCACACAGCCATCAGACAACCACTCAGCTCCTGTCAAAGTAATTGTAGCCAACTTTCATGCAGAATCCTGATAGATACTTAGTCTCCCATAAAAGTACTTATTAGTAAATCAGATATGATTACCTTCTCACACAAGGTAAGATTTTAACCTGACACGCTTCTTCTTCACACATGTGGTACTCTTCGAATCTCCTACATGATATCCAGTCATGACAGCCAAAAAATTCTAGTATTAGGTCAGTGGCTTGACTTTAATTTCATCTTCAAACTTAATCTTTATTGGATGAAGAGACAAAAAAACTTTGGACATGATGTTTCAACATTGAATCCAACTTCAATATCAATCACATGAACCTGATCAAATAGTAAGGCTCTGGCATCTCCCATAGTAGACCCTTCACAACTCTTTCACGAGATACAAGAGGATCAACCTTCAAGTCCAAATTAAGCATATGTAGCAACATGCACCTCTCAAGAGCCTTCCGATGTTCAGACCTCCTTTTTGGATTTGGGATGCTTGAACAACCAACCTTCTGCACCTATGGAGTAGATTCCCTTCACTAGGTATTTGGAACAACCAACCTTCTGCACCTATGAAGCCGAAAAGTGATTCAGATGACACACAAGCTTTGCAGACATTCATCAACCTCTTAGCTTAGGTTAACACCACCATACAGTCGATGATTCCTTAATAGTATCTTCCACCTTAGAACAAGAGTTCCATGCTCTGATTGACTTGATAAAGATATCAGGTTTGAGTAGGCAACCTCTATCCTGTCGAAGAACCACCGTCTGCGAAAAACCTATCGTATAATCTCAAAGCAATGATGTTGAGACATTTCTTCTTACAACCCTTTAGAATCCTTCACCTCCAGATTAGGACTCCCTTCATCAGCCTCTAAGAGTCATACTGACGTACAACATATCTTCTCTCTTACTAGGAGCATAACTTATAGTTAATACATCCTTGTAGAGCCTCCCACACAGTGTCTGCTTTAATACTACCCAACATCATTCCACACATCTGGTTCCATTGATTAGAGGGATTACTCAGACATAATAAGAGAATGTCCTTAACATGATAACTTGATGTATTAGGGACTTTGGCTGAGAGGTCATCACTCTTCTGGACATTAGAACACAACAGTTGTTTTTCCCACTCACTTGAATCAAAAATAAACTGAACCAAGAAGCAGACAACTTGGTTGATCATTCAACCCACCAATCTAAGACGTGTTTTCTGGATACACATCTTAGCTTCATAGCTCAGATGCCTCCTCTTCCAAGTCAGGAGTAGGTTCCAAACATATGTGATAAATGCACATTTGTTTAGTGCCCAAAGCATCTATTTCACAAGGAGTTTTATCGACATGATGTTCCAGCATGTTATAGGACATTAGTTTCTACTTTTGGAACATTCAACTGAACTTGGTGATGAAACATCCTTTGGTCAGCTTTAAAACAGGAAACCCTGCTTTTCAAACCGCAACTATCCTCAGAATTACTTCTTTAAATAAATCAAGAGTTATGAAGACTCTATCAGAGACCAAAATAACTGGCTTCATCCTTCCATCAATAATTTGTAACAAATGAGACATGTTCCTTGAAACATAAACCGTCAATCCTACTGAAGTTCCTTTATGAGTGGACTTGAGAACCAAGACTCAAGTGTCGTTGGCTACTTTAATCAGTTGACAAAACAAATTTCTGAACCTGCCTTATCATAGGATACAGTTCTTAAGGAGATCAAAACCTAATGCTAAGACAACCAGGTTTACAAGCGATACCATGCAGCGGAAATACATCAACAGCACCTCATCTTAGATGCCTTCATGTAGGAACTTTCCTAAGTTCCAACCCTTGAAACAACAAATGAGATCAACCTTCACCAGTCAGATGTCTCCTCGTCCAGATCAGGAGTAAGTTCCAAACAAAAGTATTCATAACATTTTGTTCAGCACCCAAAACATCTGCTCTTCAATCGCTAGCTGCATATATACTGAAATAGTGTTCTAACATCCCATAGAACATCCCACCATCCTTGACAGTCTTCAAGGTATTAAAAAAAAATATAGACATACATGAGAATCTGTGATTAATTGACTCTCATCACCCTTCTTGATAAATGTCTTTATGAGTGGACTTGAGAGAAATCTCAATTATCTTTGACACTTCCAATAAATCTGTTTGAAACATCTGGCATATACTCTGTTGGGAGGCAGTAACCCTAGTATCCTTCCCCATACTTTTAGGGTTATATAAGATACCATGCAGCGGAAAAAAAAAGCTCCTCACCAATACTCAGACACAATGCTTATACCACCAATCAAGTATAACCATGGCAACATAGGATTGAAAATAAATCAACCCTACATACAACAACTTTCCACCAAGCTACAGGCCTGAGGGCAACACAAAGGAACAACTTCCGCTCCAGATAACCAATGATCATTGCCAAGAAATCACCCGTACAATGGTATGAATTGTCCAAGTTCATACCTCTTTTCAGTAAGAGTCTTCCTTGCCAAACCAGAAAGTATCCTCCCAAGATCTCATCTAGAGACAGAATAGGATGCCTGCTCTGATACCAATTGAAATTATGGTATAGCAGATCGAGATGTCTTGTACAATGTCGAGATATCCGATCTGTTAAGAAACATTGGCAAGATATAAATAGTTTTGCGCAGTAATGAAAAGTAAAGAACACAATCAATTGTGGACCCAATTCGGTGACAAACACACCTACTCTCGGGGCTACCAAGCCAGGAAAAAGATTCCACTATCAGTAGTACTGTTTTATGTAAACAACCTCCGGTTTACCTAGTAACTACCCAATGAAGCCTTTATCTCAGAAAACCATCCAAGACAAGAGAACCTCCGCTCACTCCCTAGTGATACCTAACTGCTACAACCCAGTAACAACTATTTAAATGACAACCAAATGACACACTTTACAAGACAATACCTAGTCAAGACTCTTGAATAAGAACAAATAACTTGGATTTACTTCAAAGCTTCCTCCAAGAATAATACACCTTTTGCCTACAGGCTTTAAGGTGAACAATATATCTCTTGCTTCATAGCTTTGAGAAAGACATGGTGACCTTCCCACAACCCGGGAGGTTCACCCTTCCAAACCCTAGGATTCTACATCTTCAATCCTTATCGACCTAGGTTACAAATCCTTATATTTATAAGTAAAACTTAACCTATACCCAATTGGACTTGGGCTTCTAATCGCATCACATTTGTTATTACAAATAAGCAGTAACTTCTGCTACAAACAAGGCCTTCAATCTTTAGCTTCCTAAAATGTCTCCATATTTAGAAACTATATATTATTCGAATATTCTGATTAATTATTTGTTGCATATTTTTTATTCTTCATACCTGTTAAATAAATCACGCCTCATATGATTTGCACAATATTCAGGAATATTCTGCACTCTTCTATAGTAGTTAAATCATAACAGATTTAACTAAAACTCTTCTTTTCAGCTCAGGCAAGATGTCGTGACATCCCATGTGACATGTTATTCCAGATGTTGAAATACTTCAACATAACATGTTCTAGCATTTGAGTGGGACTTCTTCTATATTATAGTTTTACATTATTGCTGCTATTATTTGTTTTAATAAAAATTAAGCCAATCCTAAACAGAGAACTTACAGAATTACTAGTCAAACTTATATTTTGCCAGTCCCCGACAACGGCGCTAAAAACTTAATCAAAAAATTAGCAAGTGTACTATTTTCACCAATGTAATAATAATAGGGTTTACCCCCAAAATCGATCTCGAGGACTACGTAGGAAATATAAGTTCTTTTAATGATTCAATTGAACAATATAACATGGGAGTTTGGTGATTGTTTAGAAATAATGATAAGTAAGAATGAATTAAAACAACAGAGTAAATTGTCTTTTAAACGATATGAGAAAGCACGCTAGGGCAAGGTGTATGAATTGCCTTGCAACAACCTTTATTCCTTATTTACGAAACATTAGTTAGAGTGAACTATTACCGAATCTCAAAAATAATTTTTCCTAATTCCTTAGCAGAAAACCTTTGATATTCATCTTGTATCCTAATTCCTTAGCCATTCAAGATGATATCAAGTAATATGTAATTTAAGTAGAATGTTACGGTTACTACGGTGAATCCTCATTCCTAAGCAATATCTACCGTAATATTATTGTGCAAACAGCGATGAGGTGGTTTGTCTGACCTAAACCCCAATCGTAAATCGAAATCTATTTGTCCGATAGAAAAAGCATTAAGCACTTTGCACAATCAAATAGGTTCACACAAACAATGATATCATAAAATAAGGGAAATTTGGTTCATTACAATTGCAATTCGGGGACACCCCTTAGCATTGGGGGTTAGCCGCTCATAATATTCAAGAAAATACAATAAGAAGATTAGACATTACAAGAAAAAAGGATTGTTTCGATCTTCAATCGCGATTGCTCTTGAAAAATTCCGTTCTGCGAAACCCTTGAGAGCCCTATTCCTTCTTCTGTAATTTTTCGTACCATCAAAGATGCCCCAAATGCTTTCATAAACTAGGTCTAAATAGTGTTAGGTCATTCCTCAGCGATGCAAGATGTCCAAAATACCCTTAATGAACCAGAATATTAAAAAACTCAAAAAGCCAAAATTCTTAGCGCATTTGCTGACACAGCCGTGTCGCACGACACGTTCACCCGTGTCAGCTTCTGCCCCTTGTACGCTTGCTGCCATTTTTCCATCTTCCACCTTTGTACTAATTCTTTGGAGCTTTTCACTTGCATCTGAAATCACAAACAACTACCAAACCAAGATATCAAAAGCATCTAATTGACATATAATTCAAATTAAAATCATACAAAGATAAACTTGCGAAAGATGAAATAACTTAAACGAAATGATGAAAAGACAAACTAAAGTGTTACCAAGTTGACGAATTTTTAACGAATAATTGATGGAAACTAAATAGAATTGGTGACTGATCACATCTCCAAACTAAATAATGATAAAAAGATATTTGGTGTGTTAAGAGATACATCTCTAAATTTATTCTGGGGCATTTTTGTATTTTCAAAAGTGCATTTCATATAACAAGAGTGAGATGAGAAATTGCCTAAATTATAATTGTTTGTTCAAGTCTCCTTGCTTTAAATAAGAGCAAATTGGAAGAAAAGTTATGTGAGTTGAAGAAATAAAGAAAAGTCATATCTATTTATCAATTTCTTAAAAAATATTTTTACTTTTTGAAAGTAAATTTTTTTATAGTATTTAATTGATATGATAGAGGTCTTTAAACTTTTTCAAATTAATTAGAGGTCTTGAGTTCGAATTCAGTCCGTGGTATGTACCAATTTTAAATCTTTTGAGAGCAAATTTTGCTGTGTATAATGATTCTTCTAAGTTCAAGAGTTATTTTTAATCCTTTTCAAATTAACTAGAGGTTTTGAGTTCGAGAGTCCTAGGTATGCATCAATATTAAATCTCTTGAGAGCGAAATTTCCTATATATAGTGATTCTTCAAAGTTCAAGAGTTAGTCTCTAAAATTGCGCGTAAAAAATATTTGATTTATAAAAAAATTATTGTACACATATCATTGTCAAATTAAGTGATAGAGTATGTTAGTTTACATTAAAAAAAAATAACTTTTTTTAAACATGATTTTTATAAAATATTAAAAGTCTTTTAAATTTAATTTTTTATAAATTAAAAAATTAATTTTGTCATTCAATAATATTAAAATAAATTATAAAGATGTTAAAATCACATAATTTGAAAAAATACATATATTAAAAAAATAATTTTATAAAAACTTATTGAAAATGATGATATTTAAGGTGAACCTATCATGTAGGTGGTTTATGAATGAACCACGTTTATATAGTACCATAAAATATATTTAAAGACTCGAGATGAGATGAGTTGTGGAAAAAATGGAAACAGATAACTTTTCGGAATGGGCTTAGTGACTTTACGGTACGGTAACTTTCATAACTTTGGTTATCAAATTACTCTCTTCTTATCATCTTATGTCTCTTTTTTCCCAAAGTTCCCCTCCACCTTCTTAATTTATTGCACCAGATCATTTTTCACTACGGTATTTTTAATTTGGAAGTTGTAGAAATATGGCATCATAATGGGGAGAGGTTGCCATTATTTCTTGTAATGATCTTTAACTATTCTTACGAATTAACACGATATGTAATTTAAATATTTTACATGGGTGTATCTGGATTATTTTTCCATTTACTACATATTGGACATTACAATTAGATGATGGAAATTTCTATGTACACTTGTAGTGAAAAAAATTCTGAAAACCTCAAAAATAGAGAGATGTATCTTCGAATATATCTCAAATCAAATTTTAAGGTTTTTTAGAAATGTATTTCAGAAAACACCTTGTTTACACTTGAACGTTAAATTTAAATATTCAGTGATATTTTCGGAGATGTATTTCTAAAAATATCTGGTTTATATCACCTTGTTGCATGAACTATTTTTTCTCCTCATTTAACCCCATAGCCAAAATTCTCAAAAAACCCTCATCTATTCTCAATCGATTTTTCGTCTTCAAACAAAGTTTCAAGTATTTTATCATGTCAAAGAGAGCATAAAAAGCTATAATTTAAGGTAAAGTTTCCTCATTTCATCTCTCATTTCCTTGCATTGAAGCTGACTTTTGGATGAAGAAACTGCGTCTCTTCAAATATGCATTTCTGAAACGCACCTAAATTATTTTGGAAGTGCATATTAGAAACTGTTTGTTACAGAAACAAAATTCTTAACAGATTTTTTGTTTTTGTCCATTTTAGATATGGTGCACCCTGACATGTTTCCCAAAGCTGTTTCGGACAAGGTGAATGATGATGCTAAGCCGGATGAGGTGAAGGATGATGTTAAAACGATTGTTGTCGAGATAGATGTTCAACAACAATTTAGAAAATGATCAATTTTCAAATGCTCGTTAACATATGCTTGAATGAGTCTGAATGGAAGCTAGCAAACTCGGGTTTGCGTTGTGATTGGAAGGTCCGACAATGGCACTAGTAGAAGGCAAACATTTGTAACAATGAGATGCGAGAGAGGCGGAAAATATGTTTAAAAAATTCGGAAGTTAAAACATGATGACACCAGATCGAGAAAATGTGAGTGTTTATTTAAATTGCGCGGATCATGTAGAGTGGATGATATGTGGCGGTTTAGTGTCATTTCTGGAAAACATAATCATGCATTGGACACCAAGCTATAAAGTCATCCAATTGTAGGTCAACTTAAGATGGAGGGGAATGAAATTATTTTGGAAATGTCGATAATCAAAGTTGTGTCGAGAAACATACTTGTAGATTTGAAATAGAAAAGACCACAAAGTATTTCAAATATCAAGCAGTTATACAATGAACGTTATAAACGAAACATTGCGAGTAAAGGTCCGAGATCTGAAATGCAACAACTTTTGGAACTTTTAGACGATAACCACTATGTTTCAAGGTATACAGTGTGTGATGATAAAGTCAGTGTCTGTGACATTTTTTAGACTCATACAGAAAGTATCAAGTTGTTCAACACAATTCCAATTGTCCTTATAAGTGATTCAATGTACAAGACCAACAAGTATAGGCTTCCTCTTCTAGAAATTATTGGTGTCACTTCTACGGAGAAGACATTTTCAATTTAGGTTCTCCGAGGACACGCCTCTCATCGAGCTGATTACCATACTCAATTGTCTCCTGCAATATCCAAAAAATCAGAAGGTAGTCAAGTCCGAGTATCATTCACCATCACTTGACACTGAAGGAAAGGTATAGTTCACCCAGTTTGCAGTGAAGACGAATGACGATTTAAAGATTATGTGGTGTACTTTCCGCCGATACTCTACTAAGGGTCTGATTGAAGTGGATGCGAAGATTAATAGATAGGGAGAAGATGTTATCAAAATGTTGCAACATCCTCAGTTAATCGTTTATAACAACATGTAATATAAAATTTCTGTTTCAATATATATATAATTTTGACTATCTGTGTTAAATTTATGTTAAGCTTCTCTGGTTTTTTGATTTTGTTTTCTAAGAATCATTCAGTGTTTACTTTGGATATGTACTTTCGAAATCCACTAATAGGTGAATTCGAAAATACATCTCTGAAAGCACCCGTAAAAAATAAAATGTGGTGCATTCGGATATGCATCTTCGAATTCAGGAGTAAAACTGGAATTATGCCAGCGACCCCTGAAAAGGTTAAAGGATGTACAAAGAAATTACCTTAGGTGATTCTTCTTGTTTCAACTCAGTCAATAAATCAAGTTTCATATTTATCATATTCATATAATTAATTAGCCCATGTAATAGTCATTTGTACTTTACTATAATGTTTACATTTATGTCCCGTTAATCTAATTAAATATAGGGTTAACAGTAATTCACCCCCGTAATGTTAGCGAATTTTGCTTTTCCCCCTCCCTACCTTTTGACAACGGTTTTTTCAAAAAAACTGTTGCCAAAACCCTCCTTTGGCAACGGTGGGGGGGGGGTAAACCGAAACACGCTCATATTACAGGAGGGTAAACTACTATTAACCCTTAAATATATGAGGAGTGCTAGCAACACTCTCTTTTGAACACTCTCTCAAACACTCACTTTCTTATCGGTTGAAACATGTGTGGGCCCCTCATTTTGAAAATAGGTTCCACATAAAGTAGTAGGATCCACACATGTTTCAACCAATAAAAAATGAGTGTTTGAGAGAGTGTTCAAAAGAGAGTGTTGCTAGCATTTCTCTTAAATATATACTTAAATTCATAATTGTCATTTTTGTTTGATGAATGTGAGGTTAGTAGTCATTATTAATAATTAATAATGATTAAATAATTAATTAGTTATGGTAATTTTCGTTTATAATTAGTAGTTTTAATACAAAATCTTAAACAATTTTTTTCTAATTTTAACAAGCAATACAAAATTTGTCACATTTTTCCTAATTATTAAAAAATAGTTTTTTCTAAACTTTGTTTGTCCCTGGTACAAGCACCAAACTCATCACATGATTAGTAACAAATTGATACATGTATAACGGCGAGTCTGTTATAGGGCGTGTCAAAATGGGGCAACGATGCCAAGAAGGCCTGTAAGTTGGAGAATGCTTCCTCGCACTCGCTCGTCCATTTGAATTTCTCCTTTTTCTTTAAGTTGATAAAGAAATGGAAAGCCTTGTCATCTGCACAAGAAAGAAAATGATCTAGGACGGTTAGGCGTCTTGTTAGTTGTTGAACCTCTTTAACATTAGATGAACATTTCATGTTGATGATGGTTTAGCCCTTGTTTGGGTTCGCCTCTATCCCCCTCTTGGTTAGCATAAAACCTAGAATCTTGCCCACCTATACTATAAAGGAGCACTTGGTGGGATTTAAGCGCATGTTATACCATTTGACTGATTCTAGGATATCCTCTAGACCTGCGATGTGGTTTTTCGTTTCTGGTGTCTTAACGATCATATCTTCAATGTAGACCTAAAAGTTGAACCCTATCTACTTCGAGAATACCACATCCATGAGCCTTTGATATGTGGTGTTTTTAGTAAATCAAATCACAAGTTTTAGTTTACTTATTGGATCAAACTTGAAAATATTTTATGGACATCTTGTGCAAAATAGTTTGAAGAAAAGATGTTTGTGTGTGAATATTGATGTTTGAATATATATTATTTGAATAGAAATTTCAATAAGAACAATATAAGATTGTTCGACAGAACAAAATGAGCAAAGATTACAAGTTACAAATAAAAGTAAAATGAATTGAATGCTTTGACCAAAGAATTACAAAAGGGACAAATATTCATACATGTTTAATTGCTAATTTGTTTCTCTCTGTGACTTGGATACTTTGAGTTCTATAGAGATTAACGATAAAATTTGTGACCCCTATTTACTTGATTGAACTCGTCTTATATACTATTAAAATGTTAACCTTCGATAACGATTATCTTCTCAAATATTGACATGTATTCCTTTACATGGGCTTCTACCTTCTAATCTACTAATTTTCAAAACTAAAAACAAAAAATTAAACCTTTAAAACCTACTTTAATTTTTTTTAATTTTTAAAACACAAATAGTTTTCAAAGATAATTTTGTAAAATTAGATTACCAAATAAGTTTTATTATTTTTAAAAATTAAAAATTAAAAAACAATTTTATAAAATCAAATCAAACAGACCATAAATAATCATACTACAACGAATTTAACAAATTAATGTATTCTCCATTACAATACATTTACATTAAGGTTCGTTCCTAAGTCCCTATCGTTTTACCTTTATTTTAGATGTATTTATAGAACACATCAAGGAGCTAGCACTGAGATGCATACTTTTTGTAGATGATATAGTTCTCCTACTTAGAAAGTCCAAGAAAGATTTAAATGAGAAGTTAAAGATTTGAAGATGAATTTTAAAAACACACGATTTTTGCTTAAGGAGAAGTAAGACGTAATATATGAAATGCAAGTTCAAAAAAAGAAGAAACATTTCTATCATAGAGGTGAAAGTTGGAGACCATATCATATCTCAAGTGACACAACTTAAATATCTTGGGTTCGCAACTTAAATATCTTGGGTTCACAACTCAAGTGGCCGGAGATACATCTCATGACGTAAACAAAATCACATTAAAAAAGACGTTGCAAATGAAACACCCTTATTTTATCTAAGAATATGTTTAGAGATGCATCTGCGAAAAAATCTAGAGATGCATTTTCATAAATTGATGCATGTAATCCACTGCCAGAGATATGGAAGCCATAAAAATGTAGAAAAAAATATATAAATAACTAGGTTTTAAAAAAAACATGTTTTTCTGAAAATTTACCTAGATAACCGGGTTTGGGGATGCCCTACACATAATAGCCACCCCCATAGCGCCATAGTTCAAATTTTTTAGTATGCGCCACCCTAGATGGCGCCTTAGTGCAAGCCCAATTAGGACTGCCATGTGAGGTGGCGCCAATGTGTATATAAAGGTTTTTATTTGTTTTTAATTTTATTTAAATAATAATAAATATTTAATAATTAGTAAAAAATTCAAAAATATATATTACTCATTAATAATAAAACATGATTATAAATGTAAAGAATAGAATACAAATATTTTAAAGATCATCACCATAACGGCCCTCGGTTCCGCACCTAGGCGCTCTCCGAACACGTTGACCTATAGCCCTTTGAGGTTCTTGTTGTGTTTGGGTAGATGACCCTTGTATTAGCCCCTAAATGCGCTCGTTGTCCATGTATTCCGTTAAGTCACTAAATTATCTCGGTTACCTGCTGTCAAATAGTCGATTGTCCATGCCATCAAAGTTTTGTCGTGGTGGAGGGGGTGATGGGAAAACGATTTTTGGTTGGCAGCACTCGGCACTTGAATTGGCTTGATAAAAAGACATTGCTGCTTTGTTGCAGCCATATGTTTGTTGTTAGGTGCTACAGCAATATGAAATTTGCAGAATTATTGGGTCGCTTGGGTTGTATTCCTCAGGTTCGCCCAAGTCGGGGCTAAGTTGAGATGTGGAGGGGCCCGTCTCTGGACGTTAGGTGTATTGGCATTGTTGTTGATGTGGAGTTTTATAATTTTCTTGGTAATGATATTGGTCTTAGTGTTGGTGTTGGTATTGATGCTGGTGTTAGTGTTATTCTTGGTACTGAGTTTGGTGTTGGTGTTGGTGTTGTTGTTATTGTTGGTGTGAGATATTGGATCGAACTCTAGTATGGTCGAAGGGTAGCTTCTTGATTCGACAGGATTAAGCATGAAGTCGAAGGTTGTTCACATGCTTGTGTCGAAGATGCTAGGGTTGTTAGCATGTTAAATTAGGTTTTAGTGTTTAAACCCTAATTTGTTAAGTTAGCTTATTTATTAAGTTGGCTTGTGTAATGGGCCTTGTGGAAAAAGCCCATTAATTAGTATGTTAGGTTTTATTATAAATAGCATACTAGTCTCTCATTATTGTACAAAACAAATCCTGATTTAGGGTGAGAGAGGTTATTTGTTATTCTTGTAAACTTGTAATCTTGTTTTCTAAGAGAAAGTAAAAGAATAGCAGTTATAACCAAATTCTTGTGTTCTTCTTTTTATTTGTTCTTTATTCTTCCCTTGCATTATACTTTGTTCTTGGCATTGAATTCACAACAAATTGGTGCGATGAGCGTGGAGAAGATGCCTTCAACAAAGTATGAGATTGAAAAGTTCACCGGAGTGAATGATTTTGGTCTGTGGCGTTTGAAGATGAAAGCCCTACTGGTTAAGCAGGGTTGCTTGGAAGCGTTGAAGGGAAAGGCAGCCATGAATTCTGAATTAACGGCAGCGGAGAAGACGAATATGATCGAGAAAGCACACAACGCAATTCTGTTGAGCCTTGGTGATAAGGTTCTCCGGCAGGTATCAAAGGAGACGACAGCATCAGGGTTATGGGTGAAATTTGAAAGTTTGTATATGACCAAATCGCTGGTAAATCAACTCTACCTGAAGCAAGCTTTGTATTCATTCAAGATGATTGAAGACAAAGTGTTGGCTGAGCAATTGGATATGTTCAACAAGCCGATTCTTGATCTTGAAAATATTGATGTGAAGATCGATGATGAAGATCAAGCGTTGTTACTATTGTGCGTTTTGCCTCGAACACATGTTCACTTCAAAGAAACTCTCCTGTATGGAAGGGAGTCCCTGACCTTTGAAGAAGTTCAATCAGCCTTGTATTCTAAGGACTTGAACGAACGAAAGGAGCATAAATCTTTGACTGTTGGTGAAGGTTTGGTTGTTAAAGGAAAATTCTTGCGAAAGGATGGTAAGTTCGACAAGAAGAAAGGCGAAAGCCAGTCGAAGTCTTACAATGGCGAAGCATCTGGAATTCGATGCTATCATTGCAAGAAGGAGGTTCACACAAGAAAGGTGTGCCCTGAACGCCTGAAAGATCATGGAGGTAAAGATAATGGCAATGCAGCCATTGTTCAAGATGATTTCAAATCATCTGATGTCCTTGTGGTTTCGAGCAGTGACTCTAGGAAGGAGTGGATTAGGGATTCAGGTTTCACTTGGCACATGACTCCAAACAAAGACTTGTTCGAGGAATTATGTGATCAAGATGATGGATCAGTACTGCTGGGAAACAACAAAGCTTGCAAGATTGCAGGTGTTGGATCTGTGAGATTCAAGTTCCATGATGAGTCAATAAGGTTGTTAACTGAAGTCAGGTATGTTCCTGATTTGAAGAGAAATCTGCTTTCTCTTGGTGAATTCGACAAGAAAGGATATGTTTTCCAAGGAGAGAAAAATATCCTAAGAGTCATGAAAGGGTCGAAGGAAGTCTTAAGAGGCGTGAAGAAACAAGGCTTGTATACCCTTGAGGCTGAAGTTGTAAGTGGTTCGACAAATGTTGCATCCACGAAACCATTGTCGAAGACAGAAATCTGGCACATGAGATTGGGCCATGTCACTGAAAGGGGTTTGGTCGATTTAGGGAAACAAAATCTGCTTGGTGGAGACAAAGTCGAAAAGCTGAAGTTTTGTGAACCCTGTGTACTTGGAAAATCTTGCAGAGTGAAGTTCAACAAAGGCAAACAAAGAACACATGGATCCCTTGATTACATCCATGTTGATCTTTGGGGGCCTGCAAGGTGTGCATCACATTCTGGAGCGAGGTATTTCCTGTTAGAACAAGATTTGTTCTGATCAATTATCTTAGTTTTGATGATAACAATAATATGAATTTTGCTTAAGATAATATGGTACTCTAATCCAATGCAATTTCCTTTTCAGGAAATATATAAAGAGTATGCATAATTCAGCGCTCAGAAGCTTTGTCTCAAAGGGTTCAGCATGCAACATCAGAACATGGTCTGGCAAGACATCAGAAGTTGGTCGAAGCAGAATCAGAACATGGGTCTATGGAAGCATCAGAAGAACATGAGATCAGAAGCACTGAAGTTCTGATGGTATCACGCTCAGAAGCACTTCAAGGTCAGAAGATCAGAAGATGCTTTGCACCAAGCTGTTTGACTCTGATGATATTCAAACGTGTATTCACAAACATCAGATCAGAAGGAAGTACAAGTGGCAAGCTACGCTGACTGACAAAAGGAACGTTAAAAGCTATTATAGGCTACGTCAGTAGACACAGCGTGAACAAGGCTCGAGGTAGTTGACAAAAGCGTATAACATTAAATGCGATGCTGTACGGAACACGCAAAGCATTAAATGCACTCAACGGTCATCTTCTCCAACGCCTATAAATATGAAGTTCTGATGAGAAGCAAGGTTAACGATTCTGAACAAAAAAAAAACAACTCATATTAACTTGCTGAAACTCTGTTCTACTCAAAGCTCAGAATCTTCATCTTCATCAAAGCTCACTACATTGCTGTTGTAATATATTAGTGAGATTAAGCTTAAACGTTAAGAGAAATATCACAGTTTGTGATTATAGCTTTTAAGAAGCAATTGTAATACTCTTAGAATTGATTACATTAAGTTGTAAGGAACTAGAGTGATCGTGTGGATCAGAATACTCTAGGAAGTCTTAGAGGTTATCTAAGCAGGTTGTAACTAGAGTGATCGTGTGGATCAGTATACTCTAGAAAGTCTTAGAGGGTATCTAAGCAGTTGTTCCTGGAGTGATCAGTGTGTGATCAGAAGACTCTGGAAGACTTAGTTGCTGACTAAGTGGATAACCATTGTAATCCGTGCGATTAGTGGATTAAATCCTCAGTTGAGGTAAATCATCTATGCGGGGGTGGACTGGAGTAGTTTAGTTAACAACGAACCAGGATAAAAATAACTGTGCAATTTATTTTTATCTGTCAAGTTTTAAAGCTACACTTATTCAAACCCCCCCCCCCCCCTTTCTAAGTGTTTTTCTATCCTTCAATTGGTATCAGAGCCTGGTTCTAAGGTGCAAGCACTTAACCGTGTTTAGAAAAGATTCAGGAAGAGAAAAACGCTTCAGTAAAAGATGGTTGATGAAAGTGAAAAGTCTACACCTGCATCTACATCTGGCTCTGCTGAGCAACACAACGGTAACAATGGTTATACTAGACCGCCGGTATTTGATGGTGAAAACTTTGAATACTGGAAAGATAAACTGGAAAGTTACTTTCTTGGTCTAGATGGTGATCTATGGGATCTTCTGATGGATGGTTACAAACATCCAGTAAATGCCAGTGGCGTAAAGCTGACAAGGCAAGAAATGAACGATGATCAGAAGAAGCTTTTCAGGAATCATCATAAATGCAGAACTGTTTTGCTGAATGCTATCTCTCATGCTGAGTATGAGAAGATATCTAACAGGGAAACGGCCTATGACATATATGAGTCCTTGAAAATGACTCATGAAGGAAATGCTCAAGTCAAGGAGACTAAAGCTCTCGCTTTAATCCAGAAGTATGAAGCCTTCAAGATGGAGGATGATGAAGACATTGAAAAGATGTTTTCAAGATTTCAAACTCTTACTGCTGGATTGAGAGTTCTTGACAAGGGATACACCAAGGCTGATCACGTAAAGAAGATCATCAGAAGCTTACCCAGAAGATGGGGTCCTATGGTGACTGCATTCAAGATTGCAAAGAATCTGAATGAAGTTTCTCTGGAAGAGCTTATCAGTGCCTTGAGAAGTCATGAAATAGAGCTGGACGCAAATGAGCCTCAAAAGAAAGGTAAGTCTATTGCATTAAAATCTAATATCAAGAAATGCACTAACGCTTTTCAGGCTAGAGAAGAAGATCCTGAAGAATCAGAATCTGAAGAAGAAGATGAACTGTCCTTGATCTCCAGAAGGCTAAATCAACTCTGGAAGAACAAGCAAAGGAAGTTCAGAGGCGTCAGAGGTTCAAAGAAATTTGAACGTGGAGAATCTTCTGATGACAGAAGATTTGACAAGAAGAAGGTCATGTGCTATGAATGCAATGAGCCTGGACACTTCAAGAATGAATGTCCAAAACTTCAGAACGAAAATCCCAAGAAGAAGTTTCATAAGAAAAAAGGTCTTATGGCAACCTGGGATGAGTCAGAAGATGATTCAGACTCTGAAGATGAGCAGGCTAACTGTGCGCTGATGGCGACAGAAGATGACGGATCAGAATCTACATCAGAATCAGATTCTGAAGAGGTATTTTCTGAACTTACTAGAGATGAGTTAGTTTCCGGTCTAACTGAACTTCTGGAACTCAAGTCTCAGATCAGTCTCAAATACAAAAAGCTGAAAAAGCTATTTGAATTTGAAACAAAGAAGCTTGAGTTGGAGAATTCTGAATTAAAAGAAAAACTTTTAAAATTATCCAATAATGTTGGATCTCCTTCTGATTCAGAAAAATCCACTCCTAGTCTAAACCATATTCTGAAAGAATATGATTTAAGTTTCAGGAAGTTCTTATCTAGAAGTATTGGCAGAAGTCAGCTAGCTTCTATGATATATGCTGTGTCTGGAAACAAAAGAGTCGGCATTGGTTTTGAGGGTGAAACCCCATACAAACTTGAACCTGTTGATGAAATGAAATTCACATACAAGCCATTGTATGATCAGTTCAAGTATGGCCACTCCCATGATATTAGGCACACTTCACATGCTCAAAGTTTTCACATAACACACACCAAAAAGCATGTGACACAACCTAGGAAATATCATGAAACTCACATTAAAAATTATCATGATGTTCCTTCTATTGCTTACAATGTTAAATCCAAGTTCAATCAGAACTTGAGAAAATCTAACAAGAAATGACCCAAGAAGATGTGGGTACCAAAGAAAAAGACTATTTCTTTTGCAGATTCTCTTGGCGACACAGAAGATAAAAGTCAACATGTCATGTCACCTGGACTCAAGTTGGTCTCAACACTTGAAGGGAAGAAGGACTGTCTTCCAAGTTCTGGTACTTAAATATGTTGAAGAAACTATGTTCGTAGGAGATCAGAAAAGAAAGTTTATTAGTCTTGGAACCATCTGTTTTGTTTGTTCTAAAGCAATAATGTTTCGTTCTTAATTATTCTGAATGCTCTAAATGCTACAGAATATACAATATTGAAACATTGATTGTGGACAAATCAATAAATATCTGGTTTGATGATAAACTTGTTTCTGATGAAACAAAGCAGCTTAAGAATTTCTGCAGATACAGTTTTGTCTTATCAGAAGCTGCAGATCAAAGAAGTGAATCCCCAGAAGCTGTGTATATCAGAAGTAATGGATCAGAAGATCATTCAGATTTATATCAGCACACTTCAGAAGGAGTGTTTCCAGAAGAGAAACTTGAGCAATTCAGAAGCAGTGATCGGAATCAGAAGGCGTAAAGCCTATTGAATATTTCACACCTGTCATCCATTATCTGATGATGAACACGTGTCTCTACGGTCAGTACGAAGCGTGCAGTTGAAAAGACGCCTACCTAGGTAACTGTATTTAATCATTTCATTTACCATGCTATCTCTCCTAATGTCATTTCTCATTTAATGCAAAATGATTTAAATTATTTTCAAATCTTTTAAATAGCCCGCTTCAACTTCATTCTTTTCTCCGTTTCTCTATTTTGTTGTACATTTTTTTTTCGCTGCATCTGTTTCTTTTTTTTTCAAACCCTAGTCTTTGTTCTAATCTTACGACATAATCATCATGGACTCTTCCTCTTGTTCTTCTTCCTCAAAAGAAAGACTTACTTCTTCACAAATCCTTCTGCGAAATTATGAATATGCTCCTTTGAAAACTTGCTTGATACCCACGAAGGACTTGGAGGTTTTATGTGAAACTGCTGTGGACTTAAACAATCTTAAAGCGAATGGCTTTAAGTGTGATGCAAGAATCCTTGAGCAAGGATGGTCCAAGTACCTTAATAGATTGGTTGGTCCAATTTATCCTGATCTTGTGAAGGATTTCTGGGTACATGCAACGGTTACCCCAACGGCCATCATTCCATTCGTGCTAGGGCATGAAGTGGTTATCTCTGAAAAACTGATCAGGAAGCTATACAATCTGAATGATGAAGAAGGTTGGTCTGGTTTTCGACACGCATCTGTTGACTGGTCGATAGTTGAAAAACAAATCTCTAAGTCTTCTGGGATTGACTCGAATAACACAGGCACCTTGAAGCCATTTTATAGAGTATGGGCTGAGATTATTCTGGGTTCTCTTCACCACAGAAAAAGGATGCTCGCCTCTTCTTACATCAGTCCAGATCACAAGCACACTCTTTTCTGCATTGGCAAAAAGACTGAGATCAACATTTCTCACATTCTGTTTGAGAATCTGAAGTCTTCAATCCTTGAGTCAAGAGAAGAGGAAAGGGCGAAGTACCCTCATCTTTCAAGAACGACTATTCCGTTTGGAAGAATGATTTCAGACATTCTTACTGAAAGCAAAGTGCTGGACTCCATCAGAAAACTCAATGCATCCCATTTGCTTGGAGTAATTCAAGGTCCCATTTTTAATGGTGTGGATTTGTTCAGATTAGAACTCATTCAAAATGTACCTTCTGTGTGCCCAAGCTTTCCTGACATTCTCTCAAGAAGAGTTGCTGTTGAAGGTTTTGCCTCCTTGTTTCAAGAAGAACTGCATCAGGTTGTCAAGTCTTACCTGGAAGATTGTGTTAGGAAGCAATCAGATATTGATCCTGCTTGGATCCGTGGCAGAGTGCTTCCGTCCAAGGCTGATCTTCTGAAGAAGGATCAGAAGAAACTAAAGGCTAGGCTAAAAAGAAAAGCCCAAGAAGATGAGGCTGAGAAAGCCAAGAAGTTGAGGGTCACCTATGATCCTGACAAGGTGGACTCTGAAGAACGAAGAGATAAAAGGATTAGAGATTCCTTTCGCAGAACCAGATCGTCTTCTTCTGTACAAATCTCCAAACAGGTTTTTACTCCACCTCCTTCTGTCCCTAAACCATCTTTCCAATCACCTCCATCTGAACCAAAAATAAACTTCACCTTACCAAATCCTTCTCCATCATCCTTCTCCTCTCCCATTCTAAACCCCACACCTTTAAGTATTCTTCCCCCAACTCCTTCTGATAAATCTTTCTCACCAACTCCCTTTACAAATACTCCATCCTCGTCTCAATCTATTATTTCTGATATTCCATCCTCATCAATCATTCTCTCTGATATCCCTTCTTCCTCATCCACCGCACCTCCACCTTCTATATCCCATCCCTTACCTACCAGAAAATCCAAACCTTACTGTCTTCTCTACCCTGACTACAAATTCACCTTCAATCCGCCTGAACCTGAACCCTATACCTACCTGGAACTTTTCAGACATAAGGTGATTATCAGTCTAGACCTTCTGAAGGATGCATTTCTAAATGGTCTGGATGATGTTTCTACAAGAAATCTCTGGAGAAGATTTCGCAAGGATTTTCAAGTAGAAGCAGTGGGAGTACAGAAAAGACTAGTGGCTGCTGCCCCTGGTTACCCTGGTTACCTTCTGGAGGAAGATAATGGTATATACTACCATCCTCTCAGAAATTGTGTTGCTGCTGAGGAGAAGCCCTTTGTGGATGAATTGGAAGTAGCAAGACTGGCTGCTGAAATGGAAGCAAATCCATGCAGGGATATCGTTATCTTTATTCCTGATTATCCTGTTCTGCTCGGAGACTTCAAGACTCTCTTTGACTATCTGAGGGAAAACCCTTCTGAGAAAGATCCAAGCTTGGTCATTCCAGAAGTTGTTGACCCACCAGAAGTTGAAGGTCCTTCTGCTCCCAGGAATCTAGCTGCCATTCTTCAGGCACTTGAAAATGGAGACTCGGAAATTCCTGCTGCAGAATATGGAGATGCTTCTATGCAAGAAGCAGATGCTGAAGATCATGTTGCTGAATCAGATCCTGTTGAGGAAATCCCTGCAAATGATCTATCCATGGAAGCTACAGATCAAGTTGCTATTCCTGCGGTTGAAAGCGGTGAAGCTTCTTCTGATGAACCTTCTCGTCTTGCAAGGACTCTGGAAGAAATTCAGAGGAGACAGGATGAGCAAAGCTCACTCAATGCTGAGTATAGAGCTTTCATGGTGAGGCAAGATGGACACAACAATGAGGTTCAAGAGATGCTGGCCAAGATCTTGTCAAGACTAGGGCCATCTTAGATTGAGTCTGTGTTGTTTCTTTCTTTTTCGTTGCATCTGTTTTTTGTGCATCTGATCTTACTTATCTTCATGTACTTCTGTACCTGCTGTTTGAACTTCAATGAAATCATCTTCTTCCTTCGTGTGTTTCGTTTTGTTTGTCTCTGAATCTTTTTTGCTTTTTGATGATATGACAAAAAGGGGGAGAAGATAAATGATAAATGATTTGATTAATCTATCAGTTGCTGGGTAGAGCTCCCACACATTTACTAACAAGAACTGCAAGTTCTATATGGTTTAGAGTGTTTTGCAGGTATAAAGAAGTGAAGAGAATCTTCAAAGCAAACACAAGAACCAAAACCATAAGAAGTGTTATTCTGTAAAAAGAATAAGCTCATGGAAACTGAAGCAAGCTGAGTGCTGTCAAGCTTCAGAAATCAGAAGCAAGAAAGAAGAATGAATCAGAAGCACTGATAATAGAATTTGATCCATATTTGTCTATTTGTTCTGACAAAATTCTATTTGCTCTGATACATTATTTTAGCCTATATGGCTCTGATACATATCATGTGTTCGAATATACATTTTATGTTCTGACTCGTTCATGCTGACTTTTGTCGTTTAGTTTTTGTTCTGTAACATTTCAGGATGTAGAGATGCTCTGATGATGCTCTGGTACATTCAACAATGTTCTGATACAAATCTAGCATGAAGTGATGTTGGTAGAAATTCAAAGCTCTGAAGCTATCCGAGGGAAGCAGAAATCAGAAGCTGTGAATGTTCTAAAGATCCAGAAAACTCAAGTTCTGAAGCTGTCCTAAATGGAAGCAGAAATCAGAAGCTGTGAATGTTCAGAAGATCAAAGAAATTCAAGTTCTGAAGCTGTCCTAGATGGAAGCAGAAGTCAGAAGCTGTGAATGTTCAGAAGATCAAAGAAATTCAAGTTCTGAAGCTGTCCTAGATGGAAGCAGGAATCAGAAGCTGTGAGTGTTCTAGGGATCTAAAGAAATTCTAGTTCTGAAGCTGTCCAATGGAAGCAGAAGTCAGAAGCTATGAATTCTCTAAAGACAGAAGCTTATGTGATCGTCTCTACCGAAATAATCAGGGAAGTCTTTTATTAAAGTTCTTCGAGTATTTATTTCAGGGGGAGATTATTTATCTCAGGGGGAGATTGTTAATCTCAGGGGGAGACATATTCATACGCTTATGCTATACCTGTGTAATTTGTCTTTTGCCGTCTGTTCTTTCTGATCGCAAATTCATATCATTTATATATGTTTTTGTCATCATCAAAAAGGGGGAGATTGTTAGAACAAGATTTGTTCTGATCAATTATCTTAGTTTTGATGATAACAATAATATGAATTTTGCTTAAGATAATATGGTACTCTAATCCAATGCAATTTCCTTTTCAGGAAATATATAAAGAGTATGCATAATTCAGCGCTCAGAAGCTTTGTCTCAAAGGGTTCAGCATGCAACATCAGAACATGGTCTGGCAAGACATCAGAAGATGGTCGAAGCAGAATCAGAACATGGGTCTATGGAAGCATCAGAAGAACATGAGATCAGAAGCACTGAAGTTCTGATGGTATCACGCTCAGAAGCACTTCAAGGTCAGAAGATCAGAAGATGCTTTGCACCAAGCTGTTTGACTCTGATGATATTCAAACGTGTATTCACAAACATCAGATCAGAAGGAAGTACAAGTGGCAAGCTACGCTGACTGACAAAAGGAACGTTAAAAGCTATTATAGGCTACGTCAGTAGACACAGCATGAACAAGGCTCGAGGTAGTTGACAAAAGCGTATAACATTAAATGCGATGCTGTACGGAACACGCAAAGCATTAAATGCACTCAACGGTCATCTTCTCCAACGCCTATAAATATGAAGTTCTGATGAGAAGCAAGGTTAACGATTCTGAACAAAAAAAAACAACTCATATTAACTTGCTGAAACTCTGTTCTACTCAAAGCTCAGAATCTTCATCTTCATCAAAGCTCACTACATTGCTGTTGTAATATATTAGTGAGATTAAGCTTAAACGTTAAGAGAAATATCACAGTTTGTGATTATAGGTTTTAAGAAGCAATTGTAATACTCTTAGAATTGATTACATTAAGTTGTAAGGAACTAGAGTGATCGTGTGGATCAGAATACTCTAGGAAGTCTTAGAGGTTATCTAAGCAGGTTGTAACTAGAGTGATCGTGTGGATCAGTATACTCTAGAAAGTCTTAGAGGGTATCTAAGCAGTTGTTCCTGGAGTGATCAGTGTGTGATCAGAAGACTCTGGAAGACTTAGTTGCTGACTAAGTGGAGAACCATTGTAATCCGTGCGATTAGTGGATTAAATCCTCAGTTGAGGTAAATCATCTCTGCGGGGGTGGACTGGAGTAGTTTAGTTAACAACGAACCAGGATAAAAATAACTGTGCAATTTATTTTTATCTGTCAAGTTTTAAAGCTACACTTATTCAAACCCCCCCCCCCTTTCTAAGTGTTTTTCTATCCTTCATTTCCTATCCATAGTAGATGATTAGTCCAGGAAGTTATGGGTATTCATCCAGATGACTAAGGATGAAACTTTTGAGAATTTCAAAAGTTAGAAGACTCTGGTCGAAAATCAGACTGGCAGGAAGGTCAAGAGGTTGAGAACCGATAATGGCCTTGAATTTTGCAATGAGGCATTCGATAGTTTTTGTGCGGCCTCTGGTATTGCAAGACACAGAACTACTGCAGGTACTCCACAGCAAAATGGTTTGGCTGAAAGGTTTAATCGAACTATTTTGGAAAGAGTCAGACGCATGTTGACTAGTGCAGGGTTAAAGAAGATGTTCTGGGATGAGGCTGTTTCGACAACAACATATCTGATAAAGAGATGTCCTTTGACAGTGTTAGATATGAAGACACCTGAAGAAGTTTGGTCGGGACATCCACTAGATCTCGACAAACTGAGAGTATTTGGATGCGCAGCCTATGCTCACATTAGGCAAGACAAGGTCAGACCTAGAGCTCTGAAATGCATGTTCGTGGGATACCCTGAAGGAGTCAAAGCTTATAGGCTATGGTGCCTAGAGCCAAGTCACAGAAGGTGTATCATAAGTCGATATGTAGTTTTCAATGAAGCAGAGATAACCTTCAAGAAAACTGATGATGATGGTCGAAGTGCAGAAGAGCTGGAACAGGTAGAGATTCCTGTTGAGGTGGAGCAAGATGATGCTGAATTGCATATCCCTTATGAAGTCGAAGAAGAAGCAGAAGATGCTGAGGAAGTTGAGGAAATTGTCGATGACTACCTATTGTCAAGAGATAGGTCAAGAAGAGTCATCAAGCCACCTCAGAAACTTGGGTATGCAGATCTTATAACTTATGCATTAATCTCTGCCAGTGAGGTTCTTGATGATGAACCTAGAGATTATAAGGAAGTTAAGAGGATTCAAAATAAGACCGAATGGCTGAAGGCAATGGATGATGAGATGAAATCTCTTCATGATAACCACACTTGGGAACTGATCAAGAAACCTGCTGGAGCAAGGTTAGTCAGTTGTAAATGGATTTTCAAAGTTAAGGAAGGAATTGAATGAGTGATGTCAAAAAGATACAAGGCAAGGTTGGTCGCAAGGGGTTTCACTCAGAAAGAAGGTGTCGACTTCAATGATGTGTTTTCTCCTGTTGTGAAGCATATGTCCATTCGAATGTTGCTTGCCATCGTGGCACAGTTCGACCTTGAACTGAAACAGATGGATGTGAAGACTGCGTTCTTGTATGGTGATTTAGATGAAACAATCCTGATGAGGCAACCTGAAGGGTATGTCGAAAAGGGGAAGGAAGATTATGCGTGCAAGCTAAAGAGATCTTTATATGGGCTGAAACTGTTAGAACAAGATTTGTTCTGATCAATTATCTTAGTTTTGATGATAACAATAATATGAATTTTGCTTAAGATTATATGGTACTCTAATCCAATGCAATTTCCTTTTTCAGGAAATATATAAAGAGTATGCATAATTCAGCGCTCAGAAGCTTTGTCTCAAGGGTTCAGCATGCAACATCAGAACATGGTCTGGCAAGACATCAGAAGATGGTCGAAGCAGAATCAGAACATGGGTCTATGGAAGCATCAGAAGAACAAGAGAACAGAAGCACTGAAGTTCTGATGGTATCACGCTCAGAAAGCACTTCAAGGTCAGAAGATCAGAAGATGCTTTGCACCAAGCTGTTTGACTCTGATGATATTCAAACGTTGTATTCACAAACATCAGATCAGAAGGAAGTACAAGTGGCAAGCTACGCTGACTGACAAAAGGAACGTTAAAAGCTACTAAAGGCTACGTCAGTAGACACAGCGTGAACAAGGCTCGAGGTAGTTGACAAAAGCGTATAACATTAAATGCGATGCTGTACGGAACACGCAAAGCATTAAATGCACTCAACGGTCATCTTCTCCAACGCCTATAAATATGAAGTTCTGATGAGAAGCAAGGTTAACGATTCTGCACAAAAACAACTCATATTAACTTGCTGAAACTCTGTTCTATTCAAAGCTCAGAATCTTCATCTTCATCAAAGCTCACTACATAGCTGTTGTAATATATTAGTGAGATTAAGCTTAAACGTTAAGAGAAATATCACAGTTTGTGATTATCGCTTTTAAGAAGCAATTGTAATACTCTTAGAATTGATTACATTAAGTTGTAAGGAACTAGAGTGATCGTGTGGATCAGAATACTCTAGGAAGTCTTAGAGGTTATCTAAGCAGGTTGTAACTAGAGTGATCGTGTGGATCAGAATACTCTAGAAAAGTCTTAGAGGGTATCTAAGCAGTTGTTCCTGGAGTGATCAGTGTGTGATCAGAAGACTCTGGAAGACTTAGTTGCTGACTAAGTGGAAAACCATTGTAATCCGTGCGATTAGTGGATTAAATCCTCAGTTGAGGTAAATCATCTCTGCGGGGGTGGACTGGAGTAGTTTAGTTAACAACGAACCAGGATAAAAATATCTGTGCAATTTATTTTTATCTGTCAAGTTTTTTAAAGCTACACATATTCAAACCCCCCCTTTCTAAGTGTTTTTCTATCCTTCAGAAACAATCTCCTCGACAGTGGAATAGGAGATTCGACAAGTTCATGGCACGCATAAGTTTCATTAGAAGTCGGTTCGACCACTATGTTTACTTCAGATTTCGACCTGGTAATTCATTTGTTATTTTGTTGCTTTATGTGGATGATATTCTCATAGCAAGCAACAATGTCGAAGATGTGATGAGGGTGAAGGCTGAACTCAATAAGGAGTTCGATATGAAGGATTTGGGAGCTGCTTCCAGGATTCTTGGAATTGACATTCGAAGAGATAGAAAGAAGTCGAAGTTATGCTTGTCTCAAGAGGCATATCTACGAAAGATTCTTGAAAAGTTTGGTATGTCGAATTCGAAGCCAGTTGTGACTCCAATAAACCCTCAATTCAAGCTGAGTATTGATCAGTGTCCCAATACTAATGTCGAAAGAGCCTATATGAACAACATCCCATATATTAATATAGTTGGTTCTTTGATGTATGCTATGGTCTGTACTAGACCCGACATATCATATGCAGTAAGTCTTGTAAGCAGGTATATGGCAAATCCTGGAAAGGCTCACTGGCAAGCATTGAAGTGGATTTTAAGGTACATAAATGGGTCTCTGAACAGGGTCCTAATTTATGGTGGAGCCTTGGGTGAAGATAGTAAAGCAGTAATCGAAGGATATGCCGACTCTGATTATGCAGATTGTATGGATTCCAGAAAATCTATTTCTGGATATGTTTTCACTATGTTTGGCACAACAATTAGTTGGAAAGCAACACTTCAGAAGGTTGTTGCTTTATCAACCACTGAAGCGGAGTATATTGTGCTAACTGAAGCTGTAAAAGAAGCATTGGGGCTTGAAGGTTTTGCTAAGGAGCTGAAACTTCAAGGTAAAGGTATCACTGTTAAATGTGATAGTTAAAGTTCAATACACCTGTCGAAGAACTCAGCTTATCGTGAGCGAACTAAGCACATTGATGTGAGGCTGCATTTCGTCAGAGGAGTAATCGAGCATGGAGAAGTCCAAGTGCTGAAGGTTTCGGCTGAGGACAATGCATCTGATATGATCACCAAGACATTGCCGAGTTGCAAGTTTTTCCACTGTATGCAGTTGATAAAGCTGCATGAATAAAGCTAGTTTGTTCCCTTGATGTTGTAGAATTAGGTCTAAGGTGGAGATTTGTGAGATATTGGATCGAACTCTAGTATGGTCGAAAGGTAGCTTCTTGATTCGACAGGATTAAGGATGAAGTCGAAGGTTGTTCACATGCTTGTGTCGAAGATGCTAGGGTTGTTTGCATGTTAAATTAGGTTTTAGTGTTTAAACCCTAATTTGTTAAGTTAGCTTGTTTATTAAGTTGGCTTGTGTAATGGGCCTTGTGGAAAAAGCCCATTAGTTAGTATGTTAGGTTTTATTATAAATAGCATACTAGTCTCTCATTACTGTACACAACAAATCCTAATTTAGAGTGAGAGAGGCTATTTGTTATTCTTGTAAACTTGTAATCTTGTTTTCTAAGAGAAAGTAAAAGAATAGCAGTTATAACCAAATTCTTGTGTTCTTCTTTTTATTTGTTCTTTATTTCCCTTGCATTATACTTTGTTCTTGGCATTGAATTCACAACAGTTGGGATGGTTGTTGGTTGTAGGTTTGCTGAGAGGGTTCGTGTAAATTGTACGGGTCAGACACAAACGGATCAGGCGTGGTAACCGATCTATACCAACTCATATATTCTTCAATTGGTTTCATGGGAAATAGGGCTTCGGGGATCCGTAGAGCAAGTTTGTGACACCTCTTCCACATCTCACGACACTCTGGAGCAAAGTCTTTCCAACTCTGAACATTCCATTGGTGGTTCACTCTGCGGAGAAGACGAATATGATCGAGAAAGCACACAACGCAATTCTGTTGAGCCTTGGTGATAAGGTTCTCCGGCAGGTATCAAAGGAGACGACAGCATCAGGGTTATGGGTGAAATTTGAAAGTTTGTATATGACCAAATCGCTGGTAAATCGACTCTACCTGAAGCAAGCTTTGTATTCATTCAAGATGATTGAAGACAAAGTGTTGGCTGAGCAATTGGATATGTTCAACAAGCCGATTCTTGATCTTGAAAATATTGATGTGAAGATCGATGATGAAGATCAAGCGTTGTTACTATTGTGCGTTTTGCCTCGAACACATGTTCACTTCAAAGAAACTCTCCTGTATGGAAGGGAGTCCCTGACCTTTGAAGAAGTTCAATCAGCCTTGTATTCTAAGGACTTGAACGAACGAAAGGAGCATAAATCTTTGACTGTTGGTGAAGGTTTGGCTGTTAAAGGAAAATTCTTGCGAAAGGATGGTAAGTTCGACAAGAAGAAAGGCGAAAGCCAGTCGAAGTCTTACAATGGCGAAGCATCTGGAATTCGATGCTATCATTGCAAGAAGGAGGTTCACACAAGAAAGGTGTTCCCTGAACGCCTGAAAGATCATGGAGGTAAAGATAATGGCAATGCAGCCATTGTTCAAGATGATTTCAAATCATCTGAGGTCCTTGTGGTTTCGAGCAGTGACTCTAGGAAGGAGTGGATTAGGGATTCAGGTTTCACTTGGCATATGACTCCAAACAAAGACTTGTTCGAGGAATTATGTGATCAAGATGGTGGATCAGTACTGCTGGGAAACAACAAAGCTTGCAAGATTGCAGGTGTTGGATCTGTGAGATTCAAGTTCCATGATGAGTCAATAAGGTTGTTAACTGAAGTCAGGTATGTTCCTGATTTGAAGAGAAATCTGCTTTCTCTTGGTGAATTCGACAAGAAAGGATATGTTTTCCAAGGAGAGAAAAATATCCTAAGAGTCATGAAAGGGTCGAAGGAAGTCTTAAGAGGCGTGAAGAAACAAGGCTTGTATACCCTTGAGGCTGAAGTTGTAAGTGGTTCGACAAATGTTGCATCCACGAAACCATTGTCGAAGACAGAAATCTGGCACATGAGATTGGGCCATGTCAGTGAAAGGGGTTTGGTCGATTTAGGGAAACAAAATCTGCTTGGTGGAGACAAAGTCGAAAAGCTGAAGTTTTGTGAACCCTGTGTACTTGGAAAATCTTGCAGAGTGAAGTTCAACAAAGGCAAACAAAGAACACATGGATCCCTTGATTACATCCATGTTGATCTTTGGGGGCCTGCAAGGTGTGCATCACATTCTGGAGCGAGGTATTTCCTATCCATAGTAGATGATTATTCCAGGAAGTTATGGGTATTCATCCAGATGACTAAGGATGAAACTTTTGAGAATTTCAAAAGTTAGAAGACTCTGGTCGAAAATCAGACTGGGAGGAAGGTCAAGAGGTTGAGAACCGATAATGGCCTTGAATTTTGCAATGAGGCATTCGATAGTTTTTGTGCGGCCTCTGGTATTGCAAGACACAGAACTACTGCAGGTACTCCACAGCAAAATGGTTTGGCTGAAAGGTTTAATCGAACTATTTTGGAAAGAGTCAGACGCATGTTGACTAGTGCAGGGTTAAAGAAGATGTTCTGGGATGAGGCTGTTTCGACAACAACATATCTGATAAAGAGATGTCCTTTGACAGTGTTAGATATGAAGACACCTGAAGAAGTTTGGTCGGGACATCCACTAGATCTCGACAAACTGAGAGTATTTGGATGCGCAGCCTATGCTCACATTAGGCAAGACAAGGTCAGACCTAGAGCTCTGAAATGCATGTTCATGGGATACCCTGAAGGAGTCAAAGCTTATAGGCTATGGTGCCTAGAGCCAAGTCACAGAAGGTGTATCATAAGTCGATATGTAGTTTTCAATGAAGCAGAGATAACCTTCAAGAAAACTGATGATGATGGTCGAAGTGCAGAAGAGCTGGAACAGGTAGAGATTCCTGTTGAGGTGGAGCAAGATGATGCTGAATTGCATATCCCTTATGAAGTCGAAGAAGAAGCAGAAGATGCTGAGGAAGTTGAGGAAATTGTCGATGACTACCTATTGTCAAGAGATAGGTCAAGAAGAGTCATCAAGCCACCTCAGAAACTTGGGTATGCAGATCTTATAACTTATGCATTAATCTCTGCCAGTGAGGTTCTTGATGATGAACTTAGAGATTATAAGGAAGTTAAGAGGATTCAAAATAAGACCGAATGGCTGAAGGCAATGAATGATGAGATGAAATCTCTTCATGATAACCACACTTGGGAACTGATCAAGAAACCTGCTGGAGCAAGGTTAGTCAGTTGTAAATGGATTTTCAAAGTTAAGGAAGGAATTGAATGAGTGATGTCAAAAAGATACAAGGCAAGGTTAGTCGCAAGGGGTTTCACTCAGAAAGAAGGTGTCGACTTCAATGATGTGTTTTCTCCTGTTGTGAAGCATATGTCCATTCGAATGTTGCTTGCCATCGTGGCACAGTTCGACCTTGAACTGAAACAGATGGATGTGAAGACTGCGTTCTTGTATGGTGATTTAGATGAAACAATCCTGATGAGGCAACCTGAAGGGTATGTCGAAAAGGGGAAGGAAGATTATGCGTGCAAGCTAAAGAGATCTTTATATGGGCTGAAACAATCTCCTCGACAGTGGAATAGGAGATTCGACAAGTTCATGGTGAAGGATAGAAAAACACTTAGAAAGGGGGGGTTTGAATAAGTGTAGCTTTAAAAACTTGACAGATAAAAATAAATTGCACAGTTATTTTTATCCTGGTTCGTTGTTAACTAAACTACTCCAGTCCACCCCCGCAGAGATGATTTACCTCAACTGAGGATTTAATCCACTAATCGCACGGATTACAATGGTTCTCCACTTAGTCAGCAACTAAGTCTTCCAGAGTCTTCTGATCACACACTGATCACTCTTGGAACAACTGCTTAGATACCCTCTAAGACTTTTCTAGAGTATACTGATCCACACGATCACTCTAGTTACAACCTGCTTAGATAACCTCTAAGACTTCCTAGAGTATTCTAATCCACACGATCACTCTAGTTCCTTACAACTTAATGTAATCAATTCTAAGAGTATTACAAATGCTTCTTAAAAGCTATAATCACAAACTGTGATATTTCTCTTAACGTTTAAGCTTAATCTCACTAATATATTACAACAGCAATGTAGTGAGCTTTGATGAAGATGAAGATTCTGAGCTTTGATTTGAACAGCGTTTCAGCAAGTTGATTTGAGTTGATTTTTGTTCAGGATCGTTAACCTTGCTTCTCATCAGAACTTCATATTTATAGGCGTTGGAGAAGATGACCGTTGAGTGCATTTAATGCTTTGCGTGTTCCGTACAGCATCGCATTTAATGTTATACGCTTTTGTCAACTACCTCGAGCCTTGTTCACGCTGTGTCTACTGACGTAGCCTTTAATAGCTTTTAACGTTCCTTTTGTCAGTCAGCGTAGCCTGCCACTTGTACTTCCTTCTGATCTGATGTTTGTGAATACAACGTTTGAATATCATCAGAGTCAAACAGCTTGGTGCAAAGCATCTTCTGATCTTCTGACCTTGAAGTGCTTCTGAGCGTGATACCATCAGAACTTCAGTGCTTCTGTTCTCTTGTTCTTCTGATGCTTCCATAGACCCATGTTCTGATTCTGCTTCGACCATCTTCTGATGTCTTGCCAGACCATGTTCTGATGTTGCATGCTGAACCCTTGAGACAAAGCTTCTGAGCGCTGAATTATGCATACTCTTTATATATTTCCTGAAAAGGAAATTGCATTGGATTAGAGTACCATATAATCTTAAGCAAAATTCATATTATTGTTATCATCAAAACTAAGATAATTGATCAGAACAAATCTTGTTCTAACAATCTCCCCCTTTTTGATGATGACAAAAACATATATAAATGATATGAATTTGCGATCAGAACGAGTAGACGGCAAAAGACAAATTACACAGCTATAGCATAAGCATATGAATATGTCTCCCCCTAAGATTAACAATCTCCCCCTGAGATAAATAATCTCCCCCTGAAATAAATACTCGAAGAACTTTAATTAAAAGACTTCCCTGATTATTTCGGTAGAGACGATCACATAAGCTTCTGTCTTTAGAGAATTCATAGCTTCTGACTTCTGCTTCCATTGGACAGCTTCAGAACTAGAATTTCTTTAGATCCCTAGAACACTCACAGCTTCTGATTCCTGCTTCCATCTAGGACAGCTTCAGAACTTGAATTTCTTTGATCTTCTGAACATTCACAGCTTCTGACTTCTGCTTCCATCTAGGACAGCTTCAGAACTTGAATTTCTTTGATCTTCTGAACATTCACAGCTTCTGATTTCTGCTTCCATTTAGGACAGCTTCAGAACTTGAGTTTTCTGGATCTTTAGAACATTCACAGCTTCTGATTTCTGCTTCCCTCGGATAGCTTCAGAGCTTTGAATTTCTACCAACATCACTTCATGCTAGATTTGTATCAGAACATTGTTGAATGTACCAGAGCATCATCAGAGCATCTCTACATCCTCAAATGTTACAGAACAAAAACTAAACGACAAAAGTCAGCATGAACGAGTCAGAACATAAAATGTATATTTGAACACATGATATGTATCAGAGCCATATAGGCTGAAATAATGTATCAGAGCAAATAGAATTTTGTCAAAGCAAATAGACAAATATGGATCAACTTCTATTATAAGTGCTTCTGATTCATTCTTCTTTCTTGCTTCTGATTTCTGAAGCTTGATAGCACTCAGCTTGCTTCAGTTTCCATGAGCTTATTCTTTTTACAGAATAACACTTCTTATGGTTTTGCTTCTTGTGTTTGCTTTGAAGATTCTCTTCACTTCTTTATACCTGCAAAACACTTAAACCATATAGAACTTGCAGTTCTTGTTAGTAAATGTGTGGGAGCTCTACCCAGCAACTGATAGATTAATCAAATCATTTATCATTTATCTTCTCCCCCTTTTTGTCATAACATCAAAAAGAATATTTCAAAAAATTCAGATGAATAAAACGACAAATAAAATCACTGGAATGTAAAAACAAAGAAACTTTTCATTGATAATCAAAAGATATTACAAAAGGTTCCTATGTTTAACAAGATGAGAAACATTCCTAGCAAATACATAAAAAGTCATTCCAAGAGGAAATGACTACAAAAATTAAAAACAGCACCCTAGCAAGACACATTCTGTGTCAACCCATCAAGAATCCCTGTGGACTCTTGTCTTCCAGACTGGAACCTCCACTGTAGGAGAGATCCAAGAGACCAAAGAGGAAGAGAGGGACAGTTCACAAACAGAGAGCTAATGTTGCAAACGGGGCTTTCCCTTAACATAGAAGTTAAGAATATCATTCTTAACCTCTTCCCATAACTCAAGAAAGTCTTCTGTCTTTCGGTGAAAGTTGATAACAACATCAAAGAAGAGGTCTGACTTGAGAGGTATTAGGAGAGCCATCCCGAGATATGCAGAGATCTGTCGCCTTTGAGTCATAGATCTTCAACAGGCTTAGGATGAACGCTAGGTTTGAGCTAGGATTTTTAAAAGAAAGAAAAACTTGTTTGAGCAAGAGAAGAAAACGGAAGAGAGAGAGAAATAACTTGATGAGGAATGCAACGTGAGAGAGATATAAGAGGGAAAAAAAAACGTTTGAAGAATATAAAAAGAAAAAAAAAACTGAAAGAGAGTAAATGATGAAAAGCATTTAATGTTACGTGACGTGAGGAGAGATAATAAAGACAAATGAGGTGACTAGCACAGTTACCTATGGTCGGCGTCCCTTCAACTGCACGCGCGCTTATCCATGAATAGTAACGACAGGTTTACCATCCCGAGATAAAACGTTACAGCTGTTTTTGCTTTAACAGAGGTTCTGAATCAACTTAGACAATGAAACGTTAGTAATAACCGAATCATAATTTCTAAAAGATTTCAATCAGAACTTCTGATTTAAAAAAAATCCACATTCATTTCAGAAGATACTCATACGTAAGAATTTCTCATCTTCTCATTCTGGGCATAAACCCATACTGATGTTCTTCAGAATGAACTTAAATCTATCTTCAGCCAGGGGTTTTGTAAAGATATCAGCCCATTGATGGTCTGTATCCACAAAGTTTAAAGATAGAACACCCTTCTGAACATAGTCCCTTATGAAATGATGTTTAATCTCAATATGTTTAGCCTTTGAATGAAGAATAGGATTCTTAGATAAACATATAGCAAAAGTATTATCACAGAATATAGGAATGTTACTCTCATATATCTGATAATCTTCTAACTGACTCTTCATCCAGAGCATCTGTGTACTGCAACCAGCAGCAGCGACATATTCTGCTTCTGTTGTTGATAGAGCAATAGTTGCTTGCTTCTTGCTATACCAGGAGATCAAATGACTTCCAAGAAATTGGCAACTTCCTGAAGTACTCTTTCTTTCAATTCTGTCTCCAGCATAGTCAGCATCGCAGAATCCTACTAAGTTGTATTCTTTAGATTTTCTGTAAACTAAGCCAACATTAGTAGTACCTTTCAGATACCTTAGAATTCTCTTAACAGCAGTTAAATGAGATTCTCTAGGATCTGATTGGAATCTAGCACACAAACAAACACTGAACAAAATATCAGGTCTAGAAGCAGTCAAATATAGAAGAGATCCAATCATACCTCTGTATAACTTCTGATCTACTTTCTTACTTACCTCATCCTTACCTAGGATACATGTTGGATGCATAGGAGTTTTGGCTTCTTTGCAGTCTAGAAGATTAAACTTCTTCAGAAGTTCCTTCACGTACTTGGTTTGGTGAACATACGTTCCTTCTGATGTTTGATTTATTTGTATTCCAAGGAAATACTTGAGTTCTCCCATCATGCTCATTTCAAACTCAGCCTGCATAGACTCAGCAAACTCCTTTCCAAGTGTAGCATTAGATGTTCCAAAAATAATATCATCTACATATATTTGACAAATTAAAATATCCCTTTTAAAGGTTTTACAAAAGAGAGTAGTGTCCACTTTTCCTCTAGTGAAACCATTATCCAGAAGGAAAGAACTTAAGCGTTCATACCAAGCTCTGGGAGCTTGTTTCAATCCATACAACGATTTCTTTAGTTTAAAAACATGATTAGGAGACATAGAGTCTTCAAAACCAGGAGGTTGATGGACATAAACTTCTTCATCTATATAACCATTTAAGAAGGCACTCTTAACATCCATCTGATAAAGAGTGATGTTATGTTGAGTGGCAAATGAAATTAATAGACGAATAGATTCTAACCTGGCCACTGGTGCAAAGGTTTCTGTATAGTCAGTCCCTTCTTGCTGACTATAACCCTGAGCCACCAGTCTGGCTTTGTTCCTTACCACTTCACCTTTCTCACTGAGCTTGTTTCTGAAGACCCATTTTGTACCGATTATATTGAATCCATCTGGTCTAGGAACAAGATCCCAAACATCATTCCTTGTAAACTGATTAAGTTCTTCTTGCATAGCAATTATCCAGTCTGGATCTTCTAGAGCATGATCAACAGAAGTTGGCTCGATCAAAGATACAAGACCTAATTGACAATCTGCATTGTTCTTAAGGAATGCTCTTGTTCTGATAGGATCATCCTTCTTTCCAAGAATGACATCTTCTGAATGATCAGAGATGAGTCTGGATGATCTTCTGACAGATGGTTCTTCAGAAATGCTTAGATTCTCCAGAGGAGCTGATACTTGATCTTCAGATTCTTTGCTTCTGAGAAGCTCTGCTTCTGATGCGTTGCTTCTTGGCTCAACAACTTCTGATATATCAATATCCCAATCTGCAAAATTATCAAACTGCTTTGGTTTTTCAGAACCAAGCTTATCATCAAACCTGATATTGATTGATTCTTCTACAATCAATGTTTCAGTATTGTATACTCTGTAGCCTTTTGAGCGTTCAGAATATCCAAGAAGGAAACATTTTTGTGCTTTGGAATCAAACTTACCAAGATGATCTTTAGTGTTCAGAATAAAGCATACACATCCAAAAGGATGGAAATATGAAATGTTAGGCTTTCTATTCTTCCACAATTCATAAGGAGTCTTATTTAGAATAGGTCTGATAGAGATTCTATTCTGAATATAGCATGCAGTGTTTATTGCTTCTGCCCAGAAATGCTTAGCCATATTGGTTTCATTGATCATGGTTCTGGCCATTTCTTGCAGAGTCCTATTCTTTCGTTCTACAACCCCATTTTGCTGTGGAGTTCTAGGACAAGAGAAATCATGGGCAATACCATTTTCTTTGAAGAATTCTTCAAAGGATCTGTTCTCAAATTCACCACCATGATCACTTCTGACCTTTATGATTTTACACTCTTTTTCAGATTGAATCTGAATGCAGAAATCAAAGAACACTGAATGAGACTCATCCTTGTGTTTCAAGAATTTTACCCATGTCCAGCGGCTATAATCATCTACGATGACTAATCCATATTTCTTCCCTCTGACAGATGCTGTTTTGACTGGGCCAAACAGATCAATGTGCAAGAGTTCTAATGGCCTTGAGGTAGAAACAACATTCTTGGACTTGAATGCAGGTTTGGAGAACTTGCCCTTCTGACATGCTTCACAAAGAGCATCTGATTTGAATTTCAGATTAGGGAGTCCTCTGACAAGATCCAGTTTGTTAATCTGAGAAATCTTTCTCAAACTAGCATGACCTAATCTTCTGTGCCAGACCCACTGCTTTTCAGAAACAGACATAAGACAAGTCACCTTCTGACTCATAAGATCTTGCAGATCTGTCTTATAAATGTTGTTCTTCCTCTTGCCTGTAAATAGGATTGAGCCATCCTTCTGATTTACAGCCTTGCAAGACTTTTGATTAAAGATTATATCATAACCATTGTCACTCAATTGACTGATAGATAAGAGGTTATGTGTTAATCCTTCTACAAGAAGTACATTAGAAATGGAAGGAGAGTTACCAGACTTTATAGTTCCAGAGCCAATTATCTTGCCCTTCTGATCTCCTCCAAACTTGACTTCTCCTCCAGACTTAAGCACCAGGTCTTGGAACATAGACCTTCTTCCTGTCATGTGTCGTGAGCATCCAGAGTCCAGGTACCATGACATGTTGTGCTTTGTCCTTTTTGCAGCCAAGGATATCTGCAATAGGAATAATCTTATCCTTAGGTACCCACATTTTCTTGGGTCCTTTCTTGTTAGATTTTCTCAAGTTCTGATTGAACTTGGGTTTAACATTGTAAGCAATAGGAGGAACAGCATGATAATTCTTAATGTGAGTTTCATGATATTTCCTAGGTTGTGTCACATGCTTTTTGGTGTGTGTTATGTGAAAACTTTGAGCATGTGAAGTGTGCCTAATATCATGGGAGTGGCCATACTTGAACTGATCATACAATGGCTTGTATGTGAATTTCATTTCATCAACAGGTTCAAGTTTGTATGGGGTTTCACCCTCAAAACCAATGCCGACTCTTTTGTTTACAGACACAGCATATATCATAGAAGCTAGCTGACTTCTGCCAATACTTCTAGATAAGAACTTCCTGAAACTTAAATCATATTCTTTCAGAATATGGTTTAGACTAGGAGTGGATTTTTCTGAATCAGAAGGAGATCCAACATTATTGGATAATTTTAAAAGTTTTTCTTTTAATTCAGAATTTTCCAACTCAAGCTTCTTTGTTTCAAATTCAAATAGCTTTTTCAGCTTTTTGTATTTGAGACTAATCTGAGACTTGAATTCCAGAAGTTCTGTTAGACCGGAAACTAACTCATCTCTAGTAAGTTCAGAAAATACCTCTTCAGAATCTGATTCTGATGTAGATTCTGATCCGTCATCTTCTGTTGCCATCAGCGCACAGTTAGCCTGCTCATCTTCAGAGTCTGAATCATCTTCTGACTCATCCCAGGTTGCCATAAGACCTTTCTTCTTATGAAACTTCTTCTTGGGATTTTCATTCTGAAGTTTTGGACATTCATTCTTGAAGTGTCCAGGCTCATTGCATTCATAGCACATGACCTTCTTCTTGTCAAATCTTCTGTCATCAGAAGATTCTCCACGTTCAAATTTCTTTGAACTTCTGAAGCCTCTGAACTTCCTTTGCTTGGTCTTCCAGAGTTGATTTAGCCTTCTGGAGATCAAGGACAGTTCATCTTCTTCTTCAGATTCTGATTCTTCAGGATCTTCTTCTCTAGCCTGAAAAGTGTTAGTGCATTTCTTGATATTGGATTTTAATGCAATAGACTTACCTTTCTTTTGAGGCTCATTTGCGTCCAGCTCTATTTCATGACTTCTCAAGGCACTGATAAGCTCTTCCAGAGAAACTTCATTCAGATTCTTTGCAATCTTGAATGCAGTCACCATAGGACCCCATCTTCTGGGTAAGCTTCTGATGATCTTCTTTACGTGATCTGCCTTGGTGTATCCCTTGTCAAGAACTCTCAATCCAGCAGTAAGAGTTTGAAATCTTGAAAACATCTTTTCAATGTCTTCATCGTCCTCCATCTTGAAGGCTTCATACTTCTGGATTAAAGTGAGAGCTTTAGTCTCCTTGACTTGAGCATTTCCTTCATGAGTCATTTTCAAAGACTCATATATGTCATAGGCCGTTTCCCTGTTAGATATCTTCTCATACTCAGCATGAGAGATAGCATTCAGCAAAACAGTTCTGCATTTATGATGATTCCTGAAAAGCTTTTTCTGATCATCATTCATTTCTTGCCTTGTCAGCTTTACGCCACTGGCATTTACTGGATGTTTGTAACCATCCATCAGAAGATCCCATAGATCACCATCTAGACCAAGAAATTAACTTTCCAGTTTATCTTTCCAGTATTCAAAGTTTTCACCATCAAATACCGGCGGTCTAGTATAACCATTGTTACCGTTGTGTTGCTCAGCAGAGCCAGATGTAGATGCAGGTGTAGACTTTTCACTTTCATCAACCATCTTTTACTGAAGCGTTTTTCTCTTCCTGAATCTTTTCTAAACACGGTTAAGTGCTTGCACCTTAGAACCGGCGCTCTGATGCCAATTGAAGGATAGAAAAACACTTAGAAAGGGGGGGGGGTTTGAATAAGTGTAGCTTTAAAAACTTGACAGATAAAAATAAATTGCACAGTTATTTTTATCCTGGTTCGTTGTTAACTAAACTACTCCAGTCCACCCCCGCAGAGATGATTTACCTCAACTGAGGATTTAATCCACTAATCGCACGGATTACAATGGTTCTCCACTTAGTCAGCAACTAAGTCTTCCAGAGTCTTCTGATCACACACTGATCACTCCAGGAACAACTGCTTAGATACCCTCTAAGACTTTTCTAGAGTATACTGATCCACACGATCACTCTAGTTACAACCTGCTTAGATAACCTCTAAGACTTCCTAGAGTATTCTGATCCACACGATCACTCTAGTTCCTTACAACTTAATGTAATCAATTCTAAGAGTATTACAAATGCTTCTTAAAAGCTATAATCACAAACTGTGATATTTCTCTTAACGTTTAAGCTTAATCTCACTAATATATTACAACAGCAATGTAGTGAGCTTTGATGAAGATGAAGATTCTGAGCTTTGATTTGAACAGCGTTTCAGCAAGTTGATTTGAGTTGATTTTTGTTCAGGATCGTTAACCTTGCTTCTCATCAGAACTTCATATTTATAGGCGTTGGAGAAGATGGCCGTTGAGTGCATTTAATGCTTTGCGTGTTCCGTACAGCATCGCATTTAATGTTATACGCTTTTGTCAACTACCTCGAGCCTTGTTCACGCTGTGTCTACTGGCGTAGCCTTTAATAGCTTTTAACGTTCCTTTTGTCAGTCAGCGTAGCCTGCCACTTGTACTTCCTTCTGATCTGATGTTTGTGAATACAACGTTTGAATATCATCAGAGTCAAACAGCTTGGTGCAAAGCATCTTCTGATCTTCTGACCTTGAAGTGCTTCTGAGCGTGATACCATCAGAACTTCAGTGCTTCTGTTCTCTTGTTCTTCTGATGCTTCCATAGACCCATGTTCTGATTCTGCTTCGACCATCTTCTGATGTCTTGCCAGACCATGTTCTGATGTTGCATGCTGAACCCTTGAGACAAAGCTTCTGAGCGCTGAATTATGCATACTCTTTATATATTTCCTGAAAAGGAAATTGCATTGGATTAGAGTACCATATAATCTTAAGCAAAATTCATATTATTGTTATCATCAAAACTAAGATAATTGATCAGAACAAATCTTGTTCTAACACATGGCACGCATAAGTTTCATTAGAAGTCAGTTCGACCACTGTGTTTACTTCAGATTTCGACCTGGTAATTCATTTGTTATTTTGTTGCTTTATGTGGATGATATTCTCATAGCAAGCAACAATGTCGAAGATGTGATGAGGGTGAAGGCTGAACTCAATAAGGAGTTCGATATGAAGGATTTGGGAGCTGCTTCCAGGATTCTTGGAATTGACATTCGAAGAGATAGAAAGAAGTCGAAGTTATGCTTGTCTCAAGAGGCATATCTACGAAAGATTCTTGAAAAGTTTGGTATGTCGAATTCGAAGCCAGTTGTGACTCCAATAAACCCTCAATTCAAGCTGAGTATTGATCAGTGTTCCAATACTAATGTCGAAAGAGCCTATATGAACAACATCCCATATATTAATATAGTTGGTTCTTTGATGTATGCTATGGTCTGTACTAGACCCGACATATCATATGCAGTAAGTCTTGTAAGCAGGTATATGGCAAATCCTGGAAAGGCTCACTGGCAAGCATTGAAGTGGATTTTAAGGTACATAAATGGGTCTCTGAACAGGGTCCTAATTTATGGTGGAGCCTTGGGTGAAGATAGTAAAGCAGTAATCGAAGGATATGCCGACTCTGATTATGCAGATTGTATGGATTCCAGAAAATCTATTTCTGGATATGTTTTCACTATGTTTGGCACAACAATTAGTTGGAAAGCAACACTTCAGAAGGTTGTTGCTTTATCAACCACTGAAGCAGAGTATATTGTGCTAACTGAAGCTGTAAAAGAAGCATTGGGGCTTGAAGGTTTTGCTAAGGAGCTGAAACTTCAAGGTAAAGGTATCACTGTTAAATGTGATAGTTAAAGTTCAATACACCTGTCGAAGAACTCAGCTTATCGTGAGCGAACTAAGCACATTGATGTGAGGCTGCATTTCGTCAGAGGAGTAATCGAGCATGGAGAAGTCCAAGTGCTGAAGGTTTCAACTGAGGACAATACATCTTATATGATCACCAAGACATTGCCGAGTTGCAAGTTTTTCCACTGTATGCAGTTGATAAAGCTGCATGAATAAAGCTAGTTTGTTCCCTTGATGTTGTAGAGTTAGGTTTAAGGTGGAGATTTGTGAGATATTGGATCGAACTCTAGTATGGTCGAAGGGTAGCTTCTTGATTCGACAGGATTAAGGATGAAGTCGAAGGTTGTTCACATGCTTGTGTCGAAGATGCTAGGGTTGTTTGCATGTTAAATTAGGTTTTAGTGTTTAAACCCTAATTTGTTAAGTTAGCTTGTTTATTAAGTTGGCTTGTGTAATGGGCCTTGTGGAAAAAGCCCATTAGTTAGTATGTTAGGTTTTATTATAAATAGCATACTAGTCTCTCATTACTGTACACAACAAATCCTAATTTAGAGTGAGAGAGGCTATTTGTTATTCTTGTAAACTTGTAATCTTGTTTTCTAAGAGAAAGTAAAAGAATAGCAGTTATAACCAAATTCTTGTGTTCTTCTTTTTGTTTGTTCTTTATTTCCCTTGCATTATACTTTGTTCTTGGCATTGAATTCACAACAGTTGGGATGGTTGTTGGTTGTAGGTTTGCTGAGAGGGTTCGTGTAAATTGTACGGGTCAGACACAAACGGATCAGGCGTGGTAACCGATCTATACCAACTCATATATTCTTCAATTGGTTTCATGGGAAATAGGGCATCGGGGATCCGTAGAGCAAGTTGGTGACACCTCTTCCACATCTCACGACACTCTGGAGCGAAGTCTTTCCAACTCTGAACATTCCATTGGTGGTTCACTCTGCGGAGAAGACGAATATGATCGAGAAAGCACACAACGCAATTCTGTTGAGCCTTGGTGATAAGGTTCTCCGGCAGGTATCAAAGGAGACGACAGCATCAGGGTTATGGGTGAAATTTGAAAGTTTGTATATGACCAAATCGCTGGTAAATCGACTCTACCTGAAGCAAGCTTTGTATTCATTCAAGATGATTGAAGACAAAGTGTTGGCTGAGCAATTGGATATGTTCAACAAGCCGATTCTTGATCTTGAAAATATTGATGTGAAGATCGATGATGAAGATCAAGCGTTGTTACTATTGTGCGTTTTGCCTCGAACACATGTTCACTTCAAAGAAACTCTCCTGTATGGAAGGGAGTCCCTGACCTTTGAAGAAGTTCAATCAGCCTTGTATTCTAAGGACTTGAACGAACGAAAGGAGCATAAATCTTTGACTGTTGGTGAAGGTTTGGCTGTTAAAGGAAAATTCTTGCGAAAGGATGGTAAGTTCGACAAGAAGAAAGGCGAAAGCCAGTCGAAGTCTTACAATGGCGAAGCATCTGGAATTCGATGCTATCATTGCAAGAAGGAGGTTCACACAAGAAAGGTGTGCCCTGAAACGCCTGAAAGATCATGGGGGTAAAGATAATGGCAATGCGGCCATTGTTCAAGATGATTTCAAATCATCTGATGTCCTTGTGGTTTCGAGCAGTGACTCTAGGAAGGAGTGGATTAGGGATTCAGGTTTCACTTGGCACATGACTCCAAACAAAGACTTGTTCGAGGAATTATGTGATCAAGATGGTGGATCAGTACTGCTGGGAAACAACAAAGCTTGCAAGATTGCAGGTGTTGGATCTGTGAGATTCAAGTTCCATGATGAGTCAATAAGGTTGTTAACTGAAGTCATGTATGTTCCTGATTTGAAGAGAAATCTGCTTTCTCTTGGTGAATTCGACAAGAAAGGATATGTTTTCCAAGGAGAGAAAAATATCCTAAGAGTCATGAAAGGGTCGAAGGAAGTCTTAAGAGGCGTGAAGAAACAAGGCTTGTATACCCTTGAGGCTGAAGTTGTAAGTGGTTCGACAAATGTTGCACCCACGAAACCATTGTCGAAGACAGAAATCTGGCACATGAGATTGGGCCATGTCAGTGAAAGGGGTTTGGTCGATTTAGGGAAACAAAATCTGCTTGGTGGAGACAAAGTCGAAAAGCTGAAGTTTTGTGAACCCTGTGTACTTGGAAAATCTTGCAGAGTGAAGTTCAACAAAGGCAAACAAAGAACACATGGATCCCTTTATTACATCCATGTTGATCTTTGGGGGCCTGCAAGGTGTGCATCACATTCTGGAGCAAGGTATTTCCTATCCATAGTAGATGATTATTCCAGGAAGTTATGGGTATTCATCCAGATGACTAAGGATGAAACTTTTGAGAATTTCAAAAGTTAGAAGACTCTGGTCGAAAATCAGACTGGCAGGAAGGTCAAGAAGTTGAGAACCGATAATGGCCTTGAATTTTGCAATGAGGCATTCGATAGTTTTTGTGCGGCCTCTGGTATTGCAAGACACAGAACTACTGCAGGTACTCCACAGCAAAATGGTTTGGCTGAAAGGTTTAATCGAACTATTTTGGAAAGAGTCAGACGCATGTTGACTAGTGCAGGGTTAAAGAAGATGTTCTGGGATGAGGCTGTTTCGACAACAACATATCTGATAAAGAGATGTCCTTTAACAGTGTTAGATATGAAGACACCTGAAGAAGTTTGGTCGGGACATCCACTAGATCTCGACAAACTGAGAGTATTTGGATGCGCAGCCTATGCTCACATTAGGCAAGACAAGGTCAGACCTAGAGCTCTGAAATGCATGTTCATGGGATACCCTGAAGGAGTCAAAGCTTATAGGCTATGGTGCCTAGAGCCAAGTCACAGAAGGTGTATCATAAGTTGATATGTAGTTTTCAATGAAGCAGAGATAACCTTCAAGAAAACTGATGATGATGGTCGAAGTACAGAAGAGCTGGAACAGGTAGAGATTCCTGTTGAGGTGGAGCAAGATGATGCTGAATTGCATATCCCTTATGAAGTCGAAGAAGAAGCAGAAGATGCTGAGGAAGTTGAGGAAATTGTCGATGACTACCTATTGTCAAGAGATAGGTCAAGAAGAGTCATCAAGCCACCTCAGAAACTTGGGTATGCAGATCTTATAACTTATGCATTAATCTCTGCCAGTGAGGTTCTTGATGATGAACCTAGAGATTATAAGGAAGTTAAGAGGATTCAAAATAAGACCGAATGGCTGAAGGCAATGGATGATGAGATGAAATCTCTTCATGATAACCACACTTGGGAACTGATCAAGAAACCTGCTGGAGCAAGGTTAGTCAGTTGTAAATGGATTTTCAAAGTTAAGGAAGGAATTGAATGAGTGATGTCAAAAAGATACAAGGCAAGGTTGGTCGCAAGGGGTTTCACTCAGAAAGAAGGTGTCGACTTCAATGATGTGTTTTCTCCTGTTGTGAAGCATATGTCCATTCGAATGTTGCTTGCCATCGTGGCACAGTTCGACCTTGAACTGAAACAGATGGATGTGAAGACTGCGTTCTTGTATGGTGATTTAGATGAAACAATCCTGATGAGGCAACCTGAAGGGTATGTCGAAAAGGGGAAGGAAGATTATGCGTGCAAGCTAAAGAGATCTTTATATGGGCTGAAACAATCTCCTCGACAGTGGAATAGGAGATTCGACAAGTTCATGGCACGCATAAGTTTCATTAGAAGTCAGTTCGACCACTGTGTTTACTTCAGATTTCGACCTGGTAATTCATTTGTTATTTTGTTGCTTTATGTGGATGATATTCTCATAGCAAGCAACAATGTCGAAGATGTGATGAGGGTGAAGGCTGAACTCAATAAGGAGTTCGATATGAAGGATTTGGGAGCTGCTTCCAGGATTCTTGGAATTGACATTCGAAGAGATAGAAAGAAGTCGAAGTTATGCTTGTCTCAAGAGGCATATCTACGAAAGATTCTTGAAAAGTTTGGTATGTCGAATTCGAAGCCAGTTGTGACTCCAATAAACCCTCAATTCAAGCTGAGTATTGATCAGTGTCCCAATACTAATGTCGAAAGAGCCTATATGAACAACATCCCATATATTAATATAGTTGGTTCTTTGATGTATGCTATGGTCTGTACTAGACCCGACATATCATATGCAGTAAGTCTTGTAAGCAGGTATATGGCAAATCCTGGAAAGGCTCACTGGCAAGCATTGAAGTGGATTTTAAGGTACATAAATGGGTCTCTGAACAGGGTCCTAATTTATGGTGGAGCCTTGGGTGAAGATAGTAAAGCAGTAATCCTCTTCCACATCTCACGACACTCTGGAGCGAAGTCTTTCCAACTCTAAACATTCCATTGGTGGTTCACTCTACGGAGATGTCATTGGCCCAAAGACGCCGGGGGAGCCGGGATTTCCTGACGCATGCCGAACTGAAGTTTCGCACGGTCACTGTGGTGCATCTCTATATTATTGTATCATATGATAGTTATTTTTGTAGTTCAAGTTGGAGACCCATGCATGGTCTCCATTAAAATTGCATGGGAAAAAAATATTTAATATATTATTTGAAAGATGTTTGATATTTAAAATATAATTCTTAGATTATGAATAATTTAGTAGTAATACATCCTTTTGTCGAAGGTGATTCAAAAATTGACAATACATCACGATATTTCTCCTAGAGTTTTTGCTGTAAACCATCTCTTTAACACATAACCTTAAAAATATGAGAGAAAACAAATTATAGTACTATATCCATATCCTGCCTATCGTCATCTATGTACATCTATGTACATGCAGCATAGTTGGGGTAGCTTCAAATAAGAGTTGTATTTAGTTTTAGATATAATGTTGTTCAATCATAGACCAATAACTTTAATATTACATCGCATCAATCGCAGGATTAGTAACAATTTGAAAAATAGTATAACTTGAACTAACAAAACATTGCTGAAAAGAAATAGTCTAATTTGATAGATTAGTAGCAACAAAATATAATATGATTTATACGGAAAATTTCTTTGCCAACCTCCCTACCTTCTAGTCCACCTCTGGTGAAAACCCTATACTACCCCTAACTTCGGAAATGCACTTCCGAAATGCAAGAAAAAGGTGTTTTCGGAGATGCATCTCCGAAAGCGTCTTTTTTTTTGAAAAAATTGTCTTATTTCGGAATTTCATTTCCGAAAACAACATTTCGGAAGTGAACTTCCGAAATACTACGATTTCTGCAGATTTATCAAAACACTCCCCCTCCCCCATTCATTTACCCTAACTCAAAACAAAAACAAGCAAAGGCGAAAATTTGTGCAAACAGAATTCCAAGGCTGCATCAAGGCTCCAATCACATTGCTAAACAACATTCAAAAGCCCTCAAATCACTCAATTTGTAAGTTTTGAATTTGTTAGATTCATTATTCAAATGCATGTTATTTAGGGTTTCAATTGCATAAATGATATATGGGACTGGTTGTTAGTAGTATTTAGGTTGTTTAGAAGCTTTTTGAATTGGTTTTATGTTTGATTTTGGGGTCTGCCATGGAAGTTGCAGAAAACTCCATCGCAGGGGTGTTTTGGAAGTTCATTTCCGAAAACACCTTCATCCCAGTTTTCGAAAATGAACTTCTGAATTGTATCAGAAGTTCAAATTTTTTAGTTTTTTATTTTGTCTCACATATTAATCGATTTCAATTGTTTACAGGAACATGTCAGGCAACCAACCAGCACGCATCAGACAGGGTAGGGAGACCCAGACTGCGTCGGCTAGACGCGAGCGGGCGGCGGCGCAGCTGGCATCGACACAGGGACGGGGGCGGGGCTGGGGACGACGTGTGCGAGTACCCGAGGACGTGGGAGAGGGTACATCAGCTTCAGGGTCTAGGAGTAGGCTGGCTCGGGTATCTTCTTCCCGCCAGGGAGAGGAGGAGGATGAGGAGGAGGAGGAGGATATGCAAGTGCCATACCACGAGCCGAAGGGGGTACCGGATGTTGACCCTCCAGCCGGGGAGGAGGATGAGGAGGGGGACAGCTATCCGGGAGGGCCTTTTGACACTTCCGTGCTGATTCACTACCATGATCACGTCGCTCGGCGGATCTAGGAGGGAGATGTATTTTTTTTAATTTAACCGTTTATTTGTCACCATTTTTTATAATTTTACCGTTTATTTGTCGCTTATTTAATATATGTCGCTTATTTGTTTTTTTTTGTAATAGGAGAGAGAGCCATTGAAAATGGTGAACCACGCCAGGAAGATTTTTAGTCTGTTTAAACCAGCAGCTCAGTGGTTTAACGACCATGTGCGAGGTTCAGGGCTTAGCGGGCTCTGCATGACCGGGTACACCACCATCAGCACCGGCATGCAGGGGGCATTTGTGGAGCGCTGGCACAAGGAGACGTCTTCTTTCCACTTGCCGGTGGGGGAGATGACGATCACCTTGCATGACGTGCAGTGTCTTCTCCACCTGCCCATCAGGGGGTCGCTGTTCCACTCCCGGATCCAGAGGGTCGAGGCCAGTCAGTGGATGGCGCTCTATTTGGGCATGGAGCCCGAAGTTGCTGACTTCGAGTGCATCACGACTTCTGGGCCTCATATCCGGTTCACCATACTGAGCCGCTATTTCGAGCACCACCTGGACGCGGCGGCCGATGCCGAGCAGGCGAGTGACGACCTATTCACACAGTACCACCGCGGCTGCGCTCTCCGGTGCTGGTACATGCATGTGGTAGGCGCTGCTTGCTTTGTGGACAAGAGTGCAAGGTACGTCGACGTGACCTACCTACGCTATTTCATGGACCTGGATACCGTTCACCAGTGGAACTGGGGGTCAGCTACTCTGGCATATCTCTACCAGAAGCTGAATGAGGCCTCCAACTGGAGGACGAGGCAGTTGGTCGGATCCTGCACACTGCTTACGGTATGTTTTATTTTAATACATTATCGTATTTATTTATTTATTTATGTTTCGTATTTATTTTTAATACATTATCGTGTTTCTGTTTCAGAGCTGGATCATCTCCTACTTCTCCCGCATCCACGGCTTTCACTTCGATCATGCGTACGTGGACGCCATGCCCAGGGCCGCCAGATACGTTCTCCAGAGGGGGAACGATGCGGTGGGACCATACCGTCTGTACTTGGACCGCACGATGCATGACGACGTCACATGGAGGTCGTTCAGCGACTACGCTCAGATTGTCCCCTTTGACGGCATTGCACTATATTCAGGCTGGTTGGCTTGCGGGACCGGCATCATAGTTCGATATCTCCCTGAGCGGTGCATGCGTCAGTTCGGATTCGTGCAGCGGATACCCAGGTCACCCTTTGAGGCTGCTCCCGACACTGTGACCCGAGTGCAGCTCACTGCCATATGGGAGGACTGGGAGCATCATGTGGTACCAGAGGAGTACCGTCTCACTCGGGTCACCCAGGACTGGCACAGTGAGGAGGGGTACGTCACATGGTTCTACCGGGTGTCCCATCCTCTGCTGAGACCCGACGTTCCCGGCGCTCCTAGGCCATAACATGAGGAGATCCTGGAGAACCAGCAGGCCGAGGATGACCACGCCATTGATCTCATGCCGATCTGCCAGCGGATAGAGATGCTTGGGCGGGACGCGTTGGATCGAGGTATCGTTGATCCGGGCGGTCTAGAGGCAGTCGCCGTGATGGAGATGATCGTCACTGATGCGGGCCGTGCGGCGGGATACAGGCGACAGAGGAGGGCCCAGGGTGAGAGGGTTAGGCACACCCAGTAGTGGTCGGGTTTATTTATTTTTTGATTTCGGATTGTATCTTTCGCACAGTATTATTATTATTTTCGGTTTGTATATATTATTTGGATTGGATTTATCATATTAGTATTTTCAGTTTATCTGTTGCTTATTTTATTTGGCGTTTGTGTTTAATTAAAATGCGAGACTGTTTAAGAAAAAGCATAAAAAAAAACACAGTTTCTGCATAATTTGGAAGTTCATTTCCGAAGACACCCCCGTGAGGTGTTTTTGGAAGTTCATTTCCGAAGACACCCCCGTGAGGTGTTTTCGGAAGTTCATCTCCGAAGACACCCCCCATGAGGTGTTTTCGGAAATGCACTTCCGAATTGTGGAAATTTTTAAAAAAAAAAAAACGCTTCGGAAGTTCATTTCTGAAGCAGGGGTATTTTGGAATTTTCGCTAGGGGTGACCCCCATAGGGAGGTGGCTAAAGAAATTTTCTTTATACGAAAGAAGCAAAATAACTACAAACAAATGGAATATGGTTTAAATGATACTTGCTTATAAATACATGCTACATAACCATCCTTCTTATGAGCAAAATGGCAATATTTTTACGGAAGTCATCTTCGATTTAAAGATGTATTTTCTAACAAAATTTTTTGAACAAAATAAAGATGATTCACTTACAAAATGCTAAAATATGTGTATAAAAAATAAATCTAAATATAAATATAGATATCCGGAATTTAAGAACATTTTATAATTTTAACCGCTGATGAACACCCTGTAAAGTGGGATATTTAAAGGCTCAATCCCTTAGCCCACCGTTTCTCTCTCCTTTTATCAATTTTTTTCAAAGTCCCCCTCCACCTTATCAATTTATTGTACCAGATCATTTTCCACTGTATTTTTAATTTGTGGAAGTGGTAGAAAATGGCATTATAATGTGGAGAGGTTGTCATTATTTTTCATAATGACCTTTAATAATTCTTAGAAATGAACACAGTAACTGGAATATTTTAATTATGTATTTAGTTTATTTTTGAGAATTCACTCTATTCTCACACTATGAGGTTGTCAATTTTGCCATTATACTTTTAAGGTATATATTCGGAAGCATTTTTTTTTCCGTTGATTTGTTTTGTAGATATATTTATGTAATCTTTTTTTAACTGAATTAACTGAAAAAATCTAAATTTAAAAAAAAAGTGTTTTCAAAAATATATCTACGAAAACATGAGACATAAATATAATTACACCAAATACCCAAAAATATTATGGAGTAGATTGAAATATTACAATTGGATGACACTTCTCGCTGCAACCCAAGTAATACTTCACAAGCTTCATATTTATCATCATATTTATACAATTAGCTCATTTAGTGGTCACTTCAACTTCTACTATTAAAATTTTAATTGTCATAACTTTTACATTTATGTCCCTATTAATTTAATTAAATAGATATTTTTATTCAATAGTTGTTATTTTCGTTTGATAAATGTAAGGTTAATAATAATTAAATAGTGGTTTGAATATATTTTTGGTCTCTATAAAATATTAAAATTTTATTTTTAGTCCCTATAAAAGTAAATGACATGTTTTGGTCCCTACAAAATTATTATGAACGTAATTTTAGTCCATATTGTTAAATGAATGTGTATTTTTGATTGATGTTTAGAACGTTTTAAAAAGTTTCTTGAAAAAAAATTAAAAATTTGATTTCTAAGTCGAATTTTTCATTACTTTTATGATTGTCTTTTGAAATTTGAAAAATTCTTATTTAATTCTTATTATTTTAAAAAATTTTAAAATTTGGTTAATAAATATTTTACATTATTTTAAACTTGTATAAAAAATTTAAAAATTAAAGGGTAATTAAACAATTTTCAAAATTTTAAAAAATAACAGAGACTAAAACTGTATGCATAAAAATTTTAGAATGACCATTCATTGAAGTAACATTTTTTAGGGACTAAAATTGAATATTAATTTATTTATAGGGACGAAAAATATATTTAACCCTTAAATAATTAACTAATTACTGTAACTTTCATTTATAATTAGAAATTTCAAAACAAAACCCTAAAGCAAAATATTAGAATTAATTTTTAAAATTATCTTCTTTACTATTTTTCTCTTAGTAAAACACAACTTTAATAGCCAAACCAAAAAGCATTACACATATCATAGTCAATTAAAATAAGTCATACTCTATTCATAGTTTAGAAGCGGTTCTAATGGAAAAATCAGGAAACTACATAGTCATGAGAGACATTATACATAGATTATTCACAAGTTAAGACACAACTAAACCAAAAGCAACAACATATCATCCAACTATCCACTCTCTTGCAAACACCATCAATGACAATATGAGAGTGAGAATTCATAGTCTTTTTCCAAATTCAATTAAGGATGATTTCTTTGACTTGTATTTGCGCATTTCAACTATCTTTGGTCTCAAGATTGCCCAATCTTCTCAAATGTTCACAAATTAATAGACGACTAGAGATAGTATTGTACTGGGTGTTAGAATCATAAGCTTCCTCAGTCACTATAGAATGCCAATAGACACACATAAATGTGTTATATGACACAAAACTCTTTTGAGATATTTTGTCAAACACCAAAAGCGCAAACTTAACCCCTAAAAGAAAAAACACATAAATTTTTTCATATTTTCCATAATTACTACAAAATAGATAGTCCCTCAACTTTTTCTGTCTCTTATACGAACACTTAACTCATCGCCTAATTAGTAACAAACAAATACATGTAGATGGGTGAGTCTATTATACGGCGTGTCAAAATGGGTGGAGACGTCAGGAAGGCCTTTAAGTTGGAGAATGTTTCCTCGCCCATGCTAGTCCATTCAAATTTCTCTTTTTTCTTCAAGGTGGCAAAGAAATGTAAAGCCTTGTCACCTACACAAGAAAGAAAATGAGAAAGGGTGGTTAGGCGCCCTGTTAGTTGTTGAACGTCTTTAACATTAGACAGAATTCTCATGTTGATGATGAATTGGCAGTTGTTTGGGTTTGCCTCTTTCCTCTAAAGGAGCAATTGACAAGATTTAAGCACATGTTGTACCTTTACAGCAGTTCTAGGACATCTTTTAGATCTTCCACATATGGTTTTTCTTTTTTGGTGTTTTAACGATCATATCTTCAATGTAAACCTCCAAATTGCGCCCTATATGTTTTGAGAATACCACATCCTTGAGCCTTTGATAGGTGGCATGACACATGTATTTTTTTAGTCCAAAGGGCATGTCTTTATAATAGTAGCTACCATTATTAGACATGAATGTTGTCTTGGGTGCATCTACATGATCCATCTTGATCTGGTTGTAGCCAAAATAGGCGTCCATAAAACTCAGTGTCTTGTAGCTATAGGATCCATCAATTAGACGATATATGTTGGGTAGAGGATATATGTCTTTAGGGCATGCAATGTTGAGGTTGGTGAAGTCAATGCACATGCCACATTAATTTTTTTGAGTGTTTCTATACTAAGAAGTTGTTAGCCAACTAAGACGGGTATCTAACCTCGATTATGAAAACGATGCTTTTCAGCTTCCAAACTTCTTCATTGATGGCCACCCTCTTCTCCCTACTACATTGTGTTTCCAATATGATGACAAACCGCTTTTGTGTCTATCCTTGACATGTTAGAGGGTGCCCAAGAAAAAAATTATATGTTCCTCCTCAATAGGATGACCTCCTCGTCCTCATAATCAAATAGGGAGGTACGTAGTTTGGTGTCTTGATGGTCAAATGGCCCCAATACATACTTCCTTAAGCTCTTATGTGGGAGCGAGCCTTTCGTTCTCTATCTTAATCTAGGATTCCAAGTTACAGTGTCTATTTCTTGTGCGTTTAGATGACTTGCCCACTCATCATTTCCAGGTTGTTTTGGTAATATTCGTGGGTGATATTCTGATCTTCTTGAAATACTCCAATTTTCCCGCTAGATAGCAGATACTTCATGCTCAAATGGAGACATGACAATACCACCTTAACAAGTTAAGGGCATGCCACCCCATGATGATGTTGTATGAGGATAAGGTATTTATTATAAGATAAGTTATTCTAACTAACTTTGTGCTTGTTTTTTTAGCTAAATGTTGTTTCGAGCAATATATAACCCTTTACTCGTACCTGTTCGCCTGATAAACCAACTAGAGAAACTTTGAATGCTCATATGTCATTTGGGTCAAGCTAGAGCCCTTAAAAGGTGTCATAGAACAAGACATCTAGTGAGCTTCCAAGGTCAATCAATACTTCTTTCATGTCTCAGTCGTCATATTGTACCATGATGACCATAAGATCGTTGTTGTGAGGGAGGTTACTGACAACATCCTTGTTAGAGAAGGTGATCTTGGATTCTGTCTCCTTCTGCAGGTTTACCTTAGGGCCGTCACGTATGACACTGGTCATTAAAACCTGCTTGGCATGTTTCCCGTGAGAAGAACTAGACTCCTCCACTAACGAAACCGCAGACAGTAATGTTGATGATAATCTTGGAATCCTGTTTTGCCATCCTATAGGAGAAGGTGAAAAACTTTATCTATGGTATTTAAAGAGAGAATTCAATATCCACTTATTATCAAGATTGAGATATTTATAGGAGTATATTGGGCTGGATCTTAGAACCCAAGAAAACAATATTCACACATTCCACTTATAGAAGCACGTGAAATGGATAATTACTTTCCATATTTCTCTAGGAATGTGGCTTCCCCTTTTTTAACTCCCTCTTCCATACCGCTGTAGAAGGGGACACACCAATTTCCATGTTTCCATAAATGGGCGAGTAATCTAAAAAACGAACAACATAATTAGAAAATGGGCGCACACCATGATAAACAAACGCTCATAACAACGAATGAACGACAATAATCTGTGCTTTAAGCAAAGATTACTGTCCAACTATTTCTTGGAAAATTTAACGTATTGCATTGACTTTCTTTGTATTTTTTTAAATACATATGAATTAAATTTTATTTATTAAAGATTTAAAAAATTGACATTTAATAGTTAAATATTTTAAAATTACTTAAATAAAATAGAACTATTTACTTACCTAAATAAAAATCCTATAAGTTTTCATAAAAAGCATCTCCCAAAACAATTTTCAAGAATAATTCAAAGCATCTTCTTACTTTTTTCTCATTTTTTAAAAACCCATAACAAATAAATCTCATAAAAAAATTCACGCCCTTCCAAAAAAAATCTTTCACTAGTATTTTTATTTAGTCAAAAAGTGGTGTAAGGGAAGTCAAAAAATCCTTTTACACTAAAAATCACAAAAATCCCGCCACTAATCACGCACCATGCCCGAAAAAACTCATTATCTATATTAATTTAAAAAAAAAATCAAAAACCCAAAACCCCAACAGAAAGATAAACCAAAATCACCCCTTCACGTCCTTCTACATTCATTCCATCCACACACACTTTTCTTCTTCCTTTCTCTCACAAACGTGCCACCAACTTCACCATTTCTCTATAAAACCGAAAAAAAACCAGTGACTCTACCACAGCCAAAAATGGACGAGAACGGTGAAGGCTCCGAAGAGTACTTATTCAAGATCGTCCTAATCGGCGACTCCGCCGTCGGAAAATCCAACCTCCTCTCTCGATTCGCGCGAAACGAGTTCGATTCGAATTCCAAAGCGACGATCGGCGTCGAGTTTCAAACGCAGACGGTGGAAATCGACGGGAAAGAAGTGAAGGCGCAGATCTGGGATACGGCTGGTCAAGAACGGTTCAGAGCTGTTACTTCGGCTTATTACAGAGGTGCTTTTGGTGCGCTGGTGGTTTATGATATTAGTAGGAGAGGGACGTTTGATAGCATCAAGAGGTGGCTCGATGAACTTACGAGTGAGTTTATGTCTGCTTACTTTCTTTTCTTGATTATGAATCTATGATTATGTGCCTTTTTTGTGTTTGATTTTATGATTCATTCAACTATTTTTAGGAACTAATTTGTATGTTCTAGTACAATGTTACTCTCTTGAAGATTGATTGATGCTGCATTTGTTTCTAAGTATAAGTTGTTTTAAATAAATTTCCCCCCAAATTTTCCGAATTATTAGATAATGCATTTGAAATGGTTCTCTTAAGCCTCTTAAGTCATTTTAGTTGGTAGTTGTGCAGAGACGTTAGACTGATAGACTGTAGGGGTGTTAAGATGTCAGATTGCAGCTCACTTATTCAATTCTGATGAAATTCGGCTACTTGAAAAAAATACTACTAATTTTAGAGATTTCTAACTAATGCCGATAAAATTGGGTATGGAGTTTTTTAAAAGAATTAAGACTAACTTTGATGGAGTTTGAATTTTGTTTCCTGAGGTTATAATGTCAACCTCTTACTATGAGCTATGTCCTAATGGAAATGGACAATAAATAATACTAGTAATTTGTTTCACTTAAATCATTGACTCAAGGATAATTTAGGAAAATCCATAGAGAAAAAGATAATATTGTATTAGTTTCTTTTTTTAATATATATGTATATAAACATATTAAAATGTGTGTAATCAGTGAAAATTGTAATATATTTTCATAAGAATAGTTGGGTATGGAGCATGACGCCAGTTCGAACCTACGACATCTTCACTAATTTTGCTTTTATAGAGTGAAATTTCAGTTAAATATGTATTTTGGATATTATTCTATTTTTATATGCACTTACTTTATAAGAAACTAATAAATTGAGATATTTTTAAATGCAATATTATATTATGAAATTATGGTAAGATAGGATTAGACTTTTGTATAAAAAATTATACTTTAAGCGCGTGATTATTAAACTTGTTACATTAACATTTTCAAAAACCTAGGAATTGACCAGTTCTATGGTGCACAAGATAAGTCTTGTATCAGACAAAAGTTAGTTTTCAGCATTAGATTAATAAATCCCACCATGAATGCAATGAGATTTGTTGATCCAATAATAAAGAATGAATTTGTGTATGGTGCAAGACTAGCTTTGACTTGAATTTCTTCACCATAGGTTATTATTATATTAAGGTAAACTGACCTTTGTATGCATTATGTGAACACTTGTTAAAATATGTGGTTGAATCTAACTCAACCATATATAACCAACTTACTGGATGATTCCTTCCATTTATAAATACATGTTTCTGTCATATATATCCAATGTGGGATTTTATAACATACACTCGAGATCTTGCAAATATCTATTTAACATGAACTATATTTTATCATTAAATGTTGCTACCACCATAAGTGGTTCCTGACTGACTGTATTGTGAATTGCGATGAAGGAATGCTGTTGTGTGCACATTCTTAACTATAGACAACGTGAACTAGTTGAATAAACTTCCTTTTGCTTTATCTAATGTTATATTTATCTGACACTTTACTTGGAGATTGTGTTATCTAAATTACTAATTGACTGAAATCAGTTTTTAGCTGCCACACTTAATGACATGTGTCATTGTCAAAACTCAGATTCTACCTTATGATATATAGATTTGTCATAGCCTTACATCAAATTTAGCATATTATTTTAGTTCTGGTACATTATTATGAGTCAAAGTGTCAAATAGGAGTAAACCTTTATTTTTGTCTTAAAAAAAATAGAAGTGTACTTAAATGACATTTATATTATGACTCCTAAAAAAACACCCACCTCCCTTAGTTACTTGCTGGAGAAATTGTACTCACCTTCTCTCTGGTTTGTTTAAATTACACACGCATACCTAATGTAGTAAAGCACGAGATTTTAAGTAGGATCTGTCGAATTGTAAAGGATCGGAAAAATCATATCATTAACGGACGTAAGATCCTACAGAAGGAAAAAATAGTAATTTCATATATATTTATACAAACATACACAAAGACATAAAAATTATAATTCAGGCCCAAAAGAAAATCTAATATGTTTTTTTTTACGATCTTGCTTCAAAAAGCTCGATCTTGACCAGACCAGTGACGAAAAAGATCTTTCTCTGGTCATAGCACTCTTAGGCACGTAAGATATTACAATCCAATACCATCTTGACTACATTGTGTATACCCCTTCTATATTTCTAAATACAAGGAAAATGCATAATTTATAGGGGAGGTTAATAACTTTTTACCAAATAGAGGAGTGCGTGTGTCATTTAGACATTATCTTAAGGAAGCAAGTACAATTTTCTCCTTGTGTTATCAATTGAGTCTCTCCATTTTGCATAGTGTCATCAAATTAAATTTTTTTTCTGGACTAAGAATTTAGTATAATGGAGTCCCGATTTAGGGCTAATTTGATGGTAGTTTGTATGATAGATGGACTGAAATGATCAGGATTTGCATTATTTAGTGATTCAATTGATGTTTTAGAAGGTATATGCATTATTGAAGACTTGAATTAAATGGAAAATAAAACCTCTGGACTACCCAAGAATTTTGATACTCGGGAAATGGATTTTCTGCAATAGTCACATATCTCAATTGTGTGATGAAGATCAGATGACTTGTATTACAAAATGTATTTTAAATTTCTTAAACAGTTGAGGTCTGTCGCCTTAGTGACTGCAAAATGTCTCGGTCTGGCTTGTTAGGTCTGCCGCCAGAGTTAGTAAAAAGCATTCGGAAGAGAAACTTTTATAACTTGCCTTAAAACTCTTAATTCATATTGCATATTTGCTTTCCCTACAATTTTGTTACTGAGTTTGATTTTTGCTTAAATTGCAGCTCAAAATGATAGCACGGTAGCAAGAATGTTGGTTGGAAATAAGTGTGATTTGGAAAGTATCAGAGAAGTGAGCACAGAGGAAGGCAAAGCTTTTGCAGAAGAAGAAGGTTTGTTCTTTATGGAGACATCAGCACTCGATGCTACCAATGTCCAAAAGGCTTTTGAGATTGTCATCCGTGAAATTTACAACAACATCAGCCGCAAAGTCTTAAACTCTGATTCCTATAAGGCCGAATTGTCTGTGAATCGAGTAAGTCTGGTTGATGGGGCAGGATCAAAGAAAAATCTGCTCAATTTTTCATGTTGTTCTTGAGCAGCTTTTAGCTTTGACTTGAAATTGAATATCGATACTTGGATCTTTTAAGAGTAGTTTTGTTCTATACATTTTTGTTCTTCATTTGGGCCATTTTCCCTAGCTACTATTTCTTGGCAATTTTGTGTTTTAAATATCCAAATACTTAGTTAATTCTCTTTTGCTGGTTACTGATATTCAAATATGATGCTCCTATCGTCTCATTTTTTAATAAAATGATTCATTAGGTTGATTTTAATAGTAAAGTAATGTGTATAGTTTAAAATAATCATATTAATTATTGATTCAAAGTAATAGTTACTGTACTAGTCTACCTGTCGCACGGGATACAAATTTTTATGTTAAAAAAATATTTTATAATTTATTTTTTAAAATGTAATAATCATTAAATATCATAAAGCATAAGTATTATTTTAAAAACTACTATTATTAATAATATTATTATAATTAATAATCTTTACTTTTTATTTGATTTTTAATTTGCTAATTCCTAATTATTATATTTTTTATTGTTAATCTAATTTAATATTTATTACTTATCTTCTCTTTATTGTAATGATTAAAATCTATTCATTTTCTTCATACAAACTTGAATAGATATATTTCAACTTTAAATAAAAGTTCAATATTTCACTATGCTCTATGAATAAAGAACTCAAAAGACATGTTAAAAGATGTTAAAAGTTGGAGTGACACTCTTCAGGAGCACGCTATATAATCTCCATTTTATTTTTTAAATCTCTTCCCTTTGAGTTTAATTTTTTAAATATATTTCATTAATAATAATAATAATAATAATAATATGCAGATAAAATTATATTATCTAATTGAATTTTATTAATTAATATTCACTAATTATTAATACACATTGATTACAGAAAAAATATAATACACAATAAATCCTATAATAAATTAGGTGATGCATGAATCGTTGGAATCGAGTTTAAATAAGAATGCACAAACCGTGAGCTTGGAGGACGTGTTCTTGATGCTTCGGCCTTGGAGAGTGAATGAAAATCCCTCTGTGATGCTCCAGGAAGGTGTTTGAATCTCCAAAACGCCTTGAATTAACCTCTAACTCCAAAACCGATTTTGTTTTTTATCTTGAAATTTTGAAGTGTGGCACGAGTTATTGAGGCTGTCAAAAACGTATCTATGCACCAGGAATTGTTAGACTTATATAATGGAACAATTTAGGTCACCAAAAACTGAATGAATCTTATTGTATCAAGGATTTGCATTTGATGGAAATATGATTTGTAAATCTTTCTAAATTGGTCCAATTCAATCTTTTCTCATCAATCTTGTTTTGCACAAAATTGGGTGGAAAATATGATACTTATTTAATTGGATTTGATTGGAAATCAAATCCAAATCAAATCCCTTTCATAATTCCTTGATTATTTGATTTTAATCATATTTTTAAATGAATAAAAGTTCAAATAAAATCAAATATTCATCAAAAAGTCGTGGCTTTGAGATTGAATATCTTTGATGACTTGAGGAACAAGATTGGATCATAAAAGAGTGGGCCTCTTTGCAAAAAAAAAACCATTTTGACCCTTATTTGCTTCATGTATTTTACCAAACATTGACCAACTTTGACAAAGCATAACTCCTTCAATATTTATCATATGAAGATGTTCTAAGACTTTTTGGAAAGCTCAAGATGTCCCCTATAAGCCACCTTGGAACCTTATTTTGCACTTGGGGATTTTATCTTGATGATATTAGCTTTGACAAAAAACAGCTTTTGGTTGACTTTCAAAAAGACCTGTAATGTTTTGGCTCATATCTCCCAAATGAAGCATTTTTGGCCTTGGCTTTAGAGAGACAAAGTTGTAGAGAATTGAATTTCCTTCAAAATAATATTTGATTAGAAAATTTATGATGAACCATGTAAACGTTATGGCTGGTCAAAGTTCAGTTGACTTTTAGTCAAAAAACCCTAATTTAGAAACTTTGAGTTTTGTTGATTTCTGAACTTTTCTTGATGAATCATGATCAACCCTTGATCAAGTGATGAATTCCACTTCAAAACATTGATGTTGACAAAAAATCATGAATTTTGACTGTATGTTGACCACAGTTGACTTTTAGGTCAAACTAGTCGACTATTGACTATTTGAACATTTGACTGAGCAAACTTGTGAACTAAGACTTGAAATTTGTCATGAAGGTAGTTTGAATCATAATAGACCATATGAAATTCATTTGAGACCTTGGTACATCCTCTTCCCTTAAGAAATCCAAAACCTAGTTTGAGGACCCTTGATTAGGAGGAAGTGTGTATAACCTACCCTTGAGTTGTCTTGAGCTTTTGACAATTAGCTGGGCTTGAACATTGAAACGTGGAGGGAAAATTTTGGGGTATCACAGCTGCCCCTGTTCAATCTTTTTAAACCTGAGGACATAGATTGGCTTGTGTGCCTGTCGGAATCTGAAGGTGGAAGAGGATTAAACACTATAGTACCCAGAAATTTGCCCTTGCTGATGCAGGAACTTATGTTGGAGGTGGGATTAAAGATGCCATCCAGATGTTGGCAGAATGTTGTCAGAATGAATCTCTCTCTGGATTGTATCAGATAGGTATACTGAAGGGTGTCAGGATGAGCCATACACTAGGCCATGTACATGTTGAAGAATATTAGAACGAGCCGTCCATTAGGCTATATTTAGAGAGTGCCATCCATTAGTCTGTGTTAGAATGAGCCATCCATTAGGCTGTATCAGAGCGCGTCATCCATTAGGCTATAGAGAGAGCTAGCCATCCATTTAGGCTGTATTAGAAAGAGTCGTCCATTAGGCTATAGAAAGAGCCAGCCATTCACTAGGCTGTATTAGAGCGCGCCATCCATTAGGCTATAGAGAGAGCCAGCCATCCATTAGGCTGTATCAGAGAGAGTCGTCCATTAGGCTATAGAAAGAGTCAGCCATTCATTAGACTGTATTAGAATGAACCGTCCATTAGGCTATAGAAAGATCCATCCATCCATTAGGCTGTATTAGAATGAGCCATACATTAGGCTATATCAGAAGAGGCCATACATTAGGCGAGCCATTCATTAGGCTATCTCATAAGGGGCCATACATTAGGCTAGCCATTCATTAGGCTATCTCATAAGGGGCCATACATTAGGTGAGCCATACATTAGGCTATATCAGAAGGGATGATGAGAATACTGGAATGAGACATACGCTAGAATGTATTTGAAGGAGGGAGTCGTACATTAGACTATATGAATATGAGAATGAGTCGTACATTAGACTAAGTCTGAAGGAGTGAGTCATACATTAGACTACCTTTGAAGGAGTGATATTTGGATGAGTAACTAAAAGAGGGGTCAGAATGAGTCATACACTAGACTATATCTTCGTTTTGATTATATCTGAGAGCAATGTTTATCCGGATGGAAACTGGAAGGACAATGCTTATCAGAATGAACCTTTGCCTTTATTGTATCTAATGACGAATAAGTTGTTAATAACATTCATCTGCTCGGGAGTTAACCTGAAAAACCAAGTTAGTTTCATGCAATGTTATGATGCATGGAATATAATGCTCTCAAAATAAAATTAGAATGCTATATGTATGTATTTGTCATGATATGTTATGAATTATGTATGAATGTAACCATGAATTTGAAGCATGTTGATGACTCCATATAGCTAATTCTGATTTGGGAAAGTAAATCCCTGCGGGAGATGATGACAATGTTTCTTCACCCTGATCTTAGCATGTCCTTGTCGGGGATTCCTTCCACATGTGCAAGGTTACTCAGTTGAGGATTTTTATTGTCGCTTGGAGATGACAGTAACTTGAAGGATCTGACCTTGATGTGCCCGGACTGGGGATAAAAGAGATGAATAATCATCTGATGCATTATCTGACCAAGTTTCAACTATGAGTGTCAACCTTACTAGAAATAGTGAGTTTGAACAAACCATGCTGGAAAAGAGAATTGTATCGAAGAACTTGTAGTGTTTGAGACGTATACTCTATTGGGGAATCAAGTCTCTGTTGGGAAAGAGATCATTTTAAGATAACTTCCTGAGGATTGTTCCGTGGGGATACTGCGGTGAAAACCACTCTGTGGGGAAGATTCCCTGAGATTTCACTTTTCATTGCCCCTATGTCTTCAAGTATTTCATCACCTATTGTCGGAAAACATTCTCTTGACCATATGTGGACCTTCCCATGTGGGAGCCTATCTGCCCCTGGGATCGGTAGTTTGGTATATCTGATGCTTGAAGTTATTGCGAACTTTAGATGAGACACTGACATCATCTGATACTAGTCACTAAGTGGCTTTTGCAACATGCCCCAAGTGATAAACTTTCCCCTCTGGCCGTTCAGCGCCTTTGAGAGATTTTTTTTTTTGAATTTTGGCTCGATTGCCCCAGATGAATGGGATCATGTCATGTCAATGCCCCTTGTATATATATTTGCCTTTAGCCAAATGAACCAGGCGTGGGAAATATTTCTGCTTTTCAAAGTAATTTTGAAGCTATTTTGTCTATCGGGAAGATTTTTAGTCCTTAGTCATAACCCATGCAAGTTCTTCCTGATGTCAAATAGTTATGCTTATGTAGACAAAGGTGTTTTTTCATAAAATGAGATGCATATATCTGGCTTGAAGTTTAAAAACATTTTTAGTAAAACAAAAGTTTGTAAAAACTATGATATCAACTCAAGATTTTACAGTAAACCTTAAGGAGTCAGGATACCTTTTGGTAACAATATGCTTTCGAACTAACCATGCTTCAGTTAGGACTTTCAAGGGTTGTAACGTGGTTTGGTTCACGGTTGTAAGAAACAAAGGAAAATGGCTCAAAATTTATTTGTACCCATCCCACTCCTCGTGATGTCCTTCAGTCCTATGCTCAGCTAACTATATGTTCAAGCTTTAACAGACTTTGGAATTGTAACATTGAGAGTAGTGATGGTTCAAAACCCGAAAGTCTATTTGCAAAGGCATTCATCACCATTTTTTGTTGTAATATTCCTCTTTTGTTGAGGGTTTATAGTGACCTCTTTTTGACTTTGTTATCCCTAAATTTTCCTGAACTGTTTATTTTGGGGTCACAGTCAGCGGGATGTTTCTCTTTTCACTAAGTCTCCTTCATAGGTTTTGACTTAGCGGTCTTTTCCTTTTGATAGATATTGACTGTCTGACTTAATGATTACGGGGAATAATCACTGATCGTGTTAAATACCAACTGGCATGATTGAGTCAACTGAGAATCTACCCTGCCCCCGGTTATGATTAAGGGTTTTAATCTGTACGAGAAAGAAAACTTCTACTTCTTAGGCTCAAAGGGGTTGACGAGGGATTAACATCCTTATATCTCCACTGTTTAGGAATTGAAACAATGCCTGTACATCGTCAACATAGTCTATTCAAAAGCATACTGTATGAGATTATGGTATCGTCTTCGTCATCCTCCCTCAAATGGCTTAAAGCTTAACAAGAGTTAAGTATCACAAAAAGAAAACAAAGGTAAAGACACAATTTTAAATATCATGAAAACACAAGAAATAATTCTAGCCAAACATATGCAATGCATTAATGATTATTATCAAAACAACCAGAGTCTGTCATAAGACGAATGTTTAAACAAACAGAATAGAAATTGCAAATGAAAATGAAAACTAAAGATCTAAAAATCCATCCTTCTAGACATCCCCAGCATTAGCAATCTTGTTATGATTAGGCATGGGACCAGTGATTACATTTAGAGTCTCAGGAGGGTCAAAATCAATTTCCCGAGCATCAATCATATCTTGGATCTTTTTCTTCAATGGCCAACAATCATTCGTATCATGTCTAGGGCTATTGGAGTGGTATGCACACCTTGCATTATGATTATAGCGAGGAGAGGAAGTGTTGGGCTTCACAGGAGGATCCCTTACAGTAATCAAGTTTGCCTTCAGGAGATGTTGCAATACCTGAGCCAGTGACATATTGATCTTTGTGAACTGACGCCTAGGCGTGTGTTGCTTGTTTAGACGACTTTGTTGTGGCGCTGGTGTGGAGATCAGAACTGCCCCAATAGATTGGTCACGATTACTCTTTTTCTGACCATACACAGCATTGGACTCTGACTTCCCATTGAATGGCTTCTTTGTAGCGCCTGAGGATGTAGCCACTTAAATCTTACCACTTCAGATACCACTTTCAACATGTTCTCCAATTAGTATCAAGTTGGTGAATCCAGATGAAGAACTTCCAATCAGATGACTATAGAAAGGACCATTCAGTGTACTCATAAACATGTCGACCAACTCTCTGCCAGCTAAAGGAGGTTGAACTCTGCCAGCCAGGTCTCTCCATTTCTGAGCGTACTCTTTGAAGCTTTCGTTGGGTCTCATGGACATGCTTTGTAGTTGCATACAGGTAGGTGCGAGGTCAGCATTATATTGCTATTTCTTATAGAAAGCCGCAGCCAGGTCTTCGTAGGTATGAATGTTGGTACCTTCGAGTTGATAATACCATTCTAGTAGTGTTCGAGTCAAAATTTCTTGGAAGAAGAGAATCCGCAGCTTCTTGTCAGCAGTATGAGGCTGAATCTTCCTCACATAGGATTTCAAGTGCAGCTTGGGACAAGATACTCCGCCATACTTAGCAAAGGTAGGAGTCTTGAATGTGGGAGGGATAACAACTCCTGAGATAAGTCCCAGTTCTTCAAAATCAAGGCCGGGTACTTTCTAATCTCCATAGCTTTCATGCGTTCTTCCCGTAACTTGTATTTATCGTCAAGATGTTCGTCCTCATAGTAGTAGACCTCTTCTTCTTCACAGGGCTTGACAGAATCGTGGTTGCTTTTCGCATCAGTTTTGACACTAGCATCATCATCTTGTTTGTTGTCGTCCTCTTGAGAAACTCTGACTTCTTTAGCTTTCTTCAGTGGACCTTGGATTCTTCTCCCCATGTTAAGGACACCCATAGACCTTCTTGGTTTTTTTCTCCTTCTTGGTTAAGAGGGTTTTCAGCTCGTCTTTCCCCTTGGACAAGTTCAGAATCAAAGTTTGGAATTGGGCATTATGAGCCTGAAGGTCTTTGACTGATTGCTCGAGATCCATTTGTACTAAAATAAACAGCGAGAGAGGATGAGAAACCTGTTGTGGAAACCTGTATGCGATGTTATGAATGAAAATGCAATGCTTTCAAGGATCTTTAAGGAATTTAGTTAAAAACATTAGAAAATGATTTGGTCGCATCTTCGCTTGAAGAACTCTGACCTTCATCTTTGAACGTCCTTCTATAAATATCAAGCTCACCATATCCAGTGGGTCATAACCTTTGATTCGGCGTACCTGTACTTCTGAATTTGAAGGTATAGGACTATAGGAAAATAAATCCTCTTGCCCCTTGATAGGTACTATTCCTCTATATTGGAAGACGTATGGCCAGAGGAAAATAAATCCTCTTGCCCCTAGATAGGAATTCAGTCCTTGATGAGAGCACCTGAAATTGTGCGCCCTAAATCCCTAAGATCCTTGAAAGGGTTAGTTAATATTCTATGTTAGGATATCATGATGTTATGATGTCATGTGAATGTAATGCATTAGGAAAAACCTAAGGTAACAAGGACAAATGAGTCCTACAAACCAATCCTGTAAGGAAATCAAAGGGTTAGTAGCACACACAAGCAAGTCACATAAGTGTCCTTAGGTTTAAAGGCTTGTATGGAGTCCATAGGTAAGTACCCTCCCCAGTGAAGTTTAGTTGGTTCAACCTGTCCTAAAATAGTAACCGGGTTCTAGGGAATCTCATATCACGGATCTTTCTCGAAAGCATTATCTCAGTCAACACTCGAACGGTTGACCGAAAACATCTTGAAAGATTAATCTCAATGAGGGTAGCTTCGAGTATCAACCAGATTTAGTCAAGAATCCAAAGCCAGCCATCTCGCTACCTCTTAATAGGCCAAAGTCAAGTTCAACTAGGGTTCTAAGGGAAAATTAGTGCTTAGTGACACTACATGGTAGCCTAATGTCTCCTCGATCATGTTAAAGGGCCATCAGAACCAACCAAAGCGTCACACTAACGGGGGCCACCAGATCAACCATATCGAGACGAGCCCTACAGTCTCCTTGGTCTATTGCCACATACCTAAAGGATCTTGAGATTCAGGTTAGAATCTTTCACACAAGAACATTCCCAAGAAGTACCCTTAAAAATAAAGCAAGCAAATCAAACAATTTACAAAAATAGAAGTGAACTAAAACTCTAAAGTAACCCCTCTTTTTTAAGTATCCCCAAAAGAGTCCCCAGTTCTGTAATACACTGGGAGAACTGACTTTTTAAATATGCGGATAGCAAGAGTCGCCACCGACTTTTATTTTATCCAATTAGGAAAGGAAAAAGAACAGGAAAGACCTTTAAAAGATTTTGAGTTCGGGGGGTAGGTTATACAAAGGGAAGGTGTAAGCACCCTTTGTATCCATGGTTATCCATGGGCTCTTAATTGATTAGCTCACTTTGTTTGTTTGAAATGTTTGAAAGAAGTGCAGTGTGTGTATAGTAAAAGATTTTGAAAAAGGACTTTAACTTTGTAAATAACGTGTAGCCTTTGAATTTTTTTGAAAGGGGGTGTGAAAAAAGTAATTTGAAACTTTAATTTGAGCAAGCAATTAAGAGTAACATACCCTAGAGTAATAAGGTCTAACTTGTTCTTTAAGTATTTGCTTAGGTGATAGTATTATCCATACCATTTGAGGGTAGGTAGTCCTATGCATTGGATGTGCGGGTCAAAGAAGAACTTGGTCCAATTCCAATATTTTCTCATCATTCTTGTTTTGCACGAAATTTGGTGGAAAATATGATACTTATTTGATTGGATTTGATTGGAAATCAAAGCCAAATCAAATCCCTTTCATAATTCCTTGATAATTTGATTTTAATCATATTTTTAAATGAATAAAAATTCAACTAAAATCAAATATTCATCACAAAGTCGTGGCTTTGAGATTGAATATCTTTGATGACTTGAGGAACAAGATTGGATCATAAAAGATTGGGCCTCTTTGAAAAAAAAACAATTTTGACCCTTATTTGCTTCATGTATTTTACCAAAAATTGACCAACTTTGACAAAGCATAACTCCTTCAATATTTATCATATGAATATGTTCTAGGACTTTTTGGAAATCTCAAGATTTCCCCTATAAGCCACTTTGGAACCTTTTTGAATTTGGGGATTTCATCTTGATGATATTGGCTTTGACAAAAAACAGCTTTTGGTTCACTTTCAAAAAGACCTGTAATGTTTTGGCTCATATCTCCCAAATGAAGCATTTTTGGACTTGGCTTTAGAGAGAAAAAGTTGTAGAGAATTGAATTTCCTTCAAATTACGCTTTGGTTGGAAAATTTATGATGAACCATGTAAACGTTATTGCTGGTCAAAGTTTTGTTGACATTTAGTCAAAAAACCCTAATTTAGAAACTTTGAGTTTTGTTGATTTTTGAACTTTTCTTGATGAATCATGATCAGCCCTTGATCAAGTGATGAATGCCACTTGAAAACATTGATGTTGACCAAAAATCAGAAATTTTGACTGTATGTTATCCACAGTTGACTTTTAGGTCAAACTGGTCGACTGTTGACTATTTGAACATTTGACTGAGTAAACTCGTGAACTAAGACTAGAAATTTGTCCTGGAGGTAGTTTGAATCATAACATACCATATGAAATTCATTTGAGACCTTGATACATCCTCTTCCCTTAAGAAATCCAAAACCCTAGTTTGAGGACCCTTGATTAGGAGGAAGTGTGTATAACTAACCCTTGAGTTGTCTTGAGCTTTTGACAATTAGATAGGCTTGAACATTCAAACGTGGAGGGAAAATTTTGGGGTGTGACACCCTAGCAGAGCGATGGGTCGCGACCGTCCGATGAAGAAGGTGGCTATGAATCCCCTGGCGGTGACTGTTATCTCACCACCATCTACCTCTCACTCGATCAAGGGTACTACAAATCACAGGATTTCAAGGTCTTAGACTGAAACCCCTACTCAACCTGAGGCAGAAAATAGGAAGGAACCGGAGGATAAGGATACAAACTTGAAGCCAACTAAAGGGAAACCGTCTGTTGATATTATCAAAGGAAATTGCTCCAATGGAATTGGAATTAAGTACACTGCACCCATGGTGGTCAACGATGAAATTGAGGTTCTAATTGAGGAGAAAGATGTAGTATCATAGAGGCAGTATTGGGGAAATACTTTGATTATGTATGCACTAGGTGAACCATTATCGATGAATTTTGTGAAAAAATTTATGACGAATACTTGGAATTTTGTCTCCCTGCCAGAACTCTATTACAACTAAGAGGGCTACTTCATGATTAGATTCCTTGATCGAAAAGACAAGGATGCAGTGCTACTGCGAGGCCCCTATACAATCTATAGGAATCCTATGTTTCTTCATGACTGGACACCTGAATTACAGCTCAAAGATGACCTGCTCAGAATCTTACCTTTGTGGGTTATCTTCCCTCAGCCACCACTTTTGTATTAAGGGAGGAGAGCATTGGGAAAGTTGTAAACGCCATAGGCAAACCGGTGATGATAGATGAGTGCACAGCCAAGAAACTAAGGGTTTCATATGCTCGGGTGCACATTGAAGTAGATGTTACAACAGAACTAAAAAATTCCATTAGTATCAGGACTCCAAGTGGAACAAAGTTTGTGGAGCAAGTTAACTATGAATGGAGGCCACCTTATTGCCAAAAGTGTAACAAGGTGAGGCATGAGTGTAAGAAGAAAGAGCCAATTAAGAAATCATGGCTTCCTAAACAGGATCCAAAGCCTATTGCAGAAGATCCAAAGCCTGAGAACCAGATGGAGCCAATAGTGGTGACTGATCATGGCAAGCAGAAAGTGGATGAAGAGGATCCTAACCCTTGGACTCAGGTGACATCATCTTTTAAACCTTATAGTGCTCTTGGGTTGGATGACAAGGGAAATCTGGATTGCACAAACGGATTTGACATTTTGGGAGTTAGATAATGCTCCACAGTCAATGAGACTGTGACATGATGATAAGGTGGAACATTATAGGGCTCAATAAAAAGGAAAGATACATGGTGGTTGCAGCCCACCTCAAAAAGCACCAGGTATCTTGTTTTGCTTTATTAGAAACTAGGGTGAAAATAACTAAGGCAGATAGTGTAAGGAAAAACTTTGGTCATTATTGGAGATGTAGTGAAAATTATATGTACCACCATAATGGCAGAATTTGGTTTATATGGAGGAAGGATAAATGGGATGTTTATACTATAAATAGTTCTGACCAATTTCTTCATTGTGATCTTTATCACCTGAATGGGGAGAAAGCTTTTAGTCTAACCCTTGTGTATGCTCATAACTAGCTTATCAAGAGGAGAAACTTATGGAATGATATAGAGGACATAGCTAATAGTGTGAGAGGGCCTTAGATGATCATGGGGGATTTTAACAATGTATTTATTGGGACTGATAGAATTGGTGGAAAGGATGTGCACCCCTCTGAGTATTCATATTTGGCAGATATGATGGGAACTGTGGGATTAATTGAACATGAGACCAGAGTGAACCACTTCACTTGGTCCAATAAACATGCTACTAGGATGATTTACTCCAGGATTTACAGGGCTATTTGCAATACAAACTAGTTCCAGCATTTTCCTCAGTGTGATATTGAGGTGCTGCATCCTCATATTTCTGATCATGCACCTTTGAAGATCCACTGTGATATCTCAGGACCAGTCCATAGGACTCCGGTTCGCTTTAAATTTTTGAATTGTATCACAGAAAACTCATTATTTGCAGGTTATTCATGACAGCTGGAAGAAACCAGAGAAGGGTAGGCATATGTACATTCTTTGGAGGAAGGTTGGTAGACTTTGTTGGTGCTTTTATTGGATGATTGGCATCTATGTTTGGCTAAAACATAATAGCAGCAAAATATAATATAGTGTATAAATCTTGCAAATATAAAAGAACAAAACAGGTACAAGCAAGATGTTATATGGAATGTCATGACATCAACTCATGACATTGCGCCTGCAGAACTGGAATGAAGATTCAGTTTGATTCTCAACAGATACAGAATATTATATGAATATTATGTAATCCAATGTGGCACAGATTTAAAGGTTAATAAAATCAAGTCAGAATATTAAAGAATCAAATCAGAATATTGAAGATTCAGCAGTTTCTAATTTAGGAGATAAATTAGGAAACTTGTGATTGAAGACCTTTCTTTTAGCAGAAGATATCTGCATATTTGTAACAGCCAGGAGCGTTGCGATTTGTAAGCCCAAGTCCAATTGGGAATAGGTTATAAATAGAAACCTTTGTAACCTAGTTTAATATAGAAAAATATAGAAAACCGAATTTAGAAAAGATGTAGTCATTAAGGTTTCTATAGGTAGACCACCCAGGTTGTGGGATGGCTGCCATGTCCTTCTCGAAACCTGTAGGTAAGAGAAGCTATTGTTCTCACTCAAAACCGGTAGGTAAGAGTTGAATATTGTGTTCTTGATTGAAGCTGTGAAGCAAGATCAAGTTATTGTTCATTGTTACTTGTGTAAATAGCTGTTGCAGGGTTGTAACAGTTAGGTATCACTAGGGAGTGAGCAGAGGTTCTCTTGTCTTAGATGGAGTTCTAAGATAAAAGTTGCATTGGGTAGTGACTAGGTAAACCAGAGGTTGTTTTTCTGTAAACCAGATGTTGTTTACATAATATAGTACTACTGATAGTGAAATCTTCCTCCTGGCTTGGTAGCCCCCAGAGTAGGTATTTAAACCAAACTGGGTTAACAATTCTCAGTGTTATTTATCTTCTGCATTGTATTGTCTGTTCAGTCTTGGATGTTGTAACATCGCGTATAACATCAGGTTCAGGTTCATAGCTGTTCCTTTTACAGAACCAATAAATATTACAATCTGGTTATGTTGACTGAACATACATGATCCCAGTACTCATGGACTCCTTATTAGGTGTAATTAAAATTTGGGATCTTTCTGTTTAGCCTTTGCCTAGCTAATAACAGATCAGATGTCTTGACATCGTGAGTGACATCCTGAGTTTGTCTTACCAGAATTACAAACTTCAAGCCATCTTGAGGAAATACACAAAGGCTGCTAAAACTGGAGTAAGGAAAATCCAAGACATCAGTGATATCCTTTAGAAAGCTCAACATCTGCTGGAAGGGGATAGATTCAACCAAGAATTGATTAAGCAAGTCAAATCCTGGACAGAGGAAGTCGTTCAAAATGTAGAGTTGGAGGAAAATATTATTAGTCGGAAGGCTAAGGTTGATTGGCTCCAATTGGGAGATTCAAACAATGCTTATTTTCATGCTATAGTCAACGGGAAGAATGAGCAAACTGGGCTTTATAAACTAAAGGATCAATATGGGAAAGTCCTTGTGGATACCAAAGATATTGAGACTGAGATTATCACCTTTTACTAGGTCCTGGTGGGAGAAGTAGCTCTGGAACTCAAACATGTATATGTGGAGGTTCTTAGAGATGGCAAGCAACTTAGTTGAAACCAACAAGACATGATCATTCAACAAGTCACAAAGAAAGAGGTTGAAGATGCTCTGAAGGGAATTGGTAACAATAAAGATCTTGAGGTGGATGGATTCAGTGCCAAGTTCTTCAATGCCAGTTGTACTGTTGTTAAGAAGGAGGTTGAAAAGGCAGTCCTGGATTTCTTTGACAATAATATGATGTATGCAGCTGTGAATTGTACTCTAGTGACCCTGATCCCCAAGACTCCTACTGCTAAAAACATGAAAGACCTTCGACCAATAGCTTGCTGCACCACCATCTACAAGCTCATATAAAAAATCTTAACAACGAGACTTAGTAGAGTCATTACTGACATAATAGATGATACTCAAGTTACTTTTGTTCCAGGAAGGGTGATACATGATAACATCATTGAAATTCTGGTTACAGCAGACTCAGATGTCATATATGGATGTCTTGACATCTGATCTGACATTATAAAAATAGACAAGGTAGGAACACAAAATAACAGAGCATGAAGGCAATAAAGCACAACAAAATTGTTTACCCAATTCCGCATACAACAATACCTACTCTGGGGGCTACCAAGCCAGGAATGAGATTCACTATCAGTAGTCTTAATTTGAAGTTGAACTTCTCCATTCACAACTTCTCACTTAAACCCTACCCAATGCAATCTCTACCTAGGTTCGTCCTAGATATGGAATATCTCCATTCCACTCCCTATCACCTCAATGATGTTGTACAGTCTTCCTACCCAAGAATCTATACCCACAAACTTAGCACCTAGATTGAAATCACAATTCAACCACAATTATAAATACCTATAATAGATTTGCTTACAAGCTTTTTCCAAGAATAAAACTGCACTCATTGCTTTACAACTTCTGAGTGAGTAAAATAAACCTCTTGCCTACAGGCTTCGAGGCACAAATCAGTGACCATCCCACAAGCCGGGTGGTTCACGTATATGGCTAATCCTAAAGACTACATATTTCTAAAATCGGATAGCTCTCTAAAACTAGGTTACAACTGCTTATTTATAACCTATTCCCAACTGGACTTTGGCCTTCAATCACAGTCTTATTTGCTGTTACAAATCAGCAGAAAACTTCTGCTAAAAGAAAGGTCTTCAATCATAAGTTTCCTAAATTATATCCATAATTAGAAACAACATAATCTTCAATATTCTGACTTGATTTTCTTGACCTTTAAAACTGCGCCACATAGGCTTGCATAATATTCCATAGAATATTCTGCATCTGTTGAGTACTTACTGAATCTTCATATTCCAGCTCAGCAGGCACGATGTCATGAGTTTCTGTATATGACATCTCATAAGACATGTTGTCACAGTACATGTCTCAATATTCCATAGAACATCTTGTTTTTGTACCTGTTTTGTACCTGTTTATATTTGCAAGTTCTATACATCCTATTACATATTGCTGCTACTATATTTTAGCCAAACATAAATGCCAATCACATAATTTAGAGCATCAACAATCTTCCCCTTTGGCTTATTTTGGCTAAAACTACACATTTAATTATAAATTGCAGCAAAACATAAACTAAAAACTTAAGAAGAGCAGATCTTTTACATCTTTGGCAGACTTCAGAATTCATTCAAGTCTTCACAATATCTTCAATCCGCTCTGTCTTCAAATATTTCTTTGTTTCTTTTGACAGTAGTGGACTTCAGAATACGTAGTGGACTTCAGAATACCTTCAGACAACTCTCCCCCCTTTTTAGCCACAATATGACAAAGAGAATATCGATGTCATAACATCCAGTTGGACATTTCACTATAGGGAAAAAATTCCTCAGCACAGAAACCAGTTCTTGTCCTTGAGGACCAATGATGGAATAAGAGTACTCTTATATACTCGTTTGAGGTGCATAAGAGAAAACTTAAGTTCAACATTTCCACCACTTCTTGTAACTCATAACACAAATCACAATTGTGTTCATAACTCAGATCACAAACCACAAATACAACAGTATATATAATATGCATGACAGTGCATATGATAGAACACTTTTTGGTGACCTCACACAAGAACTCATGACAGAAAAGAATAGCATCCCCAGCCCTTGTTTTTCTTTTTCTGGCCAAACTTTGGCATAGCAACCCATCACAATACCAAACCCATACACAACTTATTTGAACACAAATGAAAAGCATACTGAGAGAAATTCATATATGCGATATGTTGTGACTGAAGAGAAGAAATGACCCCATTATATATCCATTTGAATTCATAGAAATTAACGATGGTCTTGGTCTTGGTCTTTGGTCAAACGCGTTATAAGGAAACATCCCTAAAAGCAATTAATCTTTCCAATCCGGTTTTTGATTGTTTCTTCTGGTAGGAGTTATCTTTTTAAAAAAAACCAACGCATGCATAGTAATCATTTATAATTTACACCGTCCACTGATGTGAATAGATAGTATCAAGGGAAATTCCCTTGTTTGGCTCAGTAGATACTATGTCTTTAAACATGTTATGACATCCTGTCAGACATTGTCACCTTTTCACCACTCGTGCACACTGACCAATCTTCTTCAACTAACCTTGAGAAAACATCCTAAAAACCAAATTAATGATCTCCCAGTCACTCTACTAACCCCTATCATAGACACAGTGATCATGCAGTTCTAAAACCAGTTCAACACAAAATACAAAGTTTCCTAAAATGTAGCCTGAGATAAATAAGGAAACATAACAACAAAACATAACAGCCACTGTTGTTACTCACTGGTATCAGAGCATCAACAATCATTATATCCCACGAGATTTTGAGGGGTTATAACTTTAAGCATGTCTCTCCAAGGTTTGATATCCATATGGACCTTCAAAAGGCCTATGACACATTTGAATGGGGGGGCCTTGAAGGTATTATGAGAGAGTTGAGCTTCCCTCCTAGATATATCGAATGGATCATGACCTGTATCACTACAGTTTCCTATCAATATGTTATCCAGGGGAAAAAAAGTGCAATTGTGAAAGCCAAGAGAGGGATTAGACAAGGGGACCCAATATCACCCCTCTTGTTTATCCTCATCACGGAGTATCTACATATAAGTTCGAAGAAGATCCATAGACAACCAAAATTCAGGTTTCATCCTAAATGTGCAGAGTTGGAGATCATTGACATATCCTTTGCAAATGATATAATTATGTTTAGTAGAGGTGATGTTGATTCTGTGCAGGTCATCATGGAAGAGTTTCATAATTTCTCTACTACAACAGGTCTCAGGGTAAGTCCTCAAAAGTGTAAGTTGTATTTGGGAGGAACCCTTGAGCATGAGCAAGAACAAATCATTTCTACCACTGGGTTTGCTTTAGCAAATTTACCTTTCAGGTACTAGGGAGTGCCCCTCTCAAGTAGAAGGCTCACTATCATGCAGTGTCAACCCCTTATTGAGAGAATTGTGCAGAGAATTCAACACTGTTCTTCCAAGTTGTTGAGTTATGCATGAAGATGTCATCTCATTAAGAGTGTTTTTTTCTATCACAGCCTATTGGATGTAGGTGTTTCGCCTCCCCAAAAAGGTCATTCATCACATTAAAGGATTGTGCATGAACTTTTTATGGAGTGGAAAAGAAGAGAGGAGCTACAAAGCCTCTATAGCTTGGGATAACTTGTGAAAGTCAAGGAATTCTGGTGGTCTCAATATCACTAAATTACTGCATTAGAATACTGCTACTCTTGCTAAGTTGTTGTGGAACATCCAGTCGAAAGTTGATAAGCTGTGAGTTCGTTGGCTAAATGCTTACTACCTTAAGGATCAGGATGTGATGCAGTAGAAACATCCCCAAAACTGCTTGTGGATGCTTAGAAGGATCCTGAAAGTTAGGGATCAAGTGCTCTAAACAACATATTGGGAGGCTCTTGTGCAGGGGAACAAATTTGTTACTTCAAGCATGTACAAGGACTAGAGAGGTGATTCAGAACACATGCAATGGAAGAAGCTGTTTTTCTCTAACTATGCAAGGCCACGAGCAGTCTTTACTTTGTGGCTTGCACTCATGGGGAGACTTCAAACAAAAGACCGGTTGATTCAATATGGCATCAATGTGGATGCTAGTTGTGTTTTTTGTTCTAAGGTTGAATCAATTGAGCATTTGTTTGTTGGTTGCAGCAGAACAAGAGAAGTGTGGCAAAGCATTCTTTCTTAGGCTAGCTATAGCAGGATTCCCTCCAATTTGACTAATGAAAGGGCTGGCTCATCACTGAAACAAGGAAGAAAGGTGAAGAAGATGCATCCTCAAAGTTGCCATTGCAAAAACAGTCTATGCTGTTTGGAGAATGCGCATCGACTTGATATTCAACTAACACATACCGGATGACACAATAAAAAATACGATAAAGGAAAATATAGTGTTGAGATGTATAGAATATAAGAAGATTTCCACTCACATCAATAGAAAGTCTCCGTTTTCTCTTCCTCAGGCCACCACACCTTTCATTTTTATTCAAAACAGATATGATTTTTTAGTTGGGTTTGGAGAAGAAGATGAAGGAAAATAATTGAAACTCATAAATTAGTTTATGTTTGAATAGTTATTGTTTGGTTGCTTTATTACTGTTTTGTTTTTATGTTTGAATCTGAGAGAGATGAAAATAAGAGTTGTTGTTTTTGCGTTTTGGAAAGAGAGGAATATAATTTTTCTTTCTGTTTCATGAAAAGATAAATGAAAGGGAAAGTTGTTTGGTTTTATGTTGTGAAAGAAAAGGGGAGGATTATCCAATAAAGGAAATTATGGATTACTTAAAATATAAAATAAAGTTTCATCTTTTGAATGTTCGAAGAATAAGATAAATTTCTGGACAGAAACCTGGGTTTGGGATGCATGCAGAGAGAGAAATGAGAGGTGTGAAGGATTTTCTGTAGCTAAAATTGGTTTACGCCACGTGTCGTTCCACATCAGTGACACATAGATTTATTAACTCACTTTAACTAACGGAATAGAAAGAAAAGACTAAAGTGGTCCAGTTTGTAAAGTTAAGGCATCAAAATGGCCTTTTTAAAAATTAAGTGACCGAAATGGACCTCGAAATAAAGTTAAAGGATGAAAAATGGTATTTTGCCTTTTAAAAATTACAACATTTGATTATTATTTTTTAAAAGTCATCCTAGTGTCTTAGGAACACTCTTCAAAGATTTCAAGTATAAAAAAAATATTGTTTAAAAAAATATTTATTATATTTCAAATGTATTGCATACAAATATTTTTAAAAAGAACATATATTTATTTAAAAAAATCAATTAGTTCTATTTCTAATATATTGAATAAAAATATTTTTAAAAAAACATATATTTTTAAACTCTTATAAAAATACTCAATGTAAATATTTTCAATAACTAAAATTAAAAAAAAAAATTTTTAAAACAAAAGTGTCTTTTCCACCAAAATTCATAAAAAATAAATAAATGAAATAAAGTTTAAATATGTGATTAGACCCTTTAATTATCTTTTATATTTAGTCGCCGGACATATTTTTGGCTTCTGTCTTTAACCTTTTCAATAAAATAAAATAATTCAGATATTTTGTCTTAATCTTTATAAAAATTGTTCATACTAAAAATCAAAAGAAATATATGTTATTTTCTTTATTTAAAAAAATAGAAACGATACTAACTTGTGCCAAACATATAAGTTAAAGAACTTTAATGTATAATTTTTTTAAAAAAAAAAACTTATATTAAACTGAGTTAATACTACTTTTCACCTCTGTAATATAGGTGAAATTTGATTTATCTTTTGGTAGTATTTTTTTTAGTTTCCTCCGATAATATTTTTTTTGTTTGGATTACCCCCTGAACGTACAATTTAAACACTAAATCTGAAGGGGGAAATCAAAAAAAAATATTATAGGGAACTAAACTTTACATTTAAGGAGCAAAAGACATAATAATTTTATATTTTATGGGATGTTTGAAAAAAAAATTATAGAAAAAAAAGCAAATTTCGCCTATATTACAGATTTTTTTTTTATATTCAACTTTGTAAAAGCTAAAATATTATATTATTTCATAAAAACTTTCTCTTTTTTGATTCCTTAACTTGTACCCATATTATACAAGTTAGCAATATCCAAATTAGATTATTAGACATGTATTCTTCCACTCCCAAATTATAAGATGTTTCAAATATTCCCACAAATTTATGAACACTGCTAATTATATATGCGAAAGAGAAATTATTTATAAATATAATATTATCATTCATTAAATATACATGAAAAAAGAAGTAAAAAAATTGAAAGAAAAAATAATAATTAATATATGATATATTTTAAAAAATTAATAAATTTATATTTAAATTATAAAGTGACTAATAATTTTTTGGTTTTTACAAAATAACTTATAATTTAAGACATAAAAAATAGCTAATAAGAAATAGTAGTTAATATGTAAGGGTCTGGCTGTACTTGAATTTGAATGCAATTGATATTAAAGTCGTTAGCTGTACCAGCCAATTTATTCACTGCGGTGTATATATGATATGGCAGGGAAATTCTCGTACTGGCTAACTGCCATGTATGCTTTGAATAAGTTGGAGCAACGTCAAGATTTAGTTCTGCATTTAATCTTTAGTTTTGATGATAACAACTCATAGTTTGAAATATCTTTACTAAAACTTCATAAAACTCATTTATACTTCATCTTTCATGACTCATAAACCAAACATCACAATACCATGAAAGGTAATTTGTCATATTAAAATAATTAAAGAAAAACAAAATAGTTCCAAAAACAAATGATTCCGACCCCAATGTTACGTATCAGAGCAAAACTCCTTTATTCGAAAACAAACGCTAAAAAGGACTCCACGAAGCTATCCTCTAAGCTTCAACGGACTAATTCTGGTTACTTGCACACTACCCACGTTGAGGTAACATTCAAACAGAAAGGGTGCGTACTTCATAATTATTATAAAAGACATAAGGAATAAATATAGTAGTTGTACAACAACTATCAATAGTCACATATATACCAATACATGTGTATCCTCATAGTTCACACACTTACTCACACATGTACATCATTATATACTCACAACATCATCACGCAATTTTAGCCACAATCATCGTCTAATTCTCACTTACTCACGGATAGTCAAAAAATCACAAAAATCAAATATTATGCAATATCACAAACAATGCAATGCAACATCATTAGACTCATGCATATGGTACCAAATCTTCACTGATGGGATTGAGGTTATCACTGGACCAATTGTCTTGCAAACATCTCTGGACCAATGTCCTAACATATGATATGAATGTATAATTCACATCAAAATAATAATCGACCACGGTTAGTCAAAATGAATCATCATTCACTCGTTCGTCATATCATACCATCATCTCTATTACACACAACATATACTTCACATTCATCACATTATAAATCATCATAAAAACATTTCACTACAACGAGCAATACATACACGTAGTCATATAATCGAATTCAACCTCGTCGACAAAATATCCCTCTAAACCCATCTAAACGTGCCAATTAAATTCCAAAAAATTATTCAGAAATTGGTATCAAATACAAGCTTTCATAATCCGAAATAATTTTTCAAAAATAATTTTTTTCGTTCCAGACTACCGCGTTAAGTGGCCTCCCCATCGCGCTAAGCACGTCCCTCTCTGTTTTGAACCATGTTTTATTTTGGGAGCGCACTAACCAGTGTCTGTGATTTCTGCAGAAAACCCTGCGCGACCTGCATCATACCAGTCATAGTTTTTAACCCCAAAACATGTTTAAATCAATATTTTCCCGCGATTGAAGGTCTATTAACCTAGTTCTAACATGTATTATTCATTACGAACATCAAAATACAATTATTCATCATAGTCCCAAGAATCATGAACAAAACCTAGACCTTCAAATCCATAGAATGGTAGATTTGACTCTAGATCATGTTATTACTCACCAATTCACCAATCATGAACATCATATATCATATAAGCAATACATTCCAAGCATCAATCATCATAGTTTCACAATAGACATCAATTCATCACTAAATCCCAAATACAAACCCAACCTAAAGTTATCTAAACCTTAGATCAAATATAAGAATTACGATAACTCCCTTTACCTAAGATTATACCTCGCTTGGTTCTCTTCCCACGTTTCTACGGTTGGTTGTCCTTTCTTCTCTTCTTTCCCTCTCTCTCTGTCTCTCTCTCCATCCCTCTTTCAAGTTTCTCCCAAATTTTTATGATGAATGAATATTTCCTTCTCTTTTCCCCTTCTTACTTAGATAGCCTTAGGACCCCTAATATGATCTTCCTATTATGCTCTCAATTATTCCACCTTACATTATCACCTTCATTTAATAATTCTAATTAGAAACTCTGTTTATTTATTATTCTAACTAACACCTTAATTCAACTACCCCGCACATATCGCACCTAGGCATCACACGTCATAGAATCTCATCGATAAATCACAATCACGTCATAATACTCACAGAAATCCACATATTCATACTTAATCAATTAAATAATGGATTAAATAATCAAATCTAATTTTTGAGGTGTTACAAACTTGTATAAACCAAACATGTTCGTATTCCTTCATTTCTCATTTATCTCATTGATTATGGTGAATAATTTTTTTAGAAGAAAAAGTTTTTAGAAAACTCAATTCAAACCCCCATTTCTTGTGTTTTTCTCAACCTTCAATTGGTATCAGAGCTCCAACTCTGTTATTGATTTTCTATTCAAATACTTAACAGTGTAGAAAGGCCCAATGTGAGAAAAACTTTAATGGTTGTCGCTGCCAACACAAATGAAAGTGATAGCTACAATGTTAAATCTCTTGTCTTTGATGGAGAGAGATTTCACTATTGGAAGTCATGAAATAAAGCTAGAAAAATATTAGCCTCAAAAAATAGGAAAAGAATTTTCTCTAAAGTCCATATCAGAAAGAACCAAGTCAGATAAGAACAAATCCTTCCAAGCTAAAGAAGTGGAAGATTCTGACGATGAAGTTTTTGATGATGAAGATGAATTGTCACTTATGTCCAGAAGAGTTAAGCAACTGTGGAAGAAAATAAAAACAAATTTTGAGGATCTAGAAATGGAGGAGATTGTCTAGAAACACCTAGTAAAGGAAGATCAAGTAAATAAGTTACATGCTAGGAATGCAAGGAGCCTGGTGTTATACCCCAAAATTTGCCCACATATTTTTCAAGAAAACTCCAATCTGAAAATTAAAAGTCTCATATAATTATGGATTATTTCAACAAATATCCTAACATATGAAACACTTAGTTTTTAGAATTTTTCTTATACAGTAAATTGGCCTGCAGTTGAATTTATTCTTACGCAAACGCCAAATACTGTTTATTACTTCACACATGCTATTTATTTATTTACAGATAAATAGTACTGACACAATTGGTACAGAGTTAAATCTTTTTGCAGGCGCAGAATCAGGAAACTCAGACTGTACTGGTAACAAGTAGATTATTATTATCTTTTGTTTCCCACTAGTTTTTGTACTATATTCCATTATTTTCAAAAATCTTTTCAAATCTCTTTTTCAAAAATCAAATCTCTCTTTTTCCCAACACTATCATCCACTTTCTTTCAAATCTTACTTCCACTCAAATTTTCCTTTTGTACGGAATCACATCATTCCCCAACGTCTCTTTCCTTCTTTCCATTCTATAAATACCTCTCATTTTCTTCCATAAAATCTCACATCAAATTCCAACTCATCTTTCAAATTCCTACCTCATATCTATTTTCTCTTCTTCCCTGACAAGAATGGCAAAGTGGATAGAGACACTGTTTCTTACAGTCATCACCATTGCTACGGTGATCATGACTTTCTTCTGCCTGCATAGTCCTGAAGAGTGTGGACCTGCAATGGTTGCACTCCCAATCATCTACATGTTATTGTTCATAGCATGGGTCATTAATCGTCATTCTTAAAATTTGCCGTATTTCTTATTTCTTAAATGTACCGTTTATTCGTCGTACTGTTCAATATAGTATGTGATATTTGTACTGTCAGTATTAAATGTTGTACTATTTGTCATAATATTGCTTAATTACTAAGATAATATTTTGTGTGTTTTCTGCCAGTCAAATATTCCTATTTATGTGCATTAAATGATTTTCAGGATTATTATCGGTAATTTTGCCCGCATACCGTAAATATTAGTTATTTATTATGTCTATGTTTTTAACAGGTCATGTAAATAAACTTTCATTTTTCACATAAAACATAAAACAAAAACAACAAAAAAAAAGAAAATTAACTTTGACTGTTGATTCTTCACTCTAACTGCTACGTCAATACCTAAACAGTCAGTTGACAGCCAAACTGCTGGCAGTACAATTCTCAGTGTTTTGTACCATAAATCAAATCAATCTTTCACAATTCAAAATTCCAAGATCTTTGTGCTAGAAGTCTTCTGAATATCACGCGATTAGCAGAAACTCAACACCGCACAAAAAAAATCAGGTACGTTTAACTGTCTCCTACACAAACAGTCCCTAATCAGGGTTTTTCTTGTTTTTACAGGAGCAACAAGTTTTTGAGAGCTCAAATGGATTTCATACACATCCATATATCTCAAAGTACCATCATACAAATTTTCAAACTTCAATTCATTCAGACGCACCGTCAGCAGCTCAAACAGTCAACAGACGACCCGTTTGACCAAAAAAGTCAACAGACAGTCAAAAATGAAATTTTTTGTCAAAATCCATATTTTGTCAAAGGATTCATCATTTGATCATTGGATGATCATAATTCATCAAGGAAAGATCAAAAATCAACAAAACTCTAAGATTCAAAATTAGGGTTTTTGCCTGAAAAGTCAACTCAACTTTGACTGATCATAACTCTCTCATCCTTCATCCAAAAAATTCAAACCAAAGCTCATCTTGAAGGAAATTCAATTATCTTTCAAATTCCATTGATCCCATGGTCATTGGATTCACCATTTGAAAAATATGACCAAAGACATTACAGGTCATTTTCAAAGTCAACAAAAAGACACTTTTTTCAAAAGGACACACAAGGAGCTTCAAAAATCATTTTGACATGAGACAAAAGGCATTGGTTAGAGGACTCTTTGAGGTTTCCAAAAAGTGCAAGATCTCCTTCATATGACAAAAATTGAAGGATTTACACCTTGTTGAAGTTGGCTAAATTTTGGGAAAATACATGAAATCAACATTGCTCAAAAATGTATTTTTTCCAAATGGGGCCAAGTTTTCAGCATTCAAACATCATTTCCATGATGTTATGGGCCTCCCACGACCAAGACTAAGCCCATACCTTTTTTTATCCATTTTTGCATGATTTTATCTTATTTTAAGATTAAAATTAAAAGGAAAATGCATGGATAATGGTTAGCTTACAAATCAAGCATGACTCACCTCAAAGAATCTTCATCTTTCTGCAGAGAATTGAAGGGCAAGGCAGGTGCATTGAAGGCAAGATGACTTGGTTAAGAATTCAAGGTTTTTAATATTAAAAAACCAAAGTTTCAACAAAGGCAACTAAAGACACTTCTTAGCTTCAATTGTAAGCACTCAATGCTTATAAATAAGCTATCATAGTTCAGTAACAAAAGAGAGGCGAGTTCAGAAGCATACATAAGCTCATAACACTTGTAATCACTTGAAAAAAATTCAAAGAAAACTCAAATTCGAATTTGTAATTTCAGTCCATTTCAATACAAACTAAGCATTCATACACCTTCCTTGAACATCACTGAAACTATCCCAATCAGTTACAAGCCTTGAAGCTCACTGAATCGAGCTATACAGGTCCAAATTTGTTCAAACTAAAATCAATTCGTATCTGGTTATTCACACATGTTTAACAAGATGTAGACTTACTATTAAGTTTGGTTTGAAGTGTAGATCATTTCTGGAAACTTAATTGAAGTTTGGACACGTATAAATGAAACTACCATTTTAGGGTTCATAGCTTCAAAATTAGGGCTTTCAAAATTAGGCCAAATTACAAGTTCTAAATAGCACCATTAGGTTCGTATGGATCAGACGAATTGAATGGTACCATCGCGCCAAATTTCTCTGCACGTTTACCCCTATTCGCTATTTTGCAGGTTTGAGGTTCATCAATTACAGCGCATGTTTCATAAAAGCGTTGTAAAAACCCCTGGCTGAAGGTTGAAGACGATGAGGTGTCTCCCCCTCATTGGTTCAGCAGCGCGCGTACCTTTTTAAATTTCCCTCTAATTCTGTGCTTTGCAGGTGCAACGTGTCCCATGAGCCTCAATTTCTGGACCACTTGATTTCATTTAATGAGTCATCCAACGCTCCAGATCACGCGTGCACATCATACTCCCTCATAAATTTCCATACAGGATCAGTATCCTTTTATTTTCTATTTTATTTTCTATTTTATTTTTAATTTCTTTGTTAAATTAATTAAAAATAGTTTTAAAAATCCAAAAAATACACAAAAAATATTTTTAGACTTCTAAAATAATATATTATTTTCTGAAATAAAAATATTTTATTTTTCTTCAAAATTTTAATATTTTGCATAATTAATTAGTATATATTTATATATTTGCTTTTTAATTATTCTAACCAATCAAAAAATCATAAAAAAATTTGTTCTTTATATAAAATATTGTTTATATATTATAAACTAATTTTGTACATATTTTGAATAATTTTCTTTTTAAGTTTTACTTATTTGTATAATTATTTACATAATTATGTTTTAATTAACTTAAATCAATTCCAAAAATTCCAAAAAAATTAGTTTTGTTTTAAAATTAATTGACAAATATTTTGTACATATTTTAAACTTAATTTCTAGGTTTAAATCTATTTTCATCTTTTTTCTTCATTTTAATTTAATTAATCATGCATTAATTATAACTAAAATCAATCATAAAAAATCCAAAAACAGGCTTTTTATTTTCCTTGCAATTTAAACTCCTAGATAAATGTATAGGATGTCAAATTCATGTAAATAGGCTAGTTTACGTTTCCTGCACAATCGATGTAATAGCGTAGATTTACTTTCCGCACTTTACATTTCCGCATTTTACTTTCCAGCAAATATAAACTGCGTGTATGTCAAAGATAAAATTGAACCGTTAGATCACTAACTTCAAAGATAAAATATCTGAATCCAATCACAATCACACTTGCACCTCTTAAGGTAAATCCCTTCACATTCTTTTCAAAATCAAAGTCAAAATTCCACTGTTTTGAGTACAAAATCGAACCTTGCGTTTATATCCGGTGAAAGGATAGATTTTTAAAGGAAATAGGATAAAGACCTTACAACTCAGGGTAGACCTCCTAGTTTGCTTGCTCAAATCAAAACAAACAAATTCTCATACACTGTTGTTTTTCAAAACAAAACTTCCCAAAAAGACAATACTTTGTATACATCCAAACACGGATTATTACAAAGTTAACGTTCTTTTCAAAACATCTTTCGAAAGATAAACAAGCATTTTGTATACATCCACACACGGATCATTACAAAATTCAATTTACAAAAGTATTTGAAACCACATATGAGCATTCTAAAGCAATTGAAAAGTGATCGAAAAACAAGTGAGCTAAGCAAATTTAAGAGCCCATGGATAACCATGGATACAAAGGGTGCTAATACCTTCCCTTTGTATAACCTACCCCCTTACCCAGAATTTCTCAAAGATCTTTTTTCTGTTTCTTTTATAAACCTTTCCTTAATTGGATAATATAAAAGGTCGGTGGCGACTCTGTGAATTTTCAAAAAATGCGAAAGCATTAAGCGATAAAAAAGAGTCAGTTCACGTATCTCTACAGAACAGAGGTATGGCCCGGGATTAAAAAATCGGAGGTCCACAGAACTGGCGACTCTGCTGGGGAGATACTTTCAAAAAAACAAAATGTTTTCAAAAGGGGTTACCTTAAGAGAATAGATTACTTCGATGTTTTCAATTGTTTGATTTGATTGCTCTATTTTTCAAAGGTTTGTTTGGGTATTTTGCTTGTGTGAAAGATTCTAACCCGAATCTCGAGATACCTTAAGTATATGACAATAGACCAAGGAAACTGTACGGCATGTACCGATACGGTTGATCTGGTAGTCATCGTTAGTGCGATACTTTGGTTTATACTGATGTCCCTTGAAAACGATCAAGGAGTATATTAGGCTTCCGAAATGTCATTAAACACTAATCTGTCTTAGAACCTTTTTAGTTGAACTTGACTTGTGGCCTTTTAAGTGGCTAGCTTTGAAATTGATCGAAGTTAGTTATCCTCGAGGAATATTTTGATCGGCCGCTCGAGCGCCGTATTGAGATGTTAATTCCAAGGATCATAGAACCCGAATACTATTCTAGGACAGGTTTTAACCAACTCAACTTCAGTGGGGAGGGTATCACCTATCAGCTCCATGCAAGCCTTTAAACCTAAGGCTATTGTTTGATTTGTCTTTGTGTGCCACATGTTTGCATCATAAGCATATCATTTTTGCACCAAACACTTCAAGGATCAAAGAGTTTACCTTTGTTTTTGCAGGTAATGGCTCCCGCCACCAAAGATTACATCCGAATCAACATCTCAACGGTACCATCTGAACTAAAAGACTTAGTGTCAGAATTCCCCAGGAATGTTCAATTCACTGAAAGGCATGGTCACCTACTCCATTTGGTTACCTCAAAATTTGAAGAAGACATGATACGGGTCCTGTTCCAGTTCTTTGACCCTGAACATCATTGCTTTACCTTTCCTGATTACCAGTTGGTACCCACTTTGGAAGAATTCTCTGAACTAATGGGATTGCCTGTTCGAAATCAATTACCTTTCACTGGTTTAGAAAGGATTCCAAAACCTGAAGTCATTGCTGCTGCTTTACATCTGCGAAAATCAGAAATCGAGTCCAATTGGGAAACAAAGAGTGGAGTTAAGGGTTTACTTGCCAAGTTCTTATTGGAAAAGGCTCGACTACTGCTAGAAAACAAAAGTTATCCAGCTTTTGAGGAAGTTATGGCACTTTTGATCTATGGGTTGGTTTTATTCCCAAATCCCGACCAGTTCATAAGTGTACACATCATCAACCTTTTCCTAATCCGTAACCCGGTACCAACATTGCTGGGAGACATTCTACATTCTCTACACACTCGTACCATGAAGAAACGAGGAACTCTCATGTGCTGTATACCGCTACTGGCTAGGTGGTTTACATTTCATCTTCCCCGATCAGTGTTGAGAAATGAACAAAGAATGCAATGGTCTCACAGGATTATGTCTTTGTCTCATTCAGATATCCGGTGGAACAACTTCTTTCAAAGAGACATTACTATCATTGATCATTGTGGAGAGTACCCTAATGTGCCACTCCTTGGCATCAAAGGAGGCATCACTTACAATCCCTCTTTAGCTCTACGCCAATTTGGATATGCAAGGAGCAACGGTCCTCATGACATGATTATCCGTGGCATTGTGTTTGATTACGAGAGTGATTCTCATAGACACCGACGAAGGTTCATACATGCATGGGGCAGTGTCTATAGAATAGAAAGCAAAACTCTGGGGCAATGGAATTCTATCCCTATGGAACCTTACCTCAGATGGGTCCGTACTCATGCTCAGAAACTCCTTATGCCATATCCTGCTGTTCTACCTGTGACTATTGAACCAGAGGTCGAAGGATATGAACCTCAAGTTATTCTACACCCGGACATGCCAACTGACCTAGAAGAGTTGCAAAAATCTTGGGTTCAACTCAAAGAGGAAAGAGACACCTTCAAACCATACTGTCAAGACTATGAGAGAAGGATATTGGAGCTCACCGGACAGCTTCAAGAAGAACAGCAGATCAACACATTCCTGGGGGCAAAGAGAAAGCGTCCACGGGAGACCTGAAGGATCATTTATTTTATTTCTGTCTTGTAAGCCCAAATGAGGCAAAGAAAAAAGAAGCAAAAAAAAAAAGAAATAAATTGATTAACTAACGTTTGTTTCTTCTTTAACAAATCTAAACTCTAAGATCCTTGAAACATTGCACACACATTTCACTTCATGCATTGCACATACATTTCATACATTGCATACACATGGCATCCAGTCATACACATTGCATAACAGGTTCACATGACGGATTTCTCATCTTCTCACTGTTTATTTCAGTCAGAAGAGATGGAATCTGAAATGAGCATCAAGAATCTCGAAGCACAGAATGCCCAAGTTCAAGTGGCAATTCTGGAACTGGCAAAGGGGCAACAAGAACTGAAAGCCCTGATAATCAAGAAGAAAAAGAAGCCCAAAGGATCTGTAGGCTTGAGTCACCTGAAAAGGAAGATCAAAATTCCAGTCAAAAAGTTCACAAAGCCACCGATCCCTGAAACAGTCGGTGATGATGAACAAGAAGACAATCAAAGCAACCAGGGTTCTGCTAAACCCTCTCTCTCTTCAAATGAAGAAAATGATCATTCTGGGGACGAACCGGATGATGAAAAATACCAACAGCTGGAAGACCGTATGAAAGCTATGGAGATACAAAAAATACCTGGCTTAGATTTCAATGATCTAGGGCTCATCTCGGATGTTGTTATCCCTCCAAAATTCAAAGTTCCTGTCTTTGCAAAATATGATGGAGTTTCTTGCCCGAAACTACATCTGAGATCCTATGTGAGGAAGATACAACCTCATACAACGGATAACAAATTGTGGATTCACTTCTTCCAAGAAAGTCTGTCGGGTACACAACTCGAGTGGTACTACCAGCTGGAAAATACCAAGGTTCATACTTGGGAAGAATTAGCTGCTGCTTTTTACAAACAGTACCAATACAATGCTGATCTTGCGCCAACCCGTACTCAACTAAGGGGCATGTCTATGGGACCAAAAGAAAGTTTCAAAGGATATGCACAAAAGTGGAGAGATATGGCTGGAAGGGTTCAACCACCCTTATCTGATCGCGAACTAGTCGACATGTTCATGGGCACTTTAACTAGCCCTTTCTATAGCCATTTGCTGGGAAGCTCATCATCAGGTTTCACTGACCTGATACTGACCGGAGAACGTGTCGAAAGTGGCATTCAAAATGGAAAAATTCAAATAGGTTCCTCCTCTGGTACTACAAAAAGGCCCATCAGCGGGAGAAATGAGGTCAATGCAACACAAATTCAGAAAAGTCGCAAAAGTGAGCAGCATCAATCTGTAGGGGCAGTTCTGATCTCCGCATCTGCACCTCAAAAAGATCAACAGCCAAAATATACGCATCGACCAGATGCACCAAGAAGAAATTTCACCAAAATCAACATGCCAATCTCTCAGGCATTGCAGCGCTTGCTAAAAGCAGATCTGATCACCTTAAGAGGTCCTCCAAAGAATGTCAACACTTCCTCTCCGAATTATCGCCCTGATGCGACATGTGCCTATCACTCAAACTTTCCAGGACATGACGCAGATCACTGCTGGGCCCTGAAAAATAAAATACAAGATATGATAGATGCTGGTGAAATTGAGTTCGATCCTCCAGAAACTCCAAATGTCATCACAGCACCTATGCCAAAGCATGACAAAACTGTTAACGCTATCCTGGACACTGTTTACATCTATGATGTGAACGAATTATCAACTCCACTCTGCGAAGTCAAAGGAAAGCTAATCCGAGCTGGTTACTTTCCAGGGTGTGACCCCGACTGCTTTTACTGCTCCTGCCTGCCCAATGGTTGTGAAAATCTAAGAATGGGAGTTCAAAAGTGGATGGATCGCCGTATCATTATGTTTGAGAGGCTCCCTTCTATGGACGTGCTGTGCGAAGTCTTTGCAAACGGGATGAGAATAGAGGATGCTTCAGTGATATCCAGCTTACCATTCAAAATCTCTGCCAAGGCTCCATTCAAAATTTCTGCTACACTCAAAGTGGCATCAGTAGTCATTGCTAGTCCAACTCCATTTCCATACTCCTCAGACAAAGCTGTCCCATGGGGATATGACACTAATGTTTATGTTCATGGAATTAAGCAGGGTACCTCGACTGAAGAGACCGCAAAGTTAACTACTCCAACTGTGGGTAATATTGTGGGTACCAGCAAGATCACGAGAAGTGGAAGAATCTTTTCACCAGAAATTTCTCCAAATGTTGCTGCTGGTCCAGTCCGAGTCCCAGTTCCTAATCAAAATGTCAACGCTCGAGGCAAAGAGCCACAAGTTGAACAAATTCAAACCCCGGTGGAGATCACTGCTGAGGATCCATCAAAGCAAGAAATGGAGGAAATATTGAAAATCATCTGCAAGAGTGATTACAATATTGTTGAGCAACTGGGGCACACCGCTTCAAAAATCTCAATGCTATCTCTGCTAAAATATTCAGAAGCTCATGCCAAAGCTCTGATGAAGTTCCTCAAAGCTGCGCATGTGCCTCAAGAGATTTCAGTCGACCAATTTGAGAATTGTGTTGCCAATCTAACCGTGAACAATGGTCTCGGTTTCTCTGATGTGGATCTAACCCCTGCTGGAAAAAATCACAACAAAGCCTTACATATCTCCATTGAATGTAATGGCACCACTCTATCTCATGTGCTAGTAGATAACGGTTCTTCTCTGAACGTGTTACCGAAAACAATACTAGAAAAGCTTGACTTCGAAAGAATTATGTTACAACCAAGTGATGTTGTGGTAAGAGCCTTTGACGGGTCAACCAGAACGGTATACGGAAAAGTGAATCTCCCAATCAGAGTGGGTTCTCAAATCTTCGATTCTATCTTTTACGTAATGGAAATTCACCCAGCCTACTCCTGTTTACTTGGACGCCCTTGGATACATGGGGCAAACGCTGTAACTTCTACCCTGCATCAGAAGTTAAAATATCCAGTAAAAGGAAAGATTGTCACAGTCTATGGCGAAGAGGAATATGTGGTTAGTCACCTAAGCAATTCCAAATATGTTGAGTTGGAGGACGAATTCATTGAAACTCCATGCCAATCATTTGAGGTGGTCTCCCCAGATGTCTCTACCACCAAGCATATTCCTGCTATTCCAACTACAACTATGGCTTCTCTCAAAGATGCCAAAGCCACGATTGAACAGGGTGATTGCACAGTATGGGGACAGCTTCCCGATATACCCTACAAGTCTGACAAACTAGGTCTGGGCTATGATAGTGAAAATCAAAAGAATGATCAAAGTCCTCGTTCTGAAGGATTGATGTCACACTTCGTCAGCCAAGAAGTAAACGCTATTGAAGATGAAGGAGTGTTCTTGAACCATATCATTCAGCCATATCCAGATGAGATTCCACCCATTTCCATGGGAATGTGGGATGCTGTGGGAGAACCAAACGGCGGGTATAATTATCAGTATGCCGCACCTCAGAATTCTTATATTGCTATGGAAGACCTTACCCCGACTGGATGGGGTGATCAAATTGGAAATGACGAAAGTTTCACAAGTCCCATCACTGAGCAATATCAAAATCCACCCAAAGAAGTATGGGACACGCTAGGAGAACCCAGCGGCAAATATGACTATATGGTGAAATACTCCGCTCCTCCGAGCTCACAAATTGCCATGGAGGACATTGTCCCAACTGGATGGGATGAATATTACGATGACAATTTCGCTTTCGAAGAAGCCAGGGAAATACCAAATAACGAGGGTTGTTTTCTGTCAGCATACACTCCTCATCAGGATGCACAAGTCTCTATTCAAAACATCATCCCGACTGCATGGGACGGCCTTATCGAGCATCTCGCTCAGCCAACAGAGATATCTCAGCTTGGGCTCTCGTATCCAGCAGAGTATATCCCTTATCCCGAAGGATCACCGGCTCATTTTCCCACTAATGAAATCAATGCTGTGGAAGATGAAAAAGACAACTGCAACTGGAACAGCTGGATACTCCCTGCTCACAACAGTGGATTGAACAACTGGAAAGCTGAGGATGTGATCTCCTTTGACCAGGAGTAAATGCCATTTCCTGTTTTCTTTGTGTATATTGTGCAAAGATAAAAATGGTTCCTGAACAATCGAACCATGAGCTTGAAAGCCGTGTGCCTTAGCACACCGGTCCTTCTATAAGGGCTTATCATATCATGATCATGTGCATTCAATAAAATCATGGGACGCGTGCATATTTAAATTTTGTGATCCTTTTTCCTTCTTTCTTCGCTTTCAAATAGCTATGTTTTTTTCTTCACACATACTCACATAATTAACCTGCAGATTCACATACACTCTGGATCCAGTCAACAACGATTCTGCTATTGCCCGTCATGACTTTGAAAGTCCGATCTACCAAACTGAGGACGAAAGTGAGGAAGATTGTGAAGTGCCAAGAGAAATTGCAAGGCTGCTAGAACAAGAAGACAAGGCCATACAGCCTCACGAGGAGCCAATTGAGGTCATCAACTTGGGCAGCAAAGAAAAGAAAGAAGTCAAAATAGGGGCTGATATTAGAACAGCGTCAAGCAAAGACTGATTCAAATGCTGCGAGACTACGTCGAGATATTCGCCTGGTCCTATGAGGATATGCCAGGCCTTGACACGGACATCGTAGTTCATCGCCTGCCAATCAAAGAAGGTAGCACTCCAGTCAAACAGAAACTACGAAGGAGTAGGCCTGATATGTCAAAAAAGATCAAAGACGAGGTTGAAAAACAGTTCAATGCCGGATTCCTAAAAGTTGTAAGTTATCCTCCTTGGATAGCTAACATCGTGCCTGTACCTAAAAAAGACGGGAAAGTCAGAATGTGCGTGGACTACAGAGATCTGAACCGGGCAAGCCCCAAAGATGATTTCCCTTTACCACACATCGATGTACTGGTTGACAATACCGCACAATGCAAGGTATTCTCCTTTATGGACGGATTCTCAGGGTACAATCAAATCAAGATGGCACCCGAAGACATGGAAAAAACAACCTTCACAACACCCTGGGGAACCTTTTGTTACAAAGTAATGCCCTTTGGTCTGAAAAACGCAGGAGCAACCTATCAACGTGCAATGGTAGCACTATTTCATGATATGATTCATCAAGAAATAGAGGTGTATGTCGATGACATGATTGCAAAATCCAACACCGAGGAAGAACATTTGGGTCATTTACACAAGTTGTTTGACAGACTCAAGAAATACAAGTTGCGACTGAACCCAAATAAGTGTACCTTTGGAGTAAGATCCGACAAACTCTTAGGTTTCATCGTCAGCAGCAAAGGTATTGAGGTTGATCCCGCCAAGGTTAAAGCCATTCAAGAAATGCCTATACCTCGTACTGAGAAACAAGTCAGAGGATTCTTGGGACGTCTAAATTACATCGCCCGATTCATTGCCCACATGACTACTACTTGTGTGCCGATCTTCAAACTGTTGAAGAAAGATCAAGTGGAAAGGTGGAATGACAAATGCCAGTTAGCCTTTGACAAAATCAAAGAATATCTCCAAAAACCTCCAATCTTGTTGCCACCTGTGGAAGGCAGACCTCTGATAATGTACCTAACTGTGTTAGAAGACTCAATGGGGTGTGTACTAGGACAACATGACGAATCCGGCCGAAAGGAGCACGCAATCTACTATCTTAGCAAAAAGTTTACCGGTTGTGAAACAAGATACTCACTACTCGAAAAAACTTGTTGTGCCTTAGCTTGGGCAGCTCGCCGGCTAAGACAGTACATGCTAAATCACACCACTTTCCTAATCTCCAAGATGGATCCCATCAAATACGTGTTCGAAAAACCTGCTCTCTCTGGAAGAATAGCGAGATGGCAAATAATCTTAACAGAATATGACATTCAATACACTTCACAAAAAGCAATCAAAGGAAGTGTGGTAGCTGATCATCTGACTCATCAAGCAGTGGATTATTATCAAGCATTGAACTTTGACTTCCCAGACGAAGACATTATGCTAGTCAATGACTACAAACAATCAGGACCAGAAGAAGGACCCGAGCCAGGATCCCGGTGGACTATGGTTTTTGACGGAGCTTCTAATGCACTTGGCAATGGCATCGGAGCTGTGATCATTTCCCCCGCAGGAAGTTACACACCGTTCACTGCCAGATTATGCTTCAATTGCACTAACAACATAGCCGAATACGAAGCATGTATTCTGGGTCTTAAAGCTGCAATCGATCTAAGAATCAAATTCCTGGAAGTCTACGGAGACTCGGCCTTGGTAATCTACCAAGTCAAAGGGGAATGGGACACGAAGCACCCAAATCTAATTCCTTACAAAGAATATGTGCTGAGTTTGATTCTTTACTTCGAAGAAATCACTTTTGAACAAATCCCACGCGAGGAAAATCAACTAGCTGATGCATTAGCTACCATGTCATCCATGTTCAAAGTCAGGTGGGACAACGAGGCGCCTATGATCACCATTTACAGGCAAGATGAACCATCCTATTGCAATGAGATCAATACCGAAGGAACCGAGGAAAAACCATGGTTCCATGAAGTAAAAAGATATCTCGAAGCTCACGAGTACCCTGAAGGGGCATCCATTAACGACAGAAAGTTTCTAAGGAGATTTGCTGCCAAATTCTTTCTAAGCAATGGAACCTTATACAAACGCAACCATGACTCGACTTTACTTCGCTGTGTAAACAAGAAGGAAGCAGAACAGATCATGGAAGAAATACACAATGGTGCCTTCGGTACTCATTCCAGTGGACATACAATGGCTAAAAAGATCCTTAGAGCAGGTTATTACTGGTCTACCATGGAAACAGACTGCCATCATCACTCCCGAACATGTCACAAATGCCAGATATACGCTGGCAAAGTACATGTACCTCCAGTTCCATTAAGCGTCCTGACGGCTCCTTGGCCTTTTGCAATGTGGGGTATTGATATGATTGGAGAAATCAAACCTACTGCCTGTGGTGGTCGTTTTCTTTACCTCCCCGTTTCACTTGGGAGGACGGCACGCTAAACCCTTCACGCGAAATTTGGAAGGAGAATGCGCCCGTGGTGGGATGAATTTTATTTCAGTTCTTCCTACGATATCACACGAACTTTCTTATTTGTCCTACGAGTAGGAAAGGGGAAAAAAAATCTCAACTAAACCCTAGGAGTTTGCTAAGTGTGGGGATTTACACCTAGACTAGAAATTCTGGAGTCCGGGAGGTCGGTTATACATAGGGAAGTGTTTAAACACCCTACATATCTGTAGTACTCTACAGGAACCTTCTCTGTGTCTAAATGTGTTTGTGCTGCTAATGATTATTGGGAAAGTTTCTCCTTTGTGTTAGGAGAAGGAATTGAATTGAATAAAAGAAAGACAGACAGACAGACTGACTATTTTTGGTATTTTATTAGCTCGCTGAGATTCCTTGTGAACCTCATGCCTACATATCCCTAGTGGAAGTCAGAGCTTAATGTAGTTCGGGGAACTAACTAGGGAAATTAATTATTTTTGGTGCCTTGCTTGAAGCTCAAGGTTGAGGCTTGGAATTAAATCTCTGTTTACAGTAAAGAGACATGAAATTATCTCTACAGAGAGGTATTTGTACTATTCTACCACAAACATTTTGAAAGAGTGACAGAATAACTGGATTCATTTCATTCAAGAGGGGGACCTTACTTGTGTATATGCAAGTATACCAGTCAAATGCCTCTTAAATGAAAGAAAGATGCTCATCCAAATTAGGGAAAGTTACCACATGTTTGGGTTTTACTGCCAGCTCATGCCTTTCAAAATCCTAAATGGGAGACTTGATTAAAATTGAGATGAAATGTTTGTTTGTTTGAATGTGGTAGAGTAGTAAAAATATCTCTCTATAGAGATAAGCTATGTCTATCTACTGTATAAAAGATTTGACTTTAGCTGGCTTGTATGAGGCCCAAGCTTGAGGCTTTTTGATTAATTAATTAATTATTGACTCTAGGAGATGACTCCACTGGGGATTAATTACATGATATTTTTGTGTTCTGTACAAAGCCCAGAATTGAGGCTGACTCTACTTAGGGAGACTCTATTTATGTGCCTTGTACAAAGCCCAAGGTTGTGGCTGACTGCTGAGGATAATTAAATGAATGACTCTATTTTATGTGCCTCGTACAAAGCCCAAGGTTGTGGCTGACTCTAGCTAGGGAAAACATTATTTTCTGCCTTGTACAAAGCCCAAGGTTGTGGCGGACTCTTAAATAAATGAATTGAGTATGGATGACTATATGGGAAAAGATCCTGGGTGTTAGGAATCTTTGACACATGAAAATATGGTTTATCTGCCTTGTACAAAGCCCAAGGTTGTGGCTACTGAATGATGAAGGACTCACTGGGGAGACTCTATTATCTGCCTTGTACAATGCCCAAGGTTGAGGCTGACTCTTGATAGGGGAGTTTTATTGTTTGGGTGCCTTGTATGAAGCCCAAGGTTGAGGCTAACTGTTTTTGTTGGTTTTGACTCTACTGAGGAGGTTTTATTTATTGAAAGACTGTTTTTCTTTGGAAGCTAACCCTTTCCAGGGATTTTGACTCAGCTGGTGAATTTGTCTGTTTAAAGACTGACTTTTATCATGTTTTTGGAGGCTGACCCTTTCCAGGGGTTTTGACTCTTTTGGGGAAATTATCTCCTAAGAGAAATGAATCTTTATTTTTTTGACATTTTTATAATTGACTTTGGAGGCTAACCCTTTCCAGGGGTTTTTATTGAAATGATGGATTGATTTTAATTGACTTTGGAGGCTAACCCTTTCCAGGGGTTTTGTTGAAATGAAAGAATGTGTGGAAGCTAACCCTTTCCAGGGATTTTGGCATTTTTTAGACAGATGTTGGAGGCTAACCCTTTCCAGGGGATTTTGTCAACATGAATGGCAGAAAGATTATCTAGTGGAGACTTCTTGTTTAAAGCCCAAGATGAAGGCTGACTCAATGCTGAGGATGACCAAAACATAGATCCTAGACTCTGCTAAGAGGGATTGATGAAGATAAGGGTGACAGAGACTGTCCATGTCTCTCATTCCAAAAGGTGTACTCAATGCAAAATTGAGACAAAGCTTGTTTAAAGTCTGGTTTAAATTGGAAGAAACTCACCAGGGTAGGCTAAAAGGTGACTAAAGACCTGTTCCTATGTTTATAAGAAACCTGTTGGGTCCTTGTATACAAGCTCAAGAGGAAGCTGGAAATGCTTTTAAGAAGCCTGTGGGTCCTTGTACAAAGCCCAAGAGGAGGCTAATCGAGGGTCCTTGTTATAGCACAAGAGAAAGCTATGTAGTTTTGAACTTATTTTGGCTCTAAGCAAATGGGTAAGAGGTTTCACCGGGAATAATTCCTCTTTGGGTGGATGTGTCCTATTATTTGGATTCTAAGGTTTTTACCAAGATGTTTCACCGGGAATAATTCATCTTGGGGGTTTGAACTACAGATCTCTAATTAGGAAAGAGCCTTCACCGGGAAGACATTCTCAATCCTAGGCCATATTCCTATAATATATATGTAGTTTAACTGTCCTAAGGTTTATACTCAAACGTAGTTCTAAACTAATATATGCACAGTTTATATTTGACAGTAATTTAAATAAAGACTGTAAATTGAAAGCTTGTAAAGCCTAACCTGGATGGAGTGGAGGCCATTGAAGAAGTATGTACAGAGCCTCAACAGTAATTTTTGTTGTTTTGTTGATAACAGTTGAATATATATATGATAAACAGTTAATGGTTTTTGAAAACAGAAGAAGTGAAGATGGACAAAGGTCACATAGGTATCTGAAGAGTTTCACCGGGAATAATGCCCTTCAAATACCAGAAGAATGTTTTGAAAACAGAAAGAAGATTTTGAAAATACAGTTTTTGAAAACAAGCTAAGAAGAGAAGGTTTTTGGGACTTACACTCTATTAGAGGCCCAGTACTTTACAGTACTGGTGTGAAAGCAATTGAAAATGATTTTGAATGATACAAGGTTTTGTTGTTTGAAAACCCTAATCATTTGATTTATTTGGAGATTGAAAACAGTTTTGAGAATTGACAAAAGTCAACTTAATTAAAGTAAAAATAAAGATTTTTTTACTTAATTAAGACCTAAACAATTAGGGTTTTATCATAAACTTTATTTACAAAATGATTTAGGTTAAAACAAAGTGAAAATATGTATTAAAGTATTTAAGAAAACACCTAAAACATACTATTTTAAACCTAATAAAAATACATGAAATAAATAATATTTTTATGATTTTTTTGATTATTCACAAAATATATACATTAAATGACAAGTGTGTGAAAAATGAAGTAAAAATGGATTTATTTGATAAGTTAAATGATTGTGTGAAGTTGATAAAAAAAAAGGAAGAAAAATAGTAGTAAAAATATGGTTTGGTCTCACCAAGGGTTGAACTCACGCCCTCTTGGTTACCAAACAAAACAAATACCAACTGAGCCACGCGCGTGGCCTGTTTAAGGAAAGAGCCCATATGATTATATGTGAAAGCAAGACATTAAATGAGTTGAAAAAAAAAATAAAATGAACAAAAGGTCTGAGGGGGGGATCGAACCCCAGACCTAAGGCATGAGAAAGTGAGAGGCGCTTGTAACCAAGTGAGCTGAACGTTTTAGTCGTTCAAAACACGCTTCCAATTGATTATATTTTAAACTTGCTTCTGAGAATTCAAAAAAAACGCGCGCAAAGCAACTTCATCTTCAACCTCACGATTCTAATTTCTGGAAATCCTATCTCCCTCAATTCTCAACTAAATTCAAAGATGTAAGGATGGATTTTGCTCGTTTTTGGACGAGGATTATGATGGTGTCCTTTAATTTCATTTATTCTAAGTGTAACATAAAATTCGCAAGCATGAACACTAAGAACCCTAAAACTGAATTTAAACATGAAATGCTATATATGTATGTTTTGATGCAATTGATTGAGGGCTAATGATCTATGAAGGTGCAGAAACCAACTGGTAACTTCATTTTTAATTTATCATGCGTGAACCATAGAGTTTGAAGTTTTGGAAACTTACCTGAAAAATGAAGATCTGGCTCTGATCAAAGTGTGTTGCAGAGTTGTTGCAACGATCCAAATAGCTTCAGTGATCCTCCTGGAAGGTGTTGAGATGCTTAGCTTGGACTGAAAGTACCCAGAACCTCTTGCTCGACCCCAACTGCAACAGCTCCAAGTGAGAGGTGCAGATGATGATTCCTCACTCCCAGAAGTGTTTCAGAGGTTTGGATCACCTCTAAATGACTCCCCTAATGTGTTTGAATACTTAATTCCAAGGGAAGAGCTTTGGTTTGAAGAATCCGAGTCTTCTTGCCAAAGAACCTTTGAAAACCTTAAGTATGGAGAAAGAAGAGAGAAAGCAAGAATTCTGTTGCTTTGGTGTGTTTTTGAATGAGGAATGCATCTGTATTTATAGGCAAATGGATCAGTATAGCTGCAGAGGAGTGAGCTTCCTTAGTGAAGTTGATTTGCTTTCTTAGCCATGAAGGAAGTTTGCAAGTATCTCTTATGCAATGATGAGAATTTTGATTCCATTTGATCAATCCCCCTAGCCCTCGATTTTGTTTAATCTTAGGGGACAATTCTGAGCCAGAAATGAGCTCTAATTGGTTGGTGAGAAGATTCCTTGGGTGATTCATCAATTTGCCATAAATTCACAAATGTAATCATTACATAATCACATGTTCTTGTTTTTAGAATCTTCTTCAATTCTTATGGCATGGTGAAAATGAATGCATGGCATGGTTTCAGATGTGTTATGGGTCGTGTAGCATCCATTCATGAAGCAAAATGTACAAAATTGCAAAGTTCCAATTTGCACATGACCTATAATTTTACTTCATGAGGCCAACTTTGAACAAGCATAACTGCTAGCTCAAATTGAATTTGGAGAAGGTTGAACACAATTTGGAAAGCCCTAAACATCTACTTCAAATCATCAGTTTATGTCTTCTTCAGAATCATTTGGGAAATTTGTGAAAAATGAGCCCAAAGTTGGATGAAAACTAGGTTAAAACACTTAGAAAAATTTCTAAGTGTTTATGACCTAAACTTCAAAATTTCCAAAACTTCATAAATGGTTGATCTTTTGAAAAAAGTTCCCTTGTAAGATGTTGTTTTATTTTGCAAGATCTACAACTTTCATGTTGGAAGTTTTTTGAGTTGTGTAGGTGAAATTTTGAGTTCTCACAATGTCCTCAAAAACCCTAATTCCCGACTTTTTGCTCCTTGATGAATTTCTTTGAATTTCTTTGGTCAAATGACTTTGACATCCATATATTGATGATATTGATCTTTGAAAGTCATTTTTTGACCAAAAACCTTAAAAGTCAATGATGATCCTTCACAGTTGACTTTTTCCTGACAAAGTGAATTTTTGGGCTTTTGTGTAGAAACAAGATCTTTTCCTCAAATGAATGATGTAAATGGATTATATTGAGGTAGTAGAGATTCTTGAATCATGTCTTAAGTTTTGGATTCATGCCCTGATTAAAAGTCAACTATCTTGGTGAATTAGGTCAAAAACCCTAATTGTCGACCAGAGGACAATGATGACTGTAGACTTTGAACTGAGATGTAATGTCCAGTGGATCTTGTAATATGAGTTATTTGAAGATAATTGATGTCTTTGAATGGCTCCCTGGGGCTTTTTAGGGTTTCCCAAAAGTGATCCCTGATTTTAGTCCTTGATAGGCTCCAAACCCTAGTCTGTTGATCTGAGTAATCCTGTGCTTAGATGACTGGGTGTCTTAATCAATCATAGGTGTAATAATGAGGCTTTTGAGTCTTATGATTGTATTGGAGACTAATCCCTCTATTGATTGATCCTTTGCCTGAGTTTTCTTGTCTTTGAATACCCTCGATTGAATGTCAGGCTGCTCTGGGTACTTGTTTTGACTTGATGAAAATCCTGAAGATATGTCATCTCAGGGGGGTCAAAAATTAGGGTATGACAGATGCCCCTATTTAAGTTTCTTTTATCTGGAGGGAGAGAGATTGAGATCTCGATCTCTCCTGCGTAAAAGAGACTTAAATATTAAAGAATGCCCGAATTTTGGGCGCTCCTGAGATGATAAAAACTTTGCATGACTTGATCCTGTTGTCGCGCTTGGCGGGGGATGAGGAGACAAACCCCTGCAGAAATACTTGATATGGATTCTGGTGAATGGATGGCAATGTAGGATGCACACTCCATCTTCTTTAACTAAGTGTTGATACTTAGAAAAAGGTAAACAACCTCCTCTCGTTCCGGATGTCCAAATCCCGAAACTGGTCTTAGTTGCGTTTGGACAATATCTCAGATAAAGAGAAAATTTCCAAAGGTTTGTTTCCTCATCAAACTTCTCATCAGCACTTGGAGACGAGACGCCATTTGATGGTAGTAAAGAAACTTCAAAGGTTTGTTTCCTCATCAAACTTCTTACCAGCACTTGGAGGTAAGATACCATTTGACGGTAAATAAAGAAACTTCAAAGGTTTGTTTCCTCATCAAACTTCTCATCAGCACTTGGAGATGAGATACCATTTGACGGTAAATAAAGAAACTTCAAAGGTTTGTTTCCTCATCAAACTTCTCATCAGCACTTGGAGATGAGATACCATTTGATGGTAATAAAGAAACTTCACCATCTTCCCTTTTGACTTGGCATCTTTGAAAGATTGTCATATGGGCCCGCGCTCTTTTGAGAGGCTAATGACTTTGTTTGAAGGCGGACGAATTGTTTTCGGGGTGGAAACTGCCATTCGTCGACTGGTGCCTGGGGAATCAACAAACTGTTTTCCTAAGGGGAAAACTACCATTTATCGACTCTGTGGGGAACTAAACATCCCTGAAACAGACAAACCGTTTGAAGAAACTGCCATTTGTCGATTTCTTGAGTATTTAATAGACAAACTGTCTTTCCTTGGGGAAAGACTACCATTTGCCAATTGCTAGGGGAGCAAACTGTCTTCTACTGGGAGAGACTGCCATTTGTCGACCCTGTCATGAAAGAAAGTGAGCAAACTGTCTTCTGCTGAAAGAGACTACCATTCGCTGACTTTGTTGTGATAGAAAGTGAGCAAACTGTCTTCTGATGAAAGAGACTGCCATTTGCCGACTTTGTTGGGGAATCTGAACTATCTTCTGGACGAAGACTATCATTCGCTGACTCCGCCGGGGATCATGAACTATCTTCTGGATGAAGACTACCATTCACTGATTCTGCTAGGGAATCATTTGTCGATCTGCTGGGAGATTCTGAATTATTTTCTTTGACGAAAACGTGGCATCTCTCGACCCTGCTGGGGAAATACCAAACCTGCAGGGAATTCCAAAATGTGAAGCAGACTATCTTATCTGAAGAAGACTGTTGAATGTCGCTTTGCAGGAGAATCTCGGCTGAGGAATTCCAAAAGTGAACAAACTATTTCTTTGAGGGAGACTACCATCTGTTGACTTGCTTGAGGAGATCCTTGTGTATGAACTGTTGTTTCGAAGGAAAAAGTTTCTCCGGAACTTGCAGGGGAAACTTGAGTTCATGCCTAAATGACTCAGGCATTCACATGATCAAAGCCTGACTCGACTATGCAGTTGTGATGTAATGTATGCATGAATATTATGATAAAATGCAAAGTGAATGTGAATAGAATTGCCGCGGATGTAAAAATCCTAAGATACGACTTGAAGAGTTGTTGATCAGAAGATGTCCTCCTCTTGTAGTTCGAACTCTGTTGGGAATACCTGGTTATCAGTTGTCCGCTGTCCGAAATGAGTAATATGAATTGAAGTGAAGATCCGTCATCGGGAGATGTTCGCAAAGCGACCTCATGGGGAAAACTTGGTTCCCGGAGTCTCAACCGTTCTCGGAGCAACTGTTTGCATTCTTCCTATTGTTTGTAAACCTTAGAAAGAAATTTCACCTTTATTTTTGCAAGTAAATTCATTTTTATTTTATGAAAACATTTGTTTCAAGAAATTGACTGTTTAAACTTAAAATGTATTCCAAGAAACTGAATAAGACTAGATTGCAAAGGAAAGCACAAGGCTCAAATTATTATATATGGAATGGTAATCAGCCAAATGCTTGATTCCATGGAGTATTTACAAAGTTGGAAATTGGTAATTTTCGGGAAAAGGGCTACGATGAAACGTGACGACCGTTATCTCTCCCTTCCACTCCGAGTTGCGCTGTATTCGTGCTTCGTAGAAGATGACCTACTGCTGATGAACACTCCGCTATGGATTTTGAATGATCAAGTTTGTCCTGAACACAGTTACTTGCCATATATCCCTAACTTTTGCGTAAACTACCCCTTTCGGGTTTTAAGTCTACCGGGATTGATTAATATATATATTTTTTATGTCTCTAACTTTTGCCTGAACCGCCCTTTCGGGTTTTCGATTCACCGAGACGCTCTTTTTTGCCTAAGCCGCTCTTTGCGAGTTTTCAACTTAGCGAGCTGTTCTTTTAATTATTTAGGCGAAGTATTTCTTGACTGCGTCGACGTTCACAGGACGGGTGAATTCTTCTCCATCCATAGTCGTGAGTATTAAGGCTCCTCCTGAGAAAGCTCTCTTGACCACGTAGGGGCCGTCATAATTGGGAGTCCATTTCCCTCTCGAATCTGTGAGAAAAGATTGAATCTTTTTGAGTACAAGGTCGCCTTCTTTGATTGTGCGAGGTCGAACCTTTTTGTCGAAAGCTTTCTTCATTCTTTGTTGATATAGTTGTCCGTGGCATAAAGCTGTCATGCGCTTTTCTTCGATTAGGTTCAATTCATCGAATCTGCTTTGACACCACTCGGCTTCTGTTAATTTTGCCTCCATCAAAACTCTCATTGATGGAATCTCAACCTCTATATGTAGGACTGCCTCCATGCCATATACAAGGGAGAAAGGAGTTGCTCCAGTCGAAGTACGTACTGATGTACGGTAACCATGAAGAGCATACGGGAGCATTTCATGCCAATCTTTGTAAGTGATGACCATCTTCTGAATGATTTTCTTGATGTTTTTGTTAGCTGCTTCTACAGCTCCATTCATCTTTGGTCTGTAAGGAGATGAGTTGTGATGTTCGATCTTGAATTCTTCACAAAGCTCCTTCATCATTTTGTTATTCAAATTTGACCCATTGTCAGTGATTATCTTGCTAGGAACGCCGTAGCGACAGATGATGTGATTCTTGATAAACCTGACGACAACTTGTCTTGTAACGTTCGCATATGAAGCTGCTTCAACCCATTTGGTGAAATAGTCTATAGCTCTTTGATATGTTGCCCCTGCGTTCTTTAGTCCAAAAGGCATAACACGGTAGCAGAACGTGCCCCAGGGGGTGATGAAAGCTGTTTTCTCCATGTCTTCAGGTGCCATTTTGATTTGGTTGTATCCTGAAAATCCGTCCATGAACGAGAAAACTTTGGATTTTGCTGTACTGTCTACCAACATATCAATATGTGGTAAAGGAAAATCATCCTTAGGGCTAGCTTTGTTCAAATCTCTATAGTCGACGCACATGCGGACTTTTCCGTCTTTCTTAGGAACGGGAACAATGTTAGCTAACCACTGAGGGTATTCTGAAGTGACGAGGAAACCTGCGTTGATCTGCTTTTGAACTTCCTCTTTGATTTTCATGGCCATCTCCGGATGAGTTCTTCTCAATTTTTGCTTGACCGGAGGGCATTCTGCTTTTAACGGTAAGTGATGCTCCACTATACTGGTATCCAACCCTGGCATATCTTGATAAGACCAAGCGAAGACATCTGATAATTCTTTGAGCAGCTGTATCAAACTCTCTCTGATCTCTGAACTGAGCGAAGCTCCAATCTTAACCTCTTTTTTGTTTCCATCGGAACCAAGGTTAATGATCTCTAAAGGCTCATTGTGTGGCTGAATGGCCTCTTCCTTTTGTTGAAGTAACCGTTAAATTTCCTTTGATATTTCTTCGTCTTCTTCTTCCTCTGCCTCGAATACAGGAAACTCAAAGCTTGGAGAAATCATACGGTCGTTCGTTTCAACGGGGTATTTTATGATTAATCTGCATATGTGTGATAAGTTTTATTTAGACAACGAGGGAAGACTCGGTGTATGCAGTTAATGATTTTTGATGTTTTTTAAGGGTGTTTTTTAGGATTACCAATTTCCGAAAAAAGAAAAGGGAAAAACTAAACGAAGGAAACAGAATGACATTTTTATTTATGGACAGTCATTTCTTGAAACAAAGACCCTATAAAACAAAACTCTATTGCTTTGGGCGAAGCAAAGAGGGACATTTTCCTAAGAAATAGTAAAATGCAAAGCCCTATGAAACATCTCTTCACCCTGGGCTATGGTGAGAGGACAAAATAACGGTGAAAGTTCCTACTTAGGAGTGCGAACAACAGTTGAAACTTCAACAGCTGTCCAGTAGTGGCGAACCCCATTGTGCACTAAGTAATCTGGAACCTTAGGCTTAAGCTGGCCTGTGGTAGGTCTTGATTTACCAACCACTGTCTTTGCAACACTCAGACGATCTTCTTCTACTTCAGCAGACTGAGCGGTGTGAGCATACCCATTTCCAAGTGGAGTATGTCGAACTTCCTTTTGAGGAAACTTCCAATCTTTTGAATGGAGAGACTCGTTGTCGGAGACACTTTCGAGATCGTCCTCTTCTGTATTTTGGTCTTGCTCTTCTCCCAAGATGGCATTGACTAGATATGTGAACTCTAAATCCGTAGCCTCGGAAGGTGACTTGGGGATATAATCCTCAATGATGATTTCACCAGTCGATGATGGATAGCAAGGGTTATATATCTCTTTTGGCTGAGAGAGGTACTCATAATCAATGTTCCATCCAGTTGGAACAATATCTTCAAGAGAGATTCTTGAACTTTCAGGAGCGGAGTATTTCACCATGTAGTCGAATTTTCCGCTTGGTTCTCCTAATGTATCCCAAGTCTCTTCGGGGATAGGAGGAACTTCTTCCGATGAACCATGACTTCTGGTGGTGAAGCTGTCAGTAACTTCATCACTGCTCGGTTGAGTCTTACTTTCAGATCCTTTAGTCGGATAACAGCAAGGCGGATCAGACTCTGGTAGGGAGATGTATCCTGCTTTGTTAAGATAGGATAACCATTCCTCTTCATCGGTGTTTTCCGTACCGATGGTATTGACTGTTTGTTGAACAGGTTGAAGAAAACCTCCACTGCAGAAAGTTTCTTGAATTGGGAGAACTACCTCAATCCCTGGGATAGCTCTTGATGATGTCGGAAAGAATCCAATTCCTGTTCTGTTCTTGTTGTTGGTAGGAATATTAATGTGCCCCCAACCACTGGTAGTGCCATCCTTTACAACTTGGATTGCATCTTTGTATGAAGAGATAGACGCTGCTTTCTCCTTTCCTTTGTCCAAGGAAAGTGCTTGGAATTTAGTTCCAACAACTTCTTTTGGTTCTATGTCGGAGAATGATGACAGGTTGCTGACGATCAGAGCTCGTTCTCCACATACGGTTACCAATTTGTCATTCCTTATGAACTTCAGTTTCTGATGAAGTGTTGAAGTAATTGCCCCAGCCTCATGAATCCATGGGCGACCTAGCAAACAACTGTATTGTGCTGGAATATCCATAACTTGGAAAGTGATTTTGAACGTCTGAGGTCCAATAGTTATGGGAAGACCTACTTCTCCGAAAACTGACTTTCTTGATCCATCAAATGCTTTGACGATGACATGACTTTTTCTTAGAGGGTAATCTTCGAAAGATAATCTTGATAATGTTGATTTAGGCATGACGTTGAGCGAGGATCCATTGTCTATTAGGACTCCTGTGAGTGTATCACCCATGCAGCCAACTGAGATGTGAAGTGGAAGATTGTGGTCCACTCCTTCTTCAGGAAGATCTTCGTCACAGAAACTTAGGCTAGTTCCCGCGGAGATGTTGGCAACGATGTTGTTGAATTGGCTTATAGTAACACTTGGTTCTACGAAAGCTTGTTCCAAAACTTTCTGTAGAGCTTCCCTATGAGCTTCAGAACTCAATAGCAGGGAAAGAACAGAAATCCTAGACGGAGTATGTAGTAATTGGTCTACAATGTTGTATTCACTCCTCCGGATTAACTTCAAGATCTCATCATTTTCTTTCGCTTGAACAGCATTGGTCGGATGATTGTCTTGCCTATGTGGTACTTCCTCCGAAGGTTTCTCCACATTTTCTGTTGTTCTGTTGAAGACTCGTCCACTTCTGGTGACTCGACTAACATCAGCAATGTTGACAACAGACGGTAATGGTATTTCCTTACCATTTTCAATGAATGTAGCGTTGTACTTGTATGGTATAGCCTTGTCAGACTCATACAGTACAGGACCTGGTAAGTAGATGACTAGTGGTGCAACTGCCGTCTTCCTGCTATCATACTTAACTTGCATAGGTTCAACTTGATTAATTTGAGGAGATACGGTAAAGACTTCATCATCTTCTCTGTTGGCAAGAACAGTAATGGTATTATCATCCATCAATTTTTGAATGTCGTTGCGAACACGCAAACATCCTCGTGAATTTCTTCGACAGATTCTGCATCTACTGTAAGCGTGGAAATCTGTTCCAAAGTAGGCAAGTCCATTTAAAGTTTTGTGGAACCTGACTACCGATCCTTCAAGGTCTTCAACTTTGTAGATTTTGTATTCTCCTGGACATCCTTGAACCATGTTGATGTCATGTTCAGTTCTGACTCGGATATGTTGAATCCATCCTAAGTCCATTTGTTCTTGTAATGCAGCTTGAACTATGGCACATCCTTGATTATTCTTTGGACAAATTTCACATGTGAAGTAGTTGTGAGGTGGTACATGACCGTACCCAGCTTGTCTAGCGTGCATCCTGACAAGATTTTCCCCTATCTGACGAATGTCGTAGATTTGAATGACGTTGGGGTGTTGATCTATCAGATTTACTGAAGCTTCTTTGTGCTGCGGCAAAGGATTTGCTTGGACGTTTGGATTAGTATCTTTGAAGGATAGCATTCCGCTCTTCACTAATCGTTGGACGTCAATCTTGAAAGGGAAACAGTTCTCAATATTGTGACCTGGTGCCCCCTGATGATAGGGACAAGATTGGTCATCCTTATACCATGGTGAGGAACTGTTTGTAGGATTTGGAGGACTCCTTGTCTGAATGAGTCCTTTTGCCAGTAATGTTGGAAACAATTCTGCATACGGCATTGGTACGGGGTCAAAGGCAGGATACCTTGGAGCCCGATTGTTGTAATTTGGAGGTCGAACCTGCTGCTGAGGTTGCTGCGACCTTTGTTGAGTTTGTTGTTGCGAAACCTGAGGTTGATAAGCTGGCGCTGAGTTAACAACCGGAGTTATTGCTGCAACTTGAGGTTGGAATTTCTTCTTGATTTTGTGCAAGACATTGCTGACATCTTGATCCTTTTTCTTCTGGAAAGAACTTCCATACTTCCTTGGACCAACAGAAGATTCTGGTTCTTTGTTCAAGCGTCCTTCTCGAACTGCTTCTTCTAAACGTACACCCATGTTTACCATCTCAGTAAAATCACTTGGTGCACTTGCAACCATTCGTCCGTAGTAAAATGGACTTAAAGTTTTGAGATAGATTTTTGTCATTTCTTTCTCTTCAAGTGGTGGACAAATTTGAGCAGCAACTTCACGCCATCTCTGAGCGTATTCCTTGAAGCTTTCTCTATCCTTTTGAGTCATGGCCCGGAGTTGATCTCTGTCGGGAGCCATATCCAGATTGTACTTATACTGTTTGACGAAGGCCACTCCGAGGTCTCGAAAAGTACGAATCTCTGAACTGTCCAAGTTCATGTACCATTTGAGTGCAGCACCAGTCAGGCTGTCTTGAAAATAATGAATGAGCAATTGTTGATTATCAGTCTGAGTTGACATTCTTCGAGCGTACATTACGAGATGACTTTGTGGGCATGAATTCCCTTTATACTTCTCGAATTCTGGTACTTTGAATTTGTGAGGAATCTTAACATTCGGAACCAGACAGAGGTCTGCAGCATTCTTTCCAAATAGATCTTGTCCTCGGAGAGTCTTGAGTTCCTTCTGCATTTGCAGAAACTGTTCTTGGAACTCGTCCAATCTTTCATACACGCCAGCATCCTCACTTGGAGCGTGATGATATACTTGTCCGCCTTGCGGGGGAAAAGTATGCATAATCGGTCGTGGAGAAGCCATGACAGCAGATCTTGGAATCTCAACGTTCTGTTGTGCGAAACCCATTGCCGTTGCTCTTGGAACTTCAATTTCCAGAGGTTTGTAACCCTCCGGTGGACGCATATCCATGGTGACTTTTGGAGCTTCAGAAGCTGGAGGTATGTACCCTTCTGGAGTAAAGTTATACGGCATGCCCCAAGGTCGATCAGGCGGCATGGTATACTGAGGAATAGGAGTAGAAACAATCTCGGAAACCACAGTCCTTTGTGGTTCTTCTGGCGTTGGTCGATTCTGCGCAACTACCAGGGCTTCTACCATACTATTGAGCCTCAACAGTACCTTTGAGAGTATTAATCTCTTCTCTGAGTTCTTCATTCTCTTGCTCAAAGTCTTCCATTCTTTTCTTGCGACTTGAACGAGTGTTGTATGGATGAGACAGCTTGAAAGTCTTGGTTCACCTCCTTCTCCTCCTCTCTTTCTGGAGAAAGGAAAGTGACTATTAGATCCGCGACAATTCTCGTGTCAGTGCGTACGACTAAAGTGATGCATGATATGCAATTAAGTTATTATTTTTCAAGGAAACACCATAATTACGTTATGAAACATCAAATTTTATTAATTAAGCGAAAACGCCGTTTTTTACACACTTTGAAAATGGAAATACAGAGAAACTGAGAGAAAGGACTCTAAAACTTTGATGATGAGCCGACTTCACGTTCTAACATCTTCTTCTGTTTCTTGAGCTGAGCGTTCTCTGACGTGAGCTGATCGATGATCCAGGAAGCAGGAGGGATATGATGAGAAAGTGACGATTGTGTCACTTGTCGATCGAGTACTTCAAGTAACTCATCCTTCCTTCTTAGGATGTTCTGAATCTCAACATTTTCCATGTTGACAATTCGATACTTGTTCCTCCAAGCATTCCTTTCTTGGCATACCTTGTTTAATGCCGCTTGCAATTTTTCAACATCGGTGGAGAAAAGGTAAATTGGTTCCCTTAGGGGAATAGGTTCTTGATGTTGATATGGCATCCTGAGCTTGAATGCTCTGACGCGTACCCATTGAAGGTAAGGATCCAGGGAGATGCAAAGATGTTTTCCTAACAATCTTCTCCCTTTGCTGTGAACAAGACGCCAGGCTTGGACAATTTCTTTCTTCAGCATGTTGCCATGATCGTCGATGTTCTTGAAGAATAGACCCTCCAATTGAATATTACTTGGAATGTTTTTCATGGGATAGCCGTATTGACGACGGGCTAAAGCTGGATTGTAACTGATTCCTCCCTTAGTTCCAATAAGGGGTATGTTGGGAAAACTTCCGCAACTGAAGATGATCTTGGTTTCGTCGTTGTCAGGACTACACCACTCAATGTCTGTATGAGTGAGAGACATGATTTTCTGTGACCAGTAAAGGCCATCCCTCATGTTCCAGAAAGTGCTAGACTTTGGCAGGTGCGAAACGAACCATTCGTATAACAACGGTACGCAGCATGTGATTAATCCTCCTCGCTGCAGGTTTCTTGAATGCACAGAGTGATAAGCATCCGCAAGCAAGGTTGGAACTGGATTTCCAATTAAGAAGATCTTAATTGCGTTGATGTCGACGAAATCGTTAATGTTAGGGAACAAAAACAATCCGTAGATAAGCAAAGCCAAGACTTCCTCAAAGGCGCTCATATCTTGGATGCTGGCGAAGTACCGAGCTTGATCAAACAGGAATTTGGAGGGCAATCCTTGAATTCCTCCTCTACTCACCATATGAGTTCTGATGTCGACTACGTTCAAAGGAGTAGTTGCAGCAATGATAATGTCGTCAGGATTCTTTTCCAAACCGGAGTACGGATCTTGCGCGTACACGGGTATTCCAATCAGACGAGAGTACTCCTCTAACGTAGGCATGAGCTGATAATCTGGAAAGGTGAAGCAGTGATACGTTGGATCGTAAAACTGTACCAAGGTGGGAAGGATTCCATCCACCATGTTGGTATTGAGCAAAGGCAGAAGTTTTCCATACTTCTCCTTGAAAGCCTGGGGGTTGACCACCAGTTTTCCGTGCTTTCCCAGTTCCTCGACCTGGGGAATCTTGAAGGTGTATTTCCTAGCTCTCTTTCTTCCGTAATCCATAATATAGATCCTTAAGTCCTTTCTCCGTTTCTCTCTTTCTATGAAGTTCAAAACGTTCATTATTTAGTTTCCTTGAAAAACGACTCGAAAAAGACTCTTTTTTTTGTTTTTAGTTGTTTATTAATGAATGATGCATGAATGCATGAATGCACACACAAGAGTTTTAAACAAACATGGCGTTGAAGGGTATAGTGGTCATGAAGTCCAAACGCAATCCCCGCCCCAATGGTAAACTAAGGTTAAGTATTTTTGTACCTGTAGAACGGGTTCTAGGGGTCTCAGAGTTTTTGCTCAACCTTAAAGATACGTTGATTGGTATCTATAAGAGAGTTTTCTCTGAGTGTAGTATCTGCGTGACAATTACTTCCGTAATCACCGCTCTACGTCCTAAAAAAAAGAGGCTTTAAGTGGGGTTAATGTGTTTCTAGGTCCTCCTGGTACAAATCAGTCTCGGAATGCAGTGGCGCAGCTAATCACAACCAGCCAGGCAAATCCCAAGAGTAGAATTGTGAACCAAGATTAGAGGGCCTTCACCGGGAAGACATCCTCCATCCTATCTTATGTTGCACTCAAATCCGGGTATAGGATTTCTCACCACAAGGGGGAATCAAGCCCTTTCCCGATACAGAATAAACAAAATAAACAAATATATATGCAACAAACACATGATATGACACAGAGGTTAGGCAGGACCTCTCTTGTTTGAGGGGGAATTTGGCATCCCTAATTCCTCATTGGGGCTGGACCAGCAACAGGTCAACCATTGGTTTGGATGAAAAACCAAGGTTTTGAACACTTATATCCCCAGCAGAGTCGCCATTTTTCTGTGGTGGTCGTTTTCTTTACCTCCCCGTTTCACTTGGGAGGACGGCACGCTAAACCCTTCACGCGAAATTTGGAAGGAGAATGCGCCCGTGGTGGGATGAATTTTATTTCAGTTCTTCCTACGATATCACACGAACTTTCTTATTTGTCCTACGAGTAGGAAAGGGGAAAAAAGATCTCAACTAAACCCTAGGAGTTTGCTAAGTGTGGGGATTTACACCTAGACTAGAAATTCTGGAGTCCGGGAGGTCGGTTATACATAGGGAAGTGTTTAAACACCCTACATATCTGTAGTACTCTACAGGAACCTTCTCTGTGTCTAAATGTGTTTGTGCTGCTAATGATTATTGGGAAAGTTTCTCCTTTGTGTTAGGAGAAGGAATTGAATTGAATAAAAGAAAGACAGACAGACTGACTGACTATTTTTGGTATTTTATTAGCTCGCTGAGATTCCTTGTGAACCTCATGCCTACATATCCCTAGTGGAAGTCAGAGCTTAATGTAGTTCGGGGAACTAACTAGGGAAATTAATTATTTTTGGTGCCTTGCTTGAAGCTCAAGGTTGAAGCTTGGAATTAAATCTCTGTTTACAGTAAAGAGACATGAAATTATCTCTACAGAGAGGTATTTGTACTATTCTACCACAAACATTTTGAAAGAGTGACAGAATAACTGGATTCATTTCATTCAAGAGGGGGACCTTACTTGTGTATATGCAAGTATACCAGTCAAATGCCTCTTAAATGAAAGAAAGATGCTCATCCAAATTAGGGAAAGTTACCACATGTCTGGGTTTTACTGCCAGCTCATGCCTTTCAAAATCCTAAATGGGAGACTTGATTAAAATTGAGATGAAATGTTTGTTTGTTTGAATGTGGTAGAGTAGTAAAAATATCTCTCTATAGAGATAAGCTATGTCTATCTACTGTATAAAAGATTTGACTTTAGCTGGCTTGTATGAGGCCCAAGCTTGAGGCTTTTTGATTAATTAATTAATTATTGACTCTGGGAGATGACTCCACTGGGGATTAATTACATGATATTTTTGTGTTCTGTACAAAGCCCGGAATTGAGGCTGACTCTACTTAGGGAGACTCTATTTATGTGCCTTGTACAAAGCCCAAGGTTGTGGCTGACTGCTGAGGATAATTAAATGAATGACTCTATTTTATGTGCCTCGTACAAAGCCCAAGGTTGTGGCTGACTCTAGCTAGGGAAAACATTATTTTCTGCCTTGTACAAAGCCCAAGGTTGTGGCGGACTCTTAAATAAATGAATTGAGTATGGATGACTATATGGGAAAAGATCCTGGGTGTTAGGAATCTTTGACACATGAAAATATGGTTTATCTGCCTTGTACAAAGCCCAAGGTTGTGGCTACTGAATGATGAAGGACTCACTGGGGAGACTCTATTATCTGCCTTGTACAATGCCCAAGGTTGAGGCTGACTCTTGATAGGGGAGTTTTATTGTTTGGGTGCCTTGTATGAAGCCCAAGGTTGAGGCTAACTGTTTTTGTTGGTTTTGACTCTACTGAGGAGGTTTTATTTATTGAAAGACTGTTTTTCTTTGGAAGCTAACCCTTTCCAGGGATTTTGACTCAGCTGGTGAATTTGTCTGTTTAAAGACTGACTTTTATCATGTTTTTGGAGGCTGACCCTTTCCAGGGGTTTTGACTCTTTTGGGGAAATTATCTCCTAAGAGAAATGAATCTTTATTTTTTTGACATTTTTATAATTGACTTTGGAGGCTAACCCTTTCCAGGGGTTTTTATTGAAATGATGGATTGATTTTAATTGACTTTGGAGGCTAACCCTTTCCAGGGGTTTTGTTGAAATGAAAGAATGTGTGGAAGCTAACCCTTTCCAGGGATTTTGGCATTTTTTAGACAGATGTTGGAGGCTAACCCTTTCCAGGGGATTTTGTCAACATGAATGGCAGAAAGATTATCTAGTGGAGACTTCTTGTTTAAAGCCCAAGATGAAGGCTGACTCAATGCTGAGGATGACCAAAACATAGATCCTAGACTCTGCTAAGAGGGATTGATGAAGATAAGGGTGACAGAGACTGTCCATGTCTCTCATTCCAAAAGGTGTACTCAATGCAAAATTGAGACAAAGCTTGTTTAAAGTCTGGTTTAAATTGGAAGAAACTCACCAGGGTAGGCTAAAAGGTGACTAAAGACCTGTTCCTATGTTTATAAGAAACCTGTTGGGTCCTTGTATACAAGCTCAAGAGGAAGCTGGAAATGCTTTTAAGAAGCCTGTGGGTCCTTGTACAAAGCCCAAGAGGAGGCTAATCGAGGGTCCTTGTTATAGCACAAGAGAAAGCTATGTAGTTTTGAACTTATTTTGGCTCTAAGCAAATGGGTAAGAGGTTTCACCGGGAATAATTCCTCTTTGGGTGGATGTGTCCTATTATTTGGATTCTAAGGTTTTTACCAAGATGTTTCACCGGGAATAATTCATCTTGGGGGTTTGAACTACAGATCTCTAATTAGGAAAGAGCCTTCACCGGGAAGACATTCTCAATCCTAGGCCATATTCCTATAATATATATGTAGTTTAACTGTCCTAAGGTTTATACTCAAACGTAGTTCTAAACTAATATATGCACAGTTTATATTTGACAGTAATTTAAATAAAGACTGTAAATTGAAAGCTTGTAAAGCCTAACCTGGATGGAGTGGAGGCCATTGAAGAAGTATGTACAGAGCCTCAACAGTAATTTTTGTTGTTTTGTTGATAACAGTTGAATATATATATGATAAACAGTTAATGGTTTTTGAAAACAGAAGAAGTGAAGATGGACAAAGGTCACATAGGTATCTGAAGAGTTTCACCGGGAATAATGCCCTTCAAATACCAGAAGAATGTTTTGAAAACAGAAAGAAGATTTTGAAAATACAGTTTTTGAAAACAAGCTAAGAAGAGAAGGTTTTTGGGACTTACACTCTATTAGAGGCCCAGTACTTTACAGTACTGGTGTGAAAGCAATTGAAAATGATTTTGAATGATACAAGGTTTTGTTGTTTGAAAACCCTAATCATTTGATTTATTTGGAGATTGAAAACAGTTTTGAGAATTGACAAAAGTCAACTTAATTAAAGTAAAAATAAAGATTTTTTTACTTAATTAAGACCTAAACAATTAGGGTTTTATCATAAACTTTATTTACAAAATGATTTAGGTTAAAACAAAGTGAAAATATGTATTAAAGTATTTAAGAAAACACCTAAAACATACTATTTTAAACCTAATAAAAATACATGAAATAAATAATATTTTTATGATTTTTTTGATTATTCACAAAATATATACATTAAATGACAAGTGTGTGAAAAATGAAGTAAAAATGGATTTATTTGATAAGTTAAATGATTGTGTGAAGTTGATAAAAAAAAAGGAAGAAAAATAGTAGTAAAAATATGGTTTGGTCTCACCAAGGGTTGAACTCACGCCCTCTTGGTTACCAAACAAAACAAATACCAACTGAGCCACGCGCGTGGCCTGTTTAAGGAAAGAGCCCATATGATTATATGTGAAAGCAAGACATTAAATGAGTTGAAAAAAAAAAATAAAATGAACAAAAGGTCTGAGGGGGGGATCGAACCCCAGACCTAAGGCATGAGAAAGTGAGAGGCGCTTGTAACCAAGTGAGCTGAACGTTTTAGTCGTTCAAAACACGCTTCCAATTGATTATATTTTAAACTTGCTTCTGAGAATTCAAAAAAAACGCGCGCAAAGCAACTTCATCTTCAACCTCACGATTCTAATTTCTGGAAATCCTATCTCCCTCAATTCTCAACTAAATTCAAAGATGTAAGGATGGATTTTGCTCGTTTTTGGACGAGGATTATGATGGTGTCCTTTAATTTCATTTATTCTAAGTGTAACATAAAATTCGCAAGCATGAACACTAAGAACCCTAAAACTGAATTTAAACATGAAATGCTATATATGTATGTTTTGATGCAATTGATTGAGGGATAATGATCTATGAAGGTGCAGAAACCAACTGGTAACTTCATTTTTAATTTATCATGCGTGAACCATAGAGTTTGAAGTTTTGGAAACTTACCTGAAAAATGAAGATCTGGCTCTGATCAAAGTGTGTTGCAGAGTTGTTGCAACGATCCAAATAGCTTCAGTGATCCTCCTGGAAGGTGTTGAGATGCTTAGCTTGGACTGAAAGTACCCAGAACCTCTTGCTCGACCCCAACTGCAACAGCTCCAAGTGAGAGGTGCAGATGATGATTCCTCACTCCCAGAAGTGTTTCAGAGGTTTGGATCACCTCTAAATGACTCCCCTAATGTGTTTGAATACTTAATTCCAAGGGAAGAGCTTTGGTTTGAAGAATCCGAGTCTTCTTGCCAAAGAACCTTTGAAAACCTTAAGTATGGAGAAAGAAGAGAGAAAGCAAGAATTCTGTTGCTTTGGTGTGTTTTTGAATGAGGAATGCATCTGTATTTATAGGCAAATGGATCAGTATAGCTGCAGAGGAGTGAGCTTCCTTAGTGAAGTTGATTTGCTTTCTTAGCCATGAAGGAAGTTTGCAAGTATCTCTTATGCAATGATGAGAATTTTGATTCCATTTGATCAATCCCCCTAGCCCTCGATTTTGTTTAATCTTAGGGGACAATTCTGAGCCAGAAATGAGCTCTAATTGGTTGGTGAGAAGATTCCTTGGGTGATTCATCAATTTGCCATAAATTCACAAATGTAATCATTACATAATCACATGTTCTTGTTTTTAGAATCTTCTTCAATTCTTATGGCATGGTGAAAATGAATGCATGGCATGGTTTCAGATGTGTTATGGGTCGTGTAGCATCCATTCATGAAGCAAAATGTACAAAATTGCAAAGTTCCAATTTGCACATGACCTATAATTTTACTTCATGAGGCCAACTTTGAACAAGCATAACTCCTAGCTCAAATTGAATTTGGAGAAGGTTGAACACAATTTGGAAAGCCCTAAACATCTACTTCAAATCATCAGTTTATGTCTTCTTCAGAATCATTTGGGAAATTTGTGAAAAATGAGCCCAAAGTTGGATGAAAACTAGGTTAAAACACTTAGAAAAATTTCTAAGTGTTTATGACCTAAACTTCAAAATTTCCAAAACTTCATAAATGGTTGATCTTTTGAAAAAAGTTCCCTTGTAAGATGTTGTTTTATTTTGCAAGATCTACAACTTTCATGTTGGAAGTTTTTTGAGTTGTGTAGGTGAAATTTTGAGTTCTCACAATGCCCTCAAAAACCCTAATTCCCGACTTTTTGCTCCTTGATGAATTTCTTTGAATTTCTTTGGTCAAATGACTTTGACATCCATATATTGATGATATTGATCTTTGAAAGTCATTTTTTGACCAAAAACCTTAAAAGTCAATGATGATCCTTCACAATTGACTTTTTCCTGACAAAGTGAATTTTTGGGCTTTTGTGTAGAAACAAGATCTTTTCCTCAAATGAATGATGTAAATGGATTATATTGAGGTAGTAGAGATTCTTGAATCATGTCTTAAGTTTTGGATTCATGCCCTGATTAAAAGTCAACTATCTTGGTGAAATAGGTCAAAAACCCTAATTGTCGACCAGAGGACAATGATGACTGTAGACTTTGAACTGAGATGTAATGTCCAGTGGATCTTGTCATATGAGTTATTTGAAGATGATTTATGTCTTTGAATGGCTCCCTGGGGCTTTTTAGGGTTTCCCAAAAGTGATCCCTGATTTTAGTCCTTGATAGGCTCCAAACCCTAGTCTGTTGATCTGAGTAATCCTGTGCTTAGATGACTGGGTGTCTTAATCAATCATAGGTGTAATAATGAGGCTTTTGAGTCTTATGATTGTATTGGAGACTAATCCCTCTATTGATTGATCCTTTGCCTGAGTTTTCTTGTCTTTGAATACCCTCGATTGAATGTCAGGCTGCTCTGGGTACTTGTTTTGACTTGATGAAAATCCTGAAGATATGTCATCTCAGGGGGGTCAAAAATTAGGGTATGACACTGCCTCCAACGGACATCGCTTTATCCTGGTCGCTATTGACTACTTCACAAAGTGGGTAGAAGCAGCTTCATTTGCTTCTGTCACCAAGAATGTGGTGGCCCGGTTCATCAAATACAATCTCATTTGTCGGTACGGTATCCCTGAACGGATTATCACGGACAATGGCACAAATCTAAACAACAGAATGATTACTGAACTTTGCACACAGTTCAAGATCAAGCATCATAATTCCTCTCCATATCGACCAAAGATGAACGACGCGGTGGAAGCTGCCAACAAGAACATCAAGAAAATCATACAAAAAATGACAGTAACCTACAAAGACTGGCATGAGATGTTACCTTTTGCTCTTCATGGTTATCGCACATCTGCGCGTACTTCCACAGGGGCAACTCCATTCTCCTTAGTCTATGGTATGGAGGCAGTTCTTCCAATTGAAATTCAGATTCCTTCCCTAAGGATTATGAAAGAAGCCAATCTAGACGAAGACGATTGGATTCAAACACGGTTGGACCAGATAAACTTGATTGATGAGAAAAGGCTCGCAGCTATTTGTCATGGTCAGCTATACCAAAAGCGTATGATCAAAGCCTTCAACAAAAAAGTCAAAAGTCAAGCATACCAAACTGGTGGCTTGGTTGTCAAACGCATCATCTTACCACAAGGTGATCCCAGAGGCAAATGGACTCCCACCTACGAGGGACCATTCATAATCAAGAAAATATTCTCCGGCGGCGCCATGTTGCTTACCACCATGGATGGCGAGGATTTCCCACACCCTGTGAATGCTGACATAGTCAAAAAATACTTCTCTTAAAAAAAAAAAAAACAGCTCGCTAAGTTGAAAACCTGAAAGGGCAACTTAGGCAAAAAATGAGCGTCTCGGTGGATTGAAAACCCGAAAGGGCGGTCCAGGCAAAAATTAGAGACTAAACAAATACTATCCCGGTAGGCTGAAAACCTGAAAGGGCGGCCTAGGCAAAAGTTAGGGAATGAAGCATACAACTGTGTTCCGTTCAGCTGCCTACTCACCATCAAGATTCAACACCTCAAAGACACCGATCAGTCCAATCACTTTCTTCCAACAAGTGAGGGATGAGATGCTCGAAGACAGATTGGCAATAGCAGAGTTGAAACTTGACTGGATCGTTTTCACATAGCTATTTATCTTCATAAATATTTTCCAAAGCTTTCTGACAATTTCCTACTTCTAGGATTGTTGTCTCCCTGTGCTAACCAGTCTATCATGGCTCTTTTTCAAAAATCAATGCAGCTTAGGCTCAAAAATCACTATTTTCACTTTCTCTGTTTTAAATACGTAAGCGTCCCAATGATAATTTTGAATGAGCATGTGCATTTGAATATGATTGATGTTTACCAGGAAAAACAGGAATAGCATTCAGGAAATGTCCCAATTATCTGGACATCATCCCATCAGAAGAAAATCCCCAAGAGAAGCGCATTTCTCAGCAAATTCCTCAAAAAAGATTTTCTCTTCAAAAGAAGTCTTATCCCCCAACAGGGTTGTTCCAGATTACTATCTTCAGAAGGTGTGATCCCCGCACCCGGACTTGGTCAGATAGTGCATCGGAGGATTATGCATCTTCCTCATTCCTATTTGAAAGGGCATCAGAACTTCCAGCTACCTTTCATTCTCAAGAGATATTCAAAGATCCTTCAACAGAATACCAGGGTTCTCAAAGGATTTCCCCAGCCGAGGGTACTCAAACAAGACAAAAGATCATCAACGATCACAATACATTCATGTCCAGATGACTAGTGGGAATTTATTTTTCCAACTAGAAACTTGACACGCATCGTATTCATACATCATACATCATACATCATGCATCATGCGCGTATTCATACGCATATTCATACACAACATCACATGCATATTTCTCCGGGAATATCTCACATTTACATGCATCATAAACATTGCATATTACTAACTTGATTTTTCAGGCAGACGGATATCTTCGACAAAGATGTTCTCAATCACATGCAGTGTTCACATGAATTCCATGAACGGTTCTCTCAGATATAATCAAGCCGAAGATTCATTCTGATCACTTACCAATTCAAAAACAGACATCACAGATCTAAAGTTGATACCTCAGACGGTTCCAGAACGATCTAACATTGCAGATCTAAAGTTGATACCTCAGACGGTTCCAAAACGATCTAACATTGCAGATCTAAAGCGATACCTCAGACGGTTCCAAAACGATCTAATATTGCAGATCTAAAGCGATACCTCAGACGGTTCCAGAACGATCTAGCATCACAGATCTAAAGTTGATACCTCAGACGGTTCCAGAACGATCTAACGTTGCAGATCTAAAGCGATACCTCAGACGGTTCCAGAACGATCTAGCATCACAGATCTAAAGCGATACCTCAGACGGTTCCAGAACGATCTAGCATCACAGATCTAAAGTTGATACCTCAGACGGTTCCAGAACGATCTAACGTTGCAGATCTAAAGCGATACCTCAGACGGTTCCAAAACGATCTAACATTGCAGATCTAAAGCTGATACCTCAGACGGTTCCACAATGATCAACTTCCAAAATCTAAATCGGAAAAACTTTGGACAAGTTCCGTAACGATTATCTTCCAAGACTTAAAGCGGTAACCTTGGACGGTTCCGAAATAGTCAACACAAAGACTTTCAAATCCTTCATCAAGATATAATCAATGGATTCATTCTGATGAGCAAACCCTCAACACATATTCCAGGTGGCATCTGAAAGCCCATCTCAGGTAATGTTTCAATTTGCCAACAACATTTCGCAGACGACATTCAAATGCAACTTCCAACATCTCTTCTGATCAAGGTAAGTGCAAATTTTCAGGGCATCTAAATATTCAATCATCTTCTACCTTCAGATTTCAGACAATCTCTTCAGGTTTAAGAAGATTGAATAGGGGCAACTGTTATACCCCAAAATTTGCCCACATATTTTTCAAGAAAACTCCAATCTGAAAATTAAAAGTCTCATATAATTATGGATTATTTCAACAAATATCCTAACATATGAAACACTTAGTTTTTAGAATTTTTCTTATACAGTAAATTGGCCTGCAGTTGAATTTATTCTTACGCAACGCCAAATACTGTTTATTACTTCACACATGCTATTTATTTATTTACAGATAAATAGTACTGACACAATTGGTACAGAGTTAAATCTTTTTGCAGGCGCAGAATCAGGAAACTCAGACTGTACTGGTAACAAGTAGATTATTATTATCTTTTGTTTCCCACTAGTTTTTGTACTATATTCCATTATTTTCAAAAATCTTTTCAAATCTCTTTTTCAAAAATCAAATCTCTCTTTTTCCCAACACTATCATCCACTTTCTTTCAAATCTTACTTCCACTCAAATTTTCCTTTTGTACGGAATCACATCATTCCCCAACGTCTCTTTCCTTCTTTCCATTCTATAAATACCTCTCATTTTCTTCCATAAAATCTCACATCAAATTCCAACTCATCTTTCAAATTCCTACCTCATATCTATTTTCTCTTCTTCCCTGACAAGAATGGCAAAGTGGATAGAGACACTGTTTCTTACAGTCATCACCATTGCTACGGTGATCATGACTTTCTTCTGCCTGCATAGTCCTGAAGAGTGTGGACCTGCAATGGTTGCACTCCCAATCATCTACATGTTATTGTTCATAGCATGGGTCATTAATCGTCATTCTTAAAATTTGCCGTATTTCTTATTTCTTAAATGTACCGTTTATTCGTCGTACTGTTCAATATAGTATGTGATATTTGTACTGTCAGTATTAAATGTTGTACTATTTGTCATAATATTGCTTAATTACTAAGATAATATTTTGTGTGTTTTCTGCCAGTCAAATATTCCTATTTCTGTGCATTAAATGATTTTCAGGGTTATTATCGGTAATTTTGCCCGCATACCGTAAATATTATTTATTTATTATGTCTATGTTTTTAATAGGTCATGTAAATAAACTTTCATTTTTCACATAAAACATAAAACAAAAACAACAAAAAAAAAGAAAATTAACTTTGACTGTTGATTCTTCACTCTAACTGCTACGTCAATACCTGAACAGTCAGTTGACAGCCAAACTGCTGGCAGTACAATTCTCAGTGTTTTGTACCATCAATCAAATCAATCTTTCACAATTCAAAATTCCAAGATCTTTGTGCTAGAAGTCTTCTGAATATCACGCGATTAGCAGAAACTCAACACCGCACAAAAAAAATCAGGTACGTTTAACTGTCTCCTACACAAACAGTCCCTAATCAGGGTTTTTCTTGTTTTTACAGGAGCAACAAGTTTTTGAGAGCTCAAATGGATTTCATACACATCCATATATCTCAAAGTACCATCATACAAATTTTCAAACTTCAATTCATTCAGACACACCGTCAGCAGCTCAAACAGTCAACAGACGACCCGTTTGACCAAAAAAGTCAACAGACAGTCAAAAATGAAATTTTTTGTCAAAATCCATATTTTGTCAAAGGATTCATCATTTGATCATTGGATGATCATAATTCATCAAGGAAAGATCAAAAATCAACAAAACTCTAAGATTCAAAATTAGGGTTTTTGCCTGAAAAGTCAACTCAACTTTGACTGATCATAACTCTCTCATCCTTCATCCAAAAAATTCAAACCAAAGCTCATCTTGAAGGAAATTCAATTATCTTTCAAATGCCATTGATCCCATGGTCATTGGATTCACCATTTGAAAAATATGACCAAAGACATTACAGGTCATTTTCAAAGTCAACAAAAAGACACTTTTTTCAAAAGGACACACAAGGAGCTTCAAAAATCATTTTTACATGAGACCAAAGGCATTGGTTAGAGGACTCTTTGAGGTTTCCAAAAAGTGCAAGATCTCCTTCATATGACAAAAATTGAAGGATTTACACCTTGTTGAAGTTGGCTAAATTTTGGGAAAATACATGAAATCAACATTGCTCAAAAATGTATTTTTTCCAAATGGGGCCAAGTTTTCAGCATTCAAACATCATTTCCATGATGTTATGGGCCTCCCACGACCAAGACTAAGCCCATACCTTTTTTTTATCCATTTTTGCATGATTTTATCTTATTTTAAGATTAAAATTAAAAGGAAAATGCATGGATAATGGTTAGCTTACAAATCAAGCATGACTCACCTTAAAGAATCTCCATCTTTCTGCAGAGAATTGAAGGGCAAGGCAGGTGCATTGAAGGCAAGATGACTTGGTCAAGAATTCAAGGTTTTTAATATTAAAAAACCAAAGTTTCAACAAAGGCAACTAAAGACACTTCTTAGCTTCAATTGTAAGCACTCAATGCTTATAAATAAGCTATCATAGTTCAGTAACAAAAGAGAGGCGAGTTCAGAAGCATACATAAGCTCATAACACTTGTAATCACTTGAAAAAAATTCAAAGAAAACTCAAATTCGAATTTGTAATTTCAGTCCATTTCAATACAAACTAAGCATTCATACACCTTCCTTGAACATCACTGAAACTATCCCAATCAGTTACAAGCCTTGAAGCTCACTGAATCGAGCTATACAGGTCCAAATTTGTTCAAACTAAAATCAATTCGTATCTGGTTATTCACACATGTTTAACAAGATGTAGACTTACTATTAAGTTTGGTTTGAAGTGTAGATCATTTCTGGAAACTTAATTGAAGTTTGGACACGTATAAATGAAACTACCATTTTAGGGTTCATAGCTTCAAAATTAGGGCTTTCAAAATTAGGCCAAATTACAAGTTCTAAATAGCACCATTAGGTTCGTATGGATCAGACGAATTGAATGGTACCATCGCGCCAAATTTCTCTGCACGTTTACCCCTATTCGCTATTTTGCAGGTTTGAGGTTCATCAATTACAGCGCATGTTTCATAAAAGCGTTGTAAAAACCCCTGGCTGAAGGTTGAAGACGATGAGGTGTCTCCCCCTCATTGGTTCAGCAGCGCGCGTACCTTTTTAAATTTCCCTCTAATTCTGTGCTTTGCAGGTGCAACGTGTCCCATGAGCCTCAATTTCTGGACCACTTGATTTCATTTAATGAGTCATCCAACGCTCCAGATCACGCGTGCACATCATACTCCCTCATAAATTTCCATACAGGATCAGTATCCTTTTATTTTCTATTTTATTTTCTATTTTATTTTTAATTTCCTTGTTAAATTAATTAAAAATAGTTTTAAAAATCCAAAAAATACACAAAAAATATTTTTAGACTTCTAAAATAATATATTATTTTCTGAAATAAAAATATTTTATTTTTCTTCAAAATTTTAATATTTTGCATAATTAATTAGTATATATTTATATATTTGCTTTTTAATTATTCTAACCAATCAAAAAATCATAAAAAAATTTGTTCTTTATATAAAATATTGTTTATATATTATAAACTAATTTTGTACATATTTTGAATAATTTTCTTTTTAAGTTTTACTTATTTGTATAATTATTTACATAATTATGTTTTAATTAACTTAAATCAATTCCAAAAATTCCAAAAAAATTAGTTTTGTTTTAAAATTAATTGACAAATATTTTGTACATATTTTAAACTTAATTTCTAGGTTTAAATCTATTTTCATCTTTTTTCTTCATTTTAATTTAATTAATCATGCATTAATTATAACTAAAATCAATCATAAAAAATCCAAAAACAGGCTTTTTATTTTCCTTGCAATTTAAATTCCTAGATAAATGTATAGGATGTCAAATTCATGTAAATAGGCTAGTTTACGTTTCCTGCACAATCGATGTAATAGCGTAGATTTACTTTCCGCACTTTACATTTCCGCATTTTACTTTCCAGCAAATATAAACTGCGTGTATGTCAAAGATAAAATTGAACCGTTAGATCACTAACTTCAAAGATAAAATATCTGAATCCAATCACAATCACACTTGCACCTCTTAAGGTAAATCCCTTCACATTCTTTTCAAAATCAAAGTCAAAATTCCACTGTTTTGAGTACAAAATCGAACCTTGCGTTTATATCCGGTGAAAGGATAGATTTTTAAAGGAAATAGGATAAAGACCTTACAACTCAGGGTAGACCTCCTAGTTTGCTTGCTCAAATCAAAACAAACAAATTCTCATACACTGTTGTTTTTCAAAACAAAACTTCCCAAAAAGACAATACTTTGTATACATCCAAACACGGATTATTACAAAGTTAACGTTCTTTTCAAAACATCTTTCGAAAGATAAACAAGCATTTTGTATACATCCACACACGGATCATTACAAAATTCAATTTACAAAAGTATTTGAAACCACATATGAGCATTCTAAAGCAATTGAAAAGTGATCGAAAAACAAGTGAGCTAAGCAAACTTAAGAGCCCATGGATAACCATGGATACAAAGGGTGCTAATACCTTCCCTTTGTATAACCTACCCCCTTACCCAGAATTTCTCAAAGGTCTTTTTTCTGTTTCTTTTATAAACCTTTCCTTAATTGGATAAAATAAAAGGTCGGTGGCGACTCTGTGAATTTTCAAAAAATGCGAAAGCATTAAGCGATAAAAAAGAGTCAGTTCACGTATCTCTACAGAACAGAGGTATGGCCCGGGATTAAAAAATCGGAGGTCCACACCTGGACACTACAAAAACGAATGTCTAAAGCTCAAATAAAGCACTAGAAAAGAAAACTTCAGAAAAGAAAGTTTCAATGGAAAGAAGAAAGGTCTCATGGCAACATAGGATGACTCTAACTTTGAAGCATCAGTATCTGATTCTAGTGAGGAGAATTCCAGCGTAACATTCATGGCTACAACATCAGAATGATACACTACAGAAACTGAGTTTGACTCAGAACAGATATTCTATGAAATTACTCTTGCTGAATTAGAATTATGTTTATTTGAATCTCTGAATAGGTGTCAAAGGCTTCAACGAAAATTCAAGAACCTTCAGAAGTTTCATAAAATTTGAAGTTGAAGAGTATGGTAAACTAGAGAAACAAGTTTCTGAACAAAAAGGAAATGTTTTCATTTTAGAAAATGAAAATGATTTTCCGAACAAAAAAAGTTTCAAACTTGAATAAACTCTTTCTAAAGCTCCCCTATCTTCTGAAACTATCATATATAAATATGATAAGGAATTTAAAAAATTCTTAAATAAAAACATAAATAGAAGCAATATGGCTTCAATGATATATGGTGTTAGTCACAGTGGAAAAAAAGGGACTGGTTATGATTCTGATGATGATCAGAAATCACCTTAAGAAAACCAATCCATTTCTCCCTTCTCTTATCTATATACAGAAGCACAACACAAAATTATTGATACGCGTATTCCCAAGTTTGTAAGAAACTTTGGGGAAACTAATTTAAAAATACCCAAAAGATTCAGGGTACCAAAAGATAAAATAGTGTATGTTGCAGATATCTTATGCAGTAGAGTCAAAACACCAGTCATGGTACCTAGACTCTAGATGCTCGCGTCACATGATGAGAAGAAAGAATATGTTCCAAAACCTAGAACTTAAAGATGCTGGTTACGCAGGCTTTCGAGAAAATCAGAAAGGAAGAATCAGAGAATCAGGAACAATTGGTAATGGATATCTTCCTTCTATTTCTAATGTACTTTATGTTGAAGGTTTAATGCATAACTTGTTATTCATAAGTCAATTAAGTGATAATGGCTATGACATTATTTTCAATTAGAAAATGTATAAGGTTGTTAGTCAGAAAGATGATACAATTCGCTTCACTGGAAATGAGAAAAACAACATTTATAAAATCAATCTTTCTGATCTTAAAAATAAAGATGTGAAATGCTTAATGTCTGTGAATGAAGAGCAATGGGTATGACATAGACGTTTGGATAATGTTAGCATGAGAATGATATCTCAGGTGAATAAACTTGAGTTAGTCAGAGGCTTACCTAAGCTGTAGTTTACTTCATATGCTCTTTGTGAAGCATGTCAGAAATGGAAGTTTTCAAAAATGTCTTTCAAAACTAAAAATCTTGTTTCTACTTCTAGACCTTTAGAGCTTCTACATATGGACTTGTCTGGTCCAGTTAAAATTGCATCAGCCAATGGTAATAAGTATGGACTTTTCATAATTGATAACTACAGTAGTTGGAGATGGGTAATTTTTCTAAAGCACTGGGATGAGTCACATTCTGCATTTACTAGTTTATGTTCTAAAGTGCAAAATGAATTTGATTCTAAGATTTTTAGAGTCAGAAGTGATCATGGTGGTGACTTTGAAAATAAACAGTTTGAGAAGTTATTTGATTCTAATTGAATATCCCATGATTTCTCCTACCCTAGAACTCCACAGTAAAATGGAGTTGTAGAAAGGAAGAATAGGACATTGCAAAAAATGGCCCGAACCATGATCAATGAAACAAATGTGGCTTAGCACTTCTGGGAAGAAGCTGTGAATACAACATGTTATATTCAGAATAGAATCCCCATAAGTCTTATGCTTAAGAAGACTCCTTATGAATTGTGTAAGACAAGAAAACCCAACATTTCTTATTTTCATCCTTTTGGATGTACTTATTTTATTCTGAAAACTAAAGAATGTCTAAACAAGTTTGATTCTAAAGAATAAAAGTGTATTATGTTAGGATACTCAGAACGCTTCAAGGAATACAGAGTATACAATACAAAAATACGTATTATAGAATAATCAATTCATGTCAGATTTGATGATAAGCTTGACTAAGAAAAGTCAAAGTTGTTTGAAAGTTTTGAAGATCTAGAAATCACACTTGCATGATCTAGAGAAAAGACCAAGCATTATGATGACAAAGTTTCTGATAAAAATGATTCATCAGAACCTTGTGAACAGCCTTTAGACCGGTAAAGGCAAAGGCAGAGGCAAACATTATCTGAAGATTTGATTATGTGAGATAAAGTTAAACCTTTCAGAACAAGATCTACTTTCAAACAACTTGAAGAACTCTTCTAGAATTGGTGTCTCTGATAGAACCAACTTCTTATGAAGAAACACTTCAACATAATGAATGGATTTTGGTAATGCAAGAAGAGTTAAATTAGTTCTCCAGAAATGATGCTTGGGATCTGGTACCAAAACCTAAATGTTGCTTGAAAAAATTGACTTTTAGGCCAATAAATGTTTTATTGTACATGTGGATAGAAGGTAAACATGCGTGTGTAGACCTAACTGGTGTTTCCCCACTGATGTAACTGAGGACTAGAGGTTTTACTATGTGACAAATAACTCTCATAGTCGCTCCAAGTAAAGTGGTCAAGCATGGCAAAACGTGTTCTGACAATCAACATGCCTTTATACTATTTGTCTTTGACACTTTTGATTTTTTAGTACCAGAAACAATTGATCTTTTACTATGAGAGTGCAGAGGCTCGTGTATATATAGAAATGTTGAGTCTCCTAGGAATGTAGTTTTTAAAAATATGGAGTTTGTCATCCAAAAAAGATAGTGGAGCAGCTTGTTGTCAGTTTGCCGGCTATTTCACTAAAATCTTAATTAAATATATAGGGTGTGTTTGTTTCATGGATTCTTAATTTATTCCCAGGAATTTCACATTAATTTTTTATATTCCCATGTTTGTTTCAAGTATTTATCAATTATGCATTTGAACTTTTTATTCCTTGGAACTTAATTTACACTTGATTTTTTCATTTTCTATTCCCATGAAAAAGGATGGGAATCTTATATTCCCATGGGAATAAGATTTAACCTCCAATAACTTTCAATTTCTATTTATTTAATTTTTATTTTAAATATTTAAACTAAATATATTTTATAAACATTCCTGAGAATTTAAACTATTTATACCAAACATAAGAATAGGAAAAACATTCCTGGTAATAATATTTCCGGAAATAACATTTCCATGATTATAATTTTAATCTCCAAAACAAACACACCCATATAATTATTTCTTCTATTATTATTATTATTATTATTATTATTATTATTATTATTATTATTATTATTATTATTATTATTATAATAAAGACTAAAGTGAGGGTTCAATTACATCCCTCACGGGTAATACCTTAAAATTATAACATTAGATATAATCTATGGCTGATATTCGATAAAAACAAAGATGATAACACCTGCACATTTCCTCACTCCATCTCTCCTCCCTTCCACGTTTTTCTATTTTCAGACCACTTTTTTTTTTTAACAAAACTGCAACTTCCACACAATCATGGTAAGAAATTTGGAGTCAAGAACAAAATTTTATCAAAGAAATTTCGCTAAAGGATGCGGGTGTTTCTTATTAATAATATTTATTTCTCTATATTTTATCAAACACAAAAACAATATTTTGCTAAAGGATTAAAAACCATGAACTTATTTCTTCAGGTATCATCAAAGATGAACTATACAGACTAAAAAAATTCATTATGAAAGTTGCAAATTCAATGATTTTTATATTTTAAATATAACTGATACGGACTCTGCTGGTGCTGTTAATAATGGGTCTGAGGCAGAAATTAATACAACTTCCACAAGGCCTGTTAGAAACAAGAGACTTCCAGCCAAGTTTAATGATCATCTTATTTACAAATAATATTCCATTCTATTATTAGTTATTATTAGCTCTTATTAGCTTTGAATTGCTATAATAACAGTTTATATCTTCTGTTACGTTATGTTTGGTATTCCTATGAGCTAAGGCTATATTAAGCTTGTAATGACTCTTATGAAATCATGAAAATATAATTATTCAGAAAAACTCACTTCCTTCTTCTTACTAATGCTTTAGGAGGATTTGCTCAATCCTTATAAAATTGAGCAGTATCATTGGTGCTTTCATTGTGATTTCTCCCTCCTTCCATGGGTACTCCACCTCCACCACCGGATACCATGGCTAAATTGGTCCGACAAGTTGCTTCTTTAACTACGCAATTTGACGCAATGCGTAAACACATTGAAGAAACTGCTGCTTCATCTCGTTCTTCTCAAGCCTTCCATAATCGACCTCGTCTGAAACTTGATGTGCCTCGCTTCAACGGGACAGATACTCATGGCTGGATCTTCAAAATTTCACAGTTTTTTAATTACTCAACGCTGACGAATTACTTGCAGATTCCATTGTTCCAGGAGGAGTTCCGACGCTACAATCGGAGGTCCAAGCGGCACAATTAAGCCTTTTTGCCGTGTCTGGTGCTCCGGCAGGGGATACCATTCGGATCCTTGGGTATATCGGGTCACATCCAGTGCGCGTCCTTGTTGATGGAGGCAGCACGCATAACTTTATACAGGATTCTATTGCTGAAGTATTGGGCCTGACCCATAATTCTATCAAGCCATTTAAAGTGTTGGTGGGTAGTGGACAAGAATTATTATGCTCTCAGATATGCCCTGCTGTGTCCATTAGGTTGCAGCAACACACCTTCACTACAGATTTGTATTGCTTGGGTCTTAGTGGGGCAGATATCGTACTTGGGGCTCAATGGCTGAAACAAATTGGTCCAATTTTGATGAACTATGCAACACTGAGTTTATCTTTCTTTTACAAGGATCAATGCATTGAACTTAAAGGTGAGTCTCCAGCCCCAATCGTGGGTCTCCACTATTTTCAAAAAGCAGCTCGTTTTGATTCATCAGCCCAATTCTTTTCTTTATCCATTATGGAACCCCCACCCGACCCAAACCCAATGCTTCACCCTTCTTCCCCACCTAATCCCTCTACCAACGAAACTGAACCAATCGATCCACCATTCCAAACACTCATCGCTAAACACAACCACCTCTTCTCTGACCCATCCAACTTGCCTCCACCTAGACCAACCGATCATACCATACCTTTATTACCAAACTCCTCTCCCGTAAACGTACGACCTTATCGATACCCCCATTCGCAGAAACGAGAAATCGAATTACAGGTCTCTAAACTTCTCTCCACCGGATGGATTCAACCCAGTAATAGCCCCTTCTCCTCCCCTGTATTACTATTAAAAAAGAAAGATGGTATCTGGCGTATGTGCGTTGATTATCGCGCTCTTAATTCACTCACTATCCGTGATAGGTTCCCATTACCCACAATTGATGAGCTTCTGGACGAACTTGGTCATGCCCGCGTCTTTTCAAAGCTGGATCTTACCTCTGGGTTTCACCAAATTAGAGTGGCACCACAAGACATTCCGAAGACAGCATTTAGGACCCACGACGGACATTACGAGTATAAAGTAATGCCGTTCGGTTTGTGCAACGCTCCTTCAACGTTTCAGGCAACCATGAACGACATATTTCGTTCACTTCTTCGCAAGACAGTTATTGTTTTCTTCGACGATATCTTAGTCTTCAGTGATTCTATGGAAACTCATTTGGAACATCTTTCTCAAGTATTTTTTATCCTTGAAACTCATCACTTTCATTTGAAATCTACCAAATGTTCCTTCTGCCGGTCTACAATTGCTTATCTGGTCCACATCGTCACTGCTGGAACGGTTGCGCCAGATCCTCAGAAAATTCAAGGGATTTTGGATTGGCCAACTCCTAAGTCTGTGAGGAACTTACGTAGATTTCTGGGTCTTTCGGGTTTTTATCGTCGCTTTGTACGAAATTATGCTACCATGGCACACCCTCTTACATCCCTCTTGAAAAAGAATGCTTTTGATTGGACCTCTGCTGCGCAACTAGCATTTGATCAGTTGAAAATTGCTTTGTCTACGGCACCTGTTTTGTCCCTTCCGGATTTCACCATACCCTTTGTAGTGCAAACAGATGCTTTTGGACAAGCAATGGGGGCTGTATTGTTACAAGGTAACCATCCTATTGCTTATTTTAGCAAAATTTTCTGCCCTCGCCTCTCTAAGGCTTCTACATATATTAGAGAGCTTCATGCCATTACAAGTGCAGTCAAACGTTGGCGCCAATACCTTTTGGGTCACTTCTTCGTCATTCAAACTGATCATAGAAGTTTGAAAGAGCTGCTTACTCAGGTTATTCAGACGCCTGAGCAACAATTTTATTTGTCCAAGATGTTGGGTTACCATTATGATATTCAATATAAGCCGGGAAAAACAAATGTTGTTGCTGATGCCTTGTCTCGCTGCTTTGAGCCCTCTTCAGCTGAATTAAATTTACTCTCAGCGCCTCAATTCTTGTTCATAGATGAGCTACGTGAAGAACTTCAGCAGAATTCTTCATATCAAGAATTATGTCAAAGAGTAATTTCTGATCCCACCAAATTTCCTGGGTTTGTTTTTTCTAACGGCTTATTGTTGACGAAAGGACGGATTTGGATCCCTGCCAATTCAAAATTTAAGGTACTCCTTTTAAAAGAATTTCATGAAACACCCGTGGGTGGTCACGGTGGTGTTATCAAGACACTCAAACGGCTCTCTGCTAATTTTTATTGGCAACATATGCGTAAGGAGATTAAGGATTTTGTTGCCCGGTGTTTAGTCTGCCAACAAACAAAGTATTCTACTAGCAAACCAAGTGGCTTACTACAGCCTTTGCCCATACCATCAAATGTTTGGGAGGACATTTCGTTGGATTTTATCACTGGTTTACCCCTTTCTGGAGGATATTCAGTCTTGTTGGTTGTGGTGGACCGCTTCTCCAAATATACTCATTTAGGTGCCTTACCCTCTCACTTCACTGCTTATAAGGTCGCCGAATTGTTTGTCAACATGGTTTGCAAGTTACATGGCATGCCCCGCAGCATCGTGTCTGACCGTGACCCTGTTTTTATCAGCAAATTTTGGTCAGATCTGTTTAAGTTCAGTGGTACTTTATTACGAATGAGTTCTTCTTACCACCCTCAAACAGACGGTCAAACGGAAGTCACTAACCGCACAATTGAGCAGTACTTGCGGGCATTTGTTCATCAGCGCCCAATACTTTGGCATCGTTTTTTGCCCTGGGCAGAATATCATTACAACACTTCATATCATACTGCTGCAGGTTTGACACCATACCAGGTTGTATATGGTAAGGAGCCTCCCACAATTGCAACGTATGTCCTTGGTGCTTCCAAAATTGCTGCTACTGATGATCTACTAAATGAGCGTGAAGAAGTGCTTTCCATGTTGCGCAAGAATTTGACAAAGGCCCAAGAGAGAATGAAGACTCTTGCTGATAATCACCGCCGCGATGTATCTTTTGAGGTCAATTCTTATGTTCATGTGAAGTTGCAGCCTTATAGGCAAAGTTCTGTTTCTGGTGTTAAGTATAATAAGCTCCAAAAGCGCTACTATGGTCCGTTTCGTGTTTGTGAACGTATTGGCCAAGTAGCCTACAAGTTGGAACTCCCTTCCCATTCAAAGATTCACAATGTGTTTCATTGTTCACTTTTAAAACCTTACTTGGGGCCTATCCCTCCTGATGCACCCATTCTTCCTCATGATTCGGTTGACAATCACCCTATAGTGACTCCCCTTGCCATTCTGAACTCACGTATTATTTCAGTAAATGGCCAGCAGATACAGCAAGTTTTAGTGCAGTGGAATGGGCTGCCACCTGAAGATACCTCAACTTGAAACATTTAAAATTCTAAATATATTATAAAATTTAATATTATAATACAATAGTCTCTGTGTCAATTTGAATTCTAAATTTTTATAACAGTTTGAAATAAGTAGAAAGCTTTGCCATGTGATATGGTGGTTACACATTCGTACTAGATTTTTTTATTTCTACGACATATTGGTGTTACACAGTGGAACACACTTTTTTGAGTTTTTTTAATATCTAAATCAGAATGTAACTAAATAATTTATCAATGAATAATGATTAATTTATCATGGGTGTTAATCTGCGGGTAAGGGAAAGTAGTGGATGAAAACGGTTACAGGAGAAGAAGCATAGAGTAAGAGTTGTGTGTACTAATGTATAAAGTATCCCATTTTTATTTTTAATTGATCTGAACAATTAAAATGATCAAAGGGTGTAAATTTTGTAATTCATAGGTGAGAGATTTAATTGAGCCATCATCTTAGAAGTCACCTATTATTATTATTATTATTATTACTATTATTATTATTATTATTATTATTATTATTATATTAAAAAAATATATTAATTATTATTATGGGTAATGCTAATATGTGTCCTATGGGCACAAGTTAAAAAGTAAAATAAAAAATAAAAAAATTATATATTTATAATTAATTCAATACACAAATTCTAAGATAAAATTTCTTTATTTAGGTCTTAACATGTGTTCTTAGAGCACATGTTAGCATTACCCTTTAAATAAAACCTTAAAAAAGAAATATATAAAAACAATACTCTTACAAGTAGATGTATCTCTAACATGCATGATCTGTCCCCTTCTCTCTCTATATGTATTATCAAATACTCCTCAGATTCCATGTTCTTCGCTTTCCCTTTCTTTCCAACCTCATAATCATTAACTTCACCAACTCATAATAATTCTCTCTTAAACAAAACAGAAAAACAAACCCACACACTGTCATAACATAACAACAACACCAACACACAAAAAAAAAACAATATTTAACATACATTACGTACACTTTCTCTATTCTCTCTCTCTTTTTATTTTTCCTTCCCAAAAAATGGTTTCACCTTCTTTGCCTTCATTTTCCATTCTCTTTTTTCTCATCTCAATATTTTCAACAACGGTTTCATCTCTCACCTGTTCAACTCAGAAACTCACCGGAACAAAAACCTACTCGTACTGCCTCGACCTCCCCGTACTCAATTCATACCTCCACTACACCCACGACCAGAAAAACTCCACGCTATCGGTTGTCTTCATCGCGTCCCCGCCTAGTCCAGCCGGTTGGGTTTCCTGGGGAATAAACCCAACTGGCACCGGAATGGCGGGGGCGCAGGTGATTGTGGCGTTTAAGAATGACACCGTGATGGCCATAAAGACTTTGGACCTTAAATCTTACAGCGTGATTATACCTGGGAAGCTGTCGTTTGATGTTTGGGACATGAAAGCGGAGGAAGATGGTGGCGGTTTTATGAAGATTTTTGCGACGGTTAAAGTTCCTGTTAACGTTGACGGCGTTAATCATGTTTGGCAAGTGGGTTCCGCCGTGATGGCAGGAAGGGTGGGTCCGCATGAGTTTAATCCACCAAATTTAAATTCTAAAGGAAGGCTTAGCTTGAATGGTGCAGAGGTTTCTGATGTTCCTGTAGATTTTGCCATCAAAAAGAAAAATGTGAGTTTTTAGCTTTTTTTTCTCTAAATAATTTTTAGTTGTGTTACTTTTAGAAAATGAGTGTTTTTTTGTTTCTTAGCTTTTTTTTATTTTTTATTTTTTTCTTTCCTAATTTCGATTAAGATATTGGGGTTTAGGTTTTAATATAATAATATTGTTATGAATTTATGACATATTTAAAAAATTTTGATTATTTTTAGTTTGGAAAATATAATTATTTGTTATGGTATGGAAGAAAAAGAATGTGAATCCACTTCACTTAAGATTTTCAAGCAAGCTTTCGTAATAATAATATTAATCGTGTGATTAAAAAAATATATTTTATTTTTATTTTATAATTTTAAAAATAAAAAATTTTAAATCAAAATTTTTTGATTTTAATTGAACAATCACAGCAATTTACTTGCGTAAATGCAGACAAATATAAATTCGAAGAAAAATGAATATTTTTAAATGATTTTGGTGGTTTAAGTTTAAATTGAAGTGTTTACTTATAGAGAGGAGTGTGTTAGCTAATTAGTATTAGCATGTATTAGTTAATTAAATGAGTGTAACTTTTGATTTAGAGTTCACCGTTGTATTTATTTATATTTATGCATTTAAATTATAAAGTAATTTAGTGTTAGTTTAACTTACAAGAAAAATTGATAAAAAAAAAAAAAAAACTTACAAGAAAAATAAATTTTAACTAAAATCTATTTAAGTAAAAATTGAAATTGGGGTTCACCAACAATTTGTCTTTAACTAATAATAACTTTGTTGTTTAATGTTTTGTACTATGATGATTTATTTATTTTTTTGGATTGTTTTTTTTACATGCTGGTAATATGTGATTTTGTTGAATAATGACAGATTCATGGATTACTAAATACAGTGAGTTGGGGTATTTTGTTTCCCCTTGGGGTAATCATGGCAAGATATGTGAAAACTTTCCCATCAGCTGATCCTGCTTGGTTCTATCTTCATGTTGGTTGTCAATTATCTGCTTATGTTCTTGGAGTTGCTGGGTGGGCAACTGGCATTAAACTTGGAAGTGAATCAGAGGGGATTACTTTCAGTGTTCATCGTAATGTTGGAATTACTCTCTTTTGTCTTGCAACTATACAGGTAACAACATTCTCTAATTCATATAATCTTACCCAAAAAATTATAATTAAATTAACTGGGATAATTTTGGGTCTTATGCAATAGCCCGTGCATGATCTTAAGGAAAACTCTATTCTAACAAATATTTTGTAAGGTTCTATTTTATTACGGTTTAAATTTTGGGTCACAGACAGTAGTCAATGTTGTTTACCTTAAAAGATTAACGATTCTTTTGGACATTGTGCAGCAATATGCCTTGCATATCCTCAAATACAGTCTTAAAACCGACAAATATTTGATAAGATTCTATTTGATTACGATTTAACTAGGAAATATTTTAGGTTATGTGCGGTAGTCAGTCTTACACACGCTGTTAAGGATTAATGACAGCTCTGGCTAGCTGTAGTAACATTTTCTCTGTTTTTTCTTTGTACAGATATTTGCATTGTTGTTGAGGCCAAATAAGGATCACAAATATAGATTTTACTGGAACATCTACCACCACAGTTTCGGATACACAATAATCATCCTTGGAATTCTCAACATATTTAGAGGCCTTGAGATCCTAAGCCCTGACCACAAATGGAAATCATCTTACATTGTAGTGATAATTGCATTGGCTGTAATTGCCTTAGTGTTGGAAGCTATCACATGGAGTTTTGTGATGAAAGGAAAGTCTAAAAACAACAATAAAACCTATGATGGACAAACAAGAAACCAACACCTTGATGTCTGAATCATTTGACTAGATTTAGGTTGTTCTTCTCATGGAAGACTCTGGTTTTCAATGTTTTGTTTAGATATTTTTAGATGCTTCTACCATTTTGTTTCCTAGTTCTTATATGTTGTCTGTGTAATATACTTCGTTTCATAGTGGGTTCATAGTGGGAATTGCAATGTCAACGATATAACATGGGAGATCAAATTGAAGGTTTGGAGATGGTCGTTTTCTGGCGAAATTGCTTATTCCAAATGTAATTTTTACGACTTTTGTAAAAACCCGTTGTTTTACTTAATGTAGATTTTAGTTGGTTAGTAATTTCCTTTTTAGAGCGTTCGTGCTCCACTTTTGTAAGTGGGTTCGAGTACCTCTAGTACTCTATCTAATATTATCCTTGCTTATAATAAAAAGTTATAACAGTATATTGGTGTAGATATTGTTATATTTTCTTTGTAAATACTTGTGCTTCTTAATTAGTCTTCTCCTTTGTCAAAGATTTGAAACTCAAATACACTATGCTAAGAAAAATCAGGTATTGTATTGCAAGTTGGCTTAAAGTAGAGGTGTAAAAACATATGATTAATCGAACCATATCTTTAAATTAAATTGCATTAAATTAAAAAAAAATGAATTATTTAAATAGTTAATAAAAGTGTTAAATATGTTTTTGTCCTTTAAAATTACTAAATTTAACTTTTAGCCTTTATAAAAAAAAATCATGTCTTAGTGCCTACAAAATTATATATGCACGTAGTTTTATTTCATGTAGAAAGATTAAAACGTTATGAAAAATAATTTTATAAGGACTAAAACATGACATTTTTTATAGGAACTAAAAGTCAAATTTGAAATATTTATAAAGACCAATAATATATTTAACCTTTATTAAAATATATCACATATAATAAATAATTTGATTAATTAAGTTTAAGCTAAAAATCAATTTAAATTATTTAACTCAATGTTTTAAAAGAATTATTCCACAATATTTTTCATAAATTTTTTTTTAAAAAAATATATATTAATATTGTTTCTGAAATTAAATTAGAAACATTTTTCCCTAAAAGTACAATTTCCTAAAGAATAAAATATTGTAAATATTTTGTTCTTTATGGGAATTTATTTTTGAAAAAAAAATTGTTTTTATATAGAGAATAAAATGATGTTTTTTCACTTAAAAATATGTTTTTTAATTTCTAAAAAATCTTAATTATTTTTATAAAAAGATTAGTTTTTAAAATAGGCAAAATATAAAACCGATCTTATAAATGTAAATGGATTATAAATCAATTTATAAGTATAAAATAATTTAAATAAGTAACTGTTTTTTTATTGAAATAGTTATTTAAAATTGATGTAAACTGATATTGTGATTTGGTTCAGTAATCATGAATACCCTTAATTCAAATACTTTTTAAGATTTAATCATTTAGGAATATTTCAAAAATGTAATTTATAAAAATATATTTTACTGTTTACTTTTAATCGATCACATTGTGAATATTTCAAAATGACAATCTCTCAGCCATGTGGTTGATACAACAACTAACGTGACATCAACGGATAAGATAACATAATTATTGCCTTATTGATTTTAATATTAATATAGATTTGACACAATAATGTCAATTGATAACATCTAGCTACATGAATAATATAGTCTTATATAATAAAATATGAACCACAATTCAATCTAAATACTTATTTTTCATTACAATAATCAATGCAATTTTTCCTACTAATACAACTTTGTTTCTCAAGAATTCATCCGAGGTGATTTTTTTCTTTCCATTTGTCAGAGCCTTTGTTTGTATTTGGCATAATTTAAATACAGATCAAAACTCTGTATGAACTTAGTTCACAATTTGTCATACACATATTTGTACTTAAAAAGATTTAAAGTTAAGATTTTAAACTAAACACATTTTTAAAATAACCCTATTCGAGATAAATTCTAATGCTAGTAATCCTACATTAGAGTTCAAGTTGGTAAAGCTAATCCTTTATATGATGCTAATAATTAATTAGACTAATCAATCACAAATGTTAGCAATAATTTCGCGTACTTTATTACGCTAAAAGCTAAATATGTTTTGCCATAAAGTCTCACATTTTTAAATGTGGAGAGACACTATTGGCTTTGTCGTATATAGAGGGACCTTATTATGAGTAAATTGACAAGGAAAGTTATGCTTTTACTCAACGTTAAACACTTGGCTACCAAACCATGTATTTAATTGAGAACCATGTTGATTTCTATAGTGCCCGTGATGTTAGTTATGGTCCATTATTACCAACATTGTTTTTTCGACAGGTCTTTATCCCCACAACATAAGTAATGCTTTAGCTTTCATTATTATTTATCATTGCTTTTGTTGCTTTCTTTTTAATCATGGGCCATGATTCATGGCTTAGTTTTTATGAGATTTGATAGAATCATTATATTTTTATGATATCTATGTCTAACATGCATGATCTGTCCCCTCTCTCTCTATATGTAGTATCAAATACTCCTCAGATTCCATGTTATTTGCATTCCCTCACTTCACCAACTCATAATAATTCTCTCTTAAACAAAACAGAAAAACAAACTTGTTGAAACTACTGTTTTTAGCACTTCAGTTAGCGTAACCGGTTACGCCTGTTACCGTAATCGGTTACGAACCCGTGAAACAGATTCACTGTAGATATTGCGTTTGCGTAACCGGTTACGCTGTTTGCCGTAACCGGTTACACTGAAGCCCAACTGTTTTTCTGTTTGTTTTAGGGTGTTTTAATTCATTCCAATCATTTTGTAACTTGTACTATATAAGGAGCTCACTACTCCTATTTTGTGGTTAATGCCAATTCACTATCTCACCCTCAATTACTCTCTCTCTATTATTTCTCTTCATTCTCTAATCTTCATCTTCTTCAATTCATCATTTTCCCCATTAAAGATACCTTAATTTGATTTGTATGTTCCAACATTTGGCATCAAGAGCACTGGTTTTGATCCGATTCCGCTGCAACAATGAGTACCAATGATCGAATCCCATCCAATTTACCGATTCTTGATTCGAAGAATTACGACAAGTGGTCTAAACAAATGAAGGTCTTGTTTGGATATCAAGAAGTTCTCGATATCGTCAACAATGGTGTCACACCTCTTGGGGCTGAACCTACAGCTGCACATCAAGCCACTTTCAGGGAAGAGAAGAAGAAAGATTACAAAGCTCTCTTCTTGATACACTCTTGTGTCGATGGTGATAATTTCGAAAAAGTCGGTGATTGCGAGTCCGCGAGGCAAGCTTGGTTAATTCTTGAGAAAGCATATGCTGGGGCTGCGAAGGTGAAGATTGTGAGGTTACAAACTCACAAGAGGCAATTCGAGTTAACGCAAATGGAAGAGAAGGAAACAATCAATGATTATGTGACGCGCATTACGCGCTTAGTGAATCAAATCAAGTCGTGTGGGGAAACGATCTTAGAGCAGAATGTTGTGTCAAAAATCTTACGTTCGTTGACGTCAAGATTCGACAACATTGTGGTTGCTATTGAAGAGTCGAATGACCTTACGTCGCTGAGCAAGGATGAGCTTCAAAGTTACCTAGAAGCACATGAACAAAGAATGGACGAGAGAGGAAGCGATAAGGCAAAGGCGGAGTTAGCTTTGCAAGTTCGTTTCAATGAAAGGAGTAAAGGTTCGAAAGGGAAATGGCCTTCGAAAGGGAAGCAAGGCGATGGTGAACCTAAACATTCGAAGGGACAAAAGGGTGAGAGCAGCAACTCAAACGGTTATGGTGATCGGAGCAACGCGAGAGGTGGAAAACCAAGAGACATGAGCAAAATACAATGCTGGAAATGCAAGAAACTTGGGCATTTTCAAGCAAAGTGTGGTGCTAAACAGCTTGAAACTAAAGGGGATGAAGCCAAGGTTGCTAGGCAAGAGGTGGATGATGAAGCCACACTCTTAATGAGGATTACCGATGAGTGTGATGGCATGACAGAGGTGCTGGACAGCAGCTGCAAGTCACGGGACAGCAGCTGCAGTAGTGCAGAAAAAGCGACAGTTTTGAGTTCGGAACAAAATGTGATGATTTCGGTTCGTGATGGAACTCAAGGCAAAGAGGAGTGGTACTTAGACTCCGGATGTTCAACGCATATGACGGGAAGAAGAGATTGGTTTGTGCAAATCAATCAAGTGGCAAAAAACAAAGTGAAGTTTGCGGACGATTCCACTCTCATGGCCGAAGGTGTCGGTGATGTGTTGATCGAGAAAAAGGATGGTGGACATTCTATGATCAAGGATGTGCTATATATTCCAGGTATTAAGTGTAATCTTTTGAGTATTGGTCAATTGCTCGAAAAAGGTTACAATATACGGTTGGAAGATAAGATCTTGCGGGTTGTTGATGCTAGTGGAGTGTTGATCCTAAAGGCTCCCATGGCTACCAATAGGACTTTCAAAGTTGAGCTGAAAGTATTGGAGCATAGGTGCTTAGCTACAGCTGCAAGTAGAGAGGAGTGGTTATGGCATTATCGTCTCGGTCACTTGAATTTTCGTGATCTCAAAGCGTTGCAACAAGAAGGTGTGGTTACCGGGCTGCCACACATTAACGTTCCAGCTGAGTTGTGTGAGGAATGTGTGAAAGGAAAACAACACAAAGGAAGTTTTAGCAAGGACGCGGGTCGTAGGACCAATGCACACCTTGAGGTGGTGTACTCCGATGTTTGTGGACCTATGCAAGTGGACACATTTGGTGGCAATCGATATTTTGTCACGTTCATTAACGATTTTAGTAGAAAGTTGTGGACTTACGTCATCAAGAGAAAGGATGAGGTGTTTGATGTATTCAAGAAGTTTATGAAGGATAGAAAAATACTTAGAAAGGGGGGGGGGGGTTTGAATAAGTGTAGTTTCAAAAACTCGTAAGATAAAAATAATTTGCACAAGTATTTTTATCCTGGTTCGTTGTTAACTAAACTACTCCAGTCCACCCTATACAAGGTGATTTACCTCAACTGAGGATTTAATCCACTAATCACACGAGATTACAATGGTTTTCCACTTAGACAACTTATAAGTCTTCTAGAGTCTTCTGATCACAACTTGATCACTCTAGGAACAACTGCTTAGAGACCTTCTAAGACTTCTCTAGAGTATACTGATCACAACCCGATCACTCTAGTCCTTTACAATTTAATGTAAACAAATTCTAAGAGTATTACAATTGCTTCTTAAAAGCTATCATCACAAACTGTGATATTTCTCTTACAGATTTAAGCTTAGACTCACTAAAGTATTACAACAGTAATGTAGTGAGGTTGAAGATGAAGTTTCTGAGCTTTTAGTTGAACAGCGTTTCAGTAAGTTAATATTCACAGAAAAATGTTAAGAATTGGTAACCTTGCTTCTCATCAGAACTTCATTTATATAGGCGTTTGAGAAGATGACCGTTGGGAGCATTTAATGCTTTGCATATTCTGTACAGCATTGCATTTAATGTTTCACTGTTTTGTCAACTACCTCGAGCCTTGCTTTTGCTGTGACTACTGACATTGCCTTTAATAGCTTCTAACGTTCCTTTTGTCAGTCAGCGTAGCCTGCCATCTAGTACTTGATTCTGATTTGTTCTTTGTAAATACTACGTTGAATATCATCAGAGTACAAACAGCTTGGTGCAGAGCATCTTCTGATCTTCTGATCTTGATATGCTTCTGAGCGTGATTCCATGACTTCAGTGCTTCTGCTTCTGAACTCAAGTTCTTCTGATGCTTCTAATAGACCATGTTCAGATTCTGCTTGACCATCTTCTGATGTCTTGCCAGACCATGTGCTGAAGTTGCATACTGAACCTTCTGAGTCAAAGCTTCTTAGCGCTGATTTGTGCATACTCTTTATATATTTCCTGAAAAGGAAATTGCATAGGATTAGAGTACCACATTATCTTGAGCAAAATTCATATACATTGTTATCATCAAAACTAAGATTATTGATCAGAACAATTCTTGTTCTAACAATCTCCCCCTTTTTGATGATGACAAAAACATATATAAATGATATGAATTTGCAATCAGAATAACAGACGGCAAAAGACAATTACACAGTTATAGCATAAGCATATAAACATAATGTGAATGTGTCTCCCCCTGAGATTAACAATCTCCCCCTGAGATGAATAATCTCCCCCTGAAATTAATACTAGAAGAATTTTATAAATAAAAGACTTCCCTGAGTATTTCAGTAGAGACGTTCACATATGCTTGAACTTCAGAACATTCACTGCTTCTGATTTTTGCTTCCATAGGACAACTTCAGAACATTGAATTTCTTTAGATCCTCAGAACATTCACAGCTTCTGATTCCTGCTTCCATCGGACAACTTCAGAACTTGAATTTCTTTGATCCTCAGAACATTCACAGCTTCTGATTTCTGCTTCCATCGGACAGCTTCAGAACATTGAATTTCTTCTTACATCACTTCATGCTAGATTATATCAGAACATTGTTGAATGTACCAGAGCATCATCAGAGCATCTCTACATCCTGAAATGTTACAGAACAAAACTAAACGACAAAAGTCAGCATGAATGAATCAGAACATAAAATATGTTTCAGAACACATAATATGTATCAGAGCCATGTAAGCCATATAGAATGTATCAGAACATATTCTATCATCAGAATATATGAACATTCTTCCTTCTTGCTTCTGATTCTGAAGCTTCATAGCACTCAGCTTGCTTCAAGAATCCAAGAACTTGATTTATCTTGTTGCTTATTGATCTTGAATCTTCAATTCCTGCAATAAAACAACTTAGAAACATATGAAGCTTGCAGCTTCTGTTAGTAATGTGGGGGCTTTCTTCCCGACAACTGCTAATATAAATCAAATCATTTATCACTATTTCTCCCCCTTTTTGTCATAACATCAAAAAGAATGTAAAAGATTCAGATGTAAGCATTCGACAAAGGAAAGAAAAACAAATAATCATTGATAAAACAAGCAGAAGTACAAGAGTTATGCAGAAAACAGATGCAACAAACAAACAGAAAACAACTAAGACACAAAGACTAAGACCCTAGCTTTGACAAAATCTTGGCTAGTGTCTCATGGATCCCATTGTTGCTCTCAGTCTGCCTTGCCATGAAGGCTCTGAACTCTGCATTGGTCTCATCTTGCCTATCCAGACGAGAAGTCAGGTCATTTTGATTCTTCTGCATGGCCTCCAAAGTCCGCACCAGATAGGAGGGTTCACCAGAAGAAGAAACTTCCAGTCTTCTGTTGACTGGCATAGCATTCTCCACGGCTGCTTCCATGGTAGTCTCTTCAGGGAGATCATCAGAATGTACCACCACATTCTCAGCAGGATGATCTTCTGAATGAGAACAGTCAATCTCTTCAGCATCTTCCATCTCTACATCTGAGTCAGACTCAGAAATAGCTTCAGCATATTCTGGTTCTGGGAACTTAGAATTTCCATCTTCCAGGGCTTGAAGAATGGTTGCAAGATTTGTTGGAGAAGGAGGACCAGCTGCAGCTGCAGGATAGACCACTTCTGGAAAGTCCATATCAGGAGCACTTTCAGAAGGGTGCATTCTGAACCAATTGAATAGCCCCTGAAAGTCACCAGTCAGAACCATGAACTTTGGTCGCCAGACCACAAGAGTTCTGCAGGGATTCGCTTCCAGTTCTGCAAGGAGCCTTGCTAATTCAAGCTCATCAATGAATTTTTTCTCTTCAAAGCAGAATCGGCCACTACAACTAGTAAACCAAAAATCTTCAGCATCCCTTAGAAACCTTTTAGGTCTTGGAGCAAGATATTCACAAGACTCCTGAAGGGCTTTAAAGGCAACATCAGACATGAATCTAAAGGACCGCCAGATCTTGCGCATTGCTTCATCATCTATTCCACCATGATGAGCTGCACGAAGGATTTCCACACCTCTGTCTACAAGCTGCTTTACAATTGTAAAGCGTACACCAATACTGTAGGGACGACGAGGTTTGATTTTGTGTAGCCCAAAATCTGGTTTAAGTATGGAGTAGGGCTGCGGATCACGGTTAAGTGGAGAAAGGAAATTTTCTACGGTTTCTGAAAAATTATTTAGTGAGGTGGAGGGAATGGGTTCATTATTTTCAGAAGGAGGGGGTAGAGACAAGGGTGAAGATGTTGTGGGAGGAATGACAGTTTGGAGGGGTTGTATGTCAAGAACAGTGGGTTCAATGACTTGGTTAGACACAGTTTTTGTTTGTGAAGGAGAGGGAGGAATGAGAACATTTGAAATAGGTGAAGAAGAAGGAGTAGTGATTTTAGTTATTGGAGAGGAAGAAGGTGTGAGAACACGGACAAGAATGGGTGATTCTGATGGGGCTGTTTCTGGTTGGTTTAGAGATTCAGAAGGAGGGGCAACAGATATTGGTGCAGCTTCTGATTGATAAGTAGGTGCAGAAACAGGTTCAGAGAAGGAAATACCTTTAGAGACATTTTGAAGAGCAGCAAGTTCAGCTTCACGGCGCTTCTGCTTCTTGGATTTCTTCTCTTCCACCACCTTTGCTTTTCCAGAAGCAATTTCTTTTCTTCTGGAAGCCATTCGACTGTCTTCTTCCTTTTCTACAGCTTTTGAGGCAACTTCTTCCTCCTCACTATTAGTCACAATCATTCTTCTTCTCTTCTTCTTCTCAGCAACTTTTTGAACAACAACAACTTTAGATGCCTTTTTCTTTTTCTTTTTCTCAACAACAACATCTTCTTCCTTTTCTGCTGTTTTCTCAGATGCTGCTTCTGATTCAACTATAGCTTCATGTGTAGCAGAACTGTCAGTAGCTACAGGAACAACTTCTGTAAGAACTTCTTTATCCTGCCTACCAGAGGAACAGTCAAGCTTCCTTTTAGTCCTTCTTTCTTTGTTGACAGCAGCTTTTTGAGCAGGTTCAGGGACTTCTTCTAAGTCAGCAGCTTTTGAAGAAGGGGCTTTTTTCCTTTCGCCTTTTTCAGGGACAGTTTGGACAGCTTCTTCATTGAGAGAGTTGAGATACCTTGTCCTAACTTCTGGAATCTCATTTCTGAAGAAGGATTCAAATTCAGCAAGAATAGGATCCCTTCTGTCTTCAACTCCAGGAAGAGGCTTAGGAACGTTCTTTATAGAACTGATTACATTCATCTTTCTCAAGGTAAGAGCATTCAAGCAGCTTCCTGAGCAAACTGCAAGATCTTTAATGGTTCCTTCTGATTCCAGACTTTCCACAATCTTGGAGTGGACCAGAAGATTTGTAAAGATTCTTCCAAACGGAATGATGTAGCTCTTTTTCGATTTGAAAGTATCCCTAGATTCTTTCACAGCCTTACACATGTGTTTGAAAATGATGTGAATAACATCAACTTTCTTCTGGGTAGCAATACAATACAGAATGTATTGTTGCTCCTTGTTCACATAATCAGCAGAGTGGGTTGATTTCCTGTGATAGAAACACCCCAAGAGATCTTTGTCCAGATTTGATAAATGAGCTTCAAATCTTTAACAGGCTTGTTGTATTTTCCTCCGTCATAGAGAGTGGATAGAACGTCATCCCAGTCTTCTCTTTTATTAAGTTCAAATGCTCCTTCAGCGGTTCTGAGATCAAACATCATTCTCAGAATTGCTTCTGTTACTACCACAAATTTTCCATGAACAAAGGATAGGATGGAGGTAGGAGTGACGACGGCATGAATCCAGAATTCCTTCACTAAATCTGGGTAAGTAGGACCACAGAACTCAGCAAAAAGTGATGTCCATCCCTGAAAAATCATGTCCTCCTTAAGACGAAACTCATGTTCTTCAAGACTGTCAAAATCAACCATGAGTTCACAGATAACTTCCAACTTGTCTTTAGGGATTGAGCAAGTGATGACCGGAACCAACGGTTGTTCTCCTTCGCGAGGATGAATGGGTGCAGAGGGACCAGCATTGAGAGATGATGAGGCAGCCATTTGAGCAACTTTGAGAGAAGAACAAGAACTTGGTATTCGCTTAGGGTTAGAGAAAAGAGAGAACAGATTGCAGAAATGCATACACAAAGGAAAATGAAAAGAGAGCGAAAAGAAACCCTAAAAGAATTTGAAATGAATTTATAGACACAGATTTGAAAAGACAATGTAATGCATTTTATGACAGTGAACAGTTACAAAATCAAATAAAATCAATTGCATTTAATGAGGAATGACGTTAGGTGAGAGAGTGACTTCTGAAACGATTTGCACAGTTACCTAGGAAGACGTCCCTTCAGATGCACGCTTTTACCTGTAGCCAACACGAGTTTACAGCCAGAAGATACCAGATTACAGATGTCGTCTTGCTTTCAGATGCTGATGACAACAAGACTTTTAGTTTTAAGCTTCTGAAAGCAGATTCTGATTTTCACTTTTTAAGAACGCTCTGGTTCTTATTGGATCATCTTTCTTTCCAATAATGACATCTTCTGAGTGAGCAGATGAGAGTCTAGATGATCTTCGTATAGTTGGTTCTTCAGAAATTTTCAGATTTTCCAAGGATGCAGCAACCTGATCTTCTGATTCTTTGCTGCTTAGGTTTTCAGCTTTTGAAACTTTTCTTCTTGGTTCTTCAACTTCTGAGATATCAATATCAATATCTGCAAAATTCTCAAACTGCTTTGGCTTTTCAAGACCAAGCTTATCATCAAACCTGATATTGATTGATTCTTCTACAACCAATGTTTCAGTATTGTATACTCTGTAGCCTTTAGAGCGTTCAGAATATCCAAGAAGGAAACACTTTTGTGCCTTAGAATCAAACTTACCAAGATGATCTTTAGTGTTCAGAATAAAACAAACGCATCCAAAAGGATGAAAATATGAAATGTTGGGCTTTCTGTTCTTCCACAATTCATAAGGAGTCTTATTTAGAATAGGTCTTATAGAGATTCTATTCTGAATATAACATGCAGTGTTTATTGCTTCTGCCCAGAAGTGCTTAGCCATATTGGTTTCGTTGATCATGGTTCTGGCCATTTCTTGTAGAGTCCTATTCTTTCGTTCTACAACTCCATTTTGTTGTGGAGTTCTAGGACAAGAGAAATCACGGGCAATACCATTTTCTTTGAAGAACTCCTCAAAGAATTTATTCTCAAATTCACCACCATGATCACTTCTGACCTTTATGATTTTACACTCCTTCTCAGTTTGGGTCTGAGTGCAGAAATCAAAGAACACTGAATGAGACTCATCCTTGTGTTTCAAGAACTTTACCCATGTCCAGCGGCTATAATCATCAACGATGACTAATCCATATTTCTTCCCTTTGACAGATGCTGTTTTGACAGGGCCAAACAGATCAATGTGCAAAAGTTCTAACGGCCTTGAGGAAGAGACAACATTCTTAGACTTGAATGCAGGTTTGGAGAACTTGCCCTTCTGACATGCTTCACAAAGAGCATCTGATTTGTATTTCAGATTAGGGAGTCCTCTGACAAGATTTAGTTTGTTAATCTGAGAAATCTTTCTCAAACTAGCATGTCCTAATCTCCTGTTCCAGACCCATTGCTCTTCAGAAACAGACATAAGACAAGTCACCTTCTGATTCTTAAGATCCTGAAGATCTGTCTTATAAATGTTGTTCTTTCTCTTGCCTGTAAATAGGATTGAGCCATCCTTCTGACTTACAGCCTTGCAAGACTTTTGATTAAAGATTATGTCATAACCATTGTCACTTAATTGACTTATGGACAATAAGTTATGAGCTAATCCATCTACTAGAAGAACATTAGAAATAGAAGGAGAGTTACCAGACTTTATAGTTCCTGAGCCAATAATTTTGCCCTTCTGATCTCCTCCAAACTTCACTTCTCCAGCAGATTTAAGCACCAGGTCTTGGAACATAGACCTTCTTCCTGTCATGTGTCGCGAGCACCCAGAGTCCCGGTACCATGACATGTTGTGTTTTTCCTTCTTTGCAGCCAAGGATATCTGCAATAGGAATAATATTTTCCCTAGGTACCCACATCTTCTTGGGTCCTTTCTTGTTAGTTTTCCTCAAGTTCTGATTGAACTTGGGTTTAGCATTATAGGAAATAGGAGGAACAGAATGATAGTTTATGTTCTGAGTTCCATGATATTTCTTAGGTTTTGTCACATGCTTCTTGGTGTGTGTTATGTGAAAGCTTTGAGCATTTGATGTGTGCCTAATATCATGGGACTGGCCAAATTTAAATTGGTTATACAGAGGCTTGTATGATATTTTCATATCATCCACAGATTCAAGCTTGTATGGAATTTCACCCTCATAACCAATGCCAGCTCTTTTGTTTCCTGACACAGCATATATCATAGAAGCAAGTTGACTTCTGCCAATACTTCTAGATAAAAACTTTCTGAAACTTAAGTCATATTCTTTCATAATATTGTTCAGACTTGGAGTAGATTTTTCAGAGACAGAAGGAGATCCAGTATTTTTGAATAAATTTAAAACTTTTTCCTTCAGTTCAGAATTCTCTACTTCAAGCTTCTTAGTTTCAAATTCAAATAGCTTTTTCAGCTTCTTGTATTTGATACTAATCTGAGACTTGAGTTCCAGAAGTTCTGTTAGACTGGAAACTAACTCTTCTCTAGATAGTTCAGAAAATACCTCTTCAGAATCTGATTCTGATGTAGATTCTGATCCGTCATCCATTGTGGCCATTAGTGCCAGATTTGCCTGTTCATCTTCAGAGTCTGATTCTGATTCTGAATCATCCCATGTTGCCATAAGACCTTTCTTCTTATGAAATTTCTTCTTGGGATTTTCCTTCTGAAGTTTTGGGCACTCACTTTTGAAGTGTCCTGGCTCATTGCACTCATAGCACACAACCTTTTTCTTGTCATATCTTCTGCCTCCAGAAGATTCTCCTCTTTCAGGCTTCTTTGAGCTTTTGAAGCTCCTGAACTTCCTTTGCTTGCTTTTCCAGAGTTGATTGACTCTTCTGGAAATCATGGACAGTTCATATTCTTCTTCTTCTGATTCTGATTCTTCAGAATCTTCTTCTTCAGCCTGAAAAGCTTTAGTGCATTTTTTAAAATTAGATTTTAATGCAACAGACTTACCTTTCTTCTGAGGTTCATTTGCGTCAAGTTCAATCTCATGACTCCTCAGGGCACTGATCAGCACTTCCAAAGAAACTTCATTCAGATTCTTCGCAATCTTGAATGCAGTTACCATTGGGCCCCATCTTCTGGGCAAGCTTCTGATGATCTTCTTTACATGATCAGCTTTGGTGTAGCCTTTGTCCAGAACTCTTAATCCAGCAGTCAGAGTTTGAAATCTTGAAAACATCTTCTCAATGTCTTCATCATCCTCCATCTTGAAGGCTTCGTACTTCTGGATTAGTGCAAGAGCTTTGGTCTCCTTAACTTGAGCATTTCCTTCATGAGTCATTTTCAAGGACTCATATATGTCATGGGCCGTTTCCCTGTTAGATATCTTCTCATACTCAGCATGAGAGATAGCATTCAGCAAAACAGTCCTGCATTTGTGATGATTTTTGAAATCTTTCTTTTGATCATCAGTCATTTCGCTTCTCGTGAGCCTTACACCAGTAGTTTTAACAGGATGTTTGTAACCATCCAACAGAAGATCCCATAGATCAGCATCCAGACCAAGAAAGTAACTTTCCAATTTATCTTTCCAATATTCAAAGTTTTCACCATCGAATATTGGTGGTCTAGTGTAACCATTGTTACCATTACCATTATATTGCTCAGCTGAGCCAGATGTAGATGTAGATGTATTTGTTTGAATTTCACCAGCCATCTTTTACTGAAGCGTTTTTCTCTTCCTGAATCTTTTCTAAACACGGTTAAGTGCTTGCACCTTAGAACCGGCGCTCTGATGCCAATTGAAGGATAGAAAAATGTAACACCCCATAAAATTCTTTATTTAATTTAATTAATTTTGATTAAATATTAGAATTATTTGAGTTAACTGAGAAAAATGGAAATAATGAGGCTAATGGGCCAGTGTCGCTTGTAGTAGAAGGGGGGGGGTGTCAGTGGTGAAGCCCATTACTAATGATAAGCTTATTTTCATAAAATAGAAAAATAGAGGGAGTTGTGGAATAGAGAAGGTTACAACATTTTGGGAAAAAAAGTCTGAACGTGAAAAGAGAAGAGGAGCGGAGAAGTGCGACCCGAGGAAGAGCGAAGAATCAACCTTCAGGTAAGGGGGGACTCTTCTGTTTATCTTCTATTATGGGATTATAGGTAGTATGATAGAATTTGATCGTGTTATTCGTATCAATTGGGTTGTGCTTAGGTTATAGAAGTGTTAGGTTTTGGGAGGATTGATGCATAATGATTATATTGATCATGTATTAGTGATAATTGGATGGTTGAATGTATTATAAATGTGTTATAATATGAGTTATTTCACTGTATGCGAAATCTGGTTGGAATGAGATTGGTTTGGTAGTGATTCGGTGAAAGAGGGACGAAATCGCAGGCTGTTTTCTGCTATTCGGAGTTCTGGAAATCGCCAGTTCGCGCCGCGTCCAGGGGTTGGCGCCGCGAACTGCTTGGCAAAAGGCCAGGAAGTTCTGTTGTGTTCAGTACGCGCCGCGAGCATATGGCCGCGCCACGAAGGCGTAGTTCCTTCTCGTTCCGCGCCGCGAAACCTTGTTTGCGCCGCGAAGGCGTAGTTCCGATTCGTTCCGCGCCGCGAATGTGTGTGGCGCCGCGTGCTGTTAGTTGTTGCGACAGGTCGTTTTGACAAGTTTAAATATATGTAACTTTTAAACCGTAAACCGGATTTTGGTGCCGTTTCGAGTACAGTGAAGCTAATCAAATAATTTATATACTCAAATGGTGTTTTGAGTGGTGGCTTGAATTATTTTTAAAACACCTGATCTTATTTGTTTGTGGCGGGATATGTTTATAGGTACACTAATGAATGTCTTACCTGTATGACGTTGTGGGTATAACTGGTGTTTATTATACATGTATTGTTGGTATGAAATATGTGTTTTATTGATGATTATGACATTGATCGATTTATGTGGGTGATGAGCATGTTATGGTTGATGCATGCATTCATAATCATTATGTGGCTGGTCCTTGACGATGGTGGATCAGTGGTAGCTAATTCCCATTGTATGGAATTAGTGAGTGGGTGTTACCGTATCCTTGACGATGGTGGGTCGGTGAGTTGGGTTATCCCAGATTTTGGTACCACATGCATGTAGTTGCATTGCATTAGGCTGTTTTGCTATTATAACATGAATGGAAGATTGTCCAATGTTATAATATGTGTTAATCTGGTTATTTGCTTACTGATTGTTTGGTTTGAATCTGATCATAACTGTGATTGGGTGAATGGCATGTGAAATGATATTTTATTATCTATATCTTATAACATTAGTTAAATGTGAATGAGACTCACCCTTACTGTTGTTATTTTTCAGATTGAGGAGTAGCTCTCGTACTTGGTGAGGATTAGCTCGTCAAGTAGTTCGTTAGAGTCAGTTGGGTCCGTGTCATGCTCTGGTCGTGTAACACTGGGGGCGTCGTTTAGAGTTACTTGTTAAACTCTTTTTATTTTGGATGGATTTTTATGTTGATTTTTTAAGTCTGTGACTTGGCTGTTTGTTATTCAGATGTTAAAGATAATTCCGCTGTGTTAAACATGATGATCTGAATAAATTTGGTTGACGTTCTCTTTTATGGCATGACATGAGTATTATTGTTTAATTATTTGGAAGTTGTAATGCCCTTTTTCATGTTTACTCTGATTATTGTTTATTATTTATGCGGGGTATTAGAAGGGTGTTACAATAGTGGTATCAGAGCATAGTCGGTCGTTTGAGTCAGAGTCTTAGTGTCGGTTGACCCCTCGTATGCGATTAGTGTTAGATTGACACTGTCGATACTCCTTGTTCTAATAAATATTGTTTGATATTTAGCAGAACAATGGCCGGAAGAGGAGGAAGGAACGACGACGCGATTGCTGAGGCTCTCGGTATGATTGCTGGTGTGTTGGGAGGGAATGCCAATGGAGCTGGAATTGGAGCTGACAGGCAGCTGAATAGTTTTCAGAGGAACAACCCTCCATTGTTCAAAGGCACTCACGATCCCGAAGGCGCCCAGAAGTGGCTGAAGGAAATCGAAAGGATCTTCCGGGTGATTGATTGTGACGAAAATCTGAAGGTGAGATATGGTACTCACATGCTGTCTGAAGAAGCTGATGATTGGTGGATGGCTAGTAGGGACGAACTGCAAGCTGCAGGTATTGCAATCACTTGGGCTGTGTTCAAGAGAGAATTCTTGCGGAGGTACTTTCCTGAGGATGTTAGAGGCAGGAAAGAGATTGAATTTTTGGAGCTGACATAAGGTAACATGACTGTGCCGGAGTATGCGTCCAAGTTTGTTGAGCTGGCAAAGTATTATGTCCACTACAATAATGATGAGGCTAGTGAATTCTCGAAGTGTGTTAAGTTTGAGAATGGTCTCCGTGACGAGATTAAACAGGGTATCAGATACCAGAGGATTCGTAGGTTTGTCGATTTGGTTTACTGCAGCCGAATCTTTGAAGAGGACAATATTAAACTGAAGTCGTCACACTCTCGCGAGTTAGTCGACAGGAAAGGGAAAAAGCATGTGGATCGTGGTAAGCCATATGGCAAGGGTAATCAGAAAGCTGGAGGCTGGAAGAAGCCTAGTGGGGGAGACTCTAGTGCCCCTATTAAGTGCTTCAAGTGTGGAGAACCTGGACATCGCATTCACGAGTGCAAAAGTGAGGAAAAGAAGTGCTATAGATGTGGAAAGGCAGGTCACATTGCCATTGAGTGCAAAGGGAACACTGTAACTTGTTTCAACTGCGGGGAAGAAGGCCATATTAGTCCTAAGTGTCCTAAGCCGAGGAAGAATCAAGCTGGTGGTAAGGTGTTCGCCTTATCTGGTTCAGAGACTACTCCAGAGGATCGGTTGATTAAAGGTACGTGTTTTATCCATGGCACTCCTTTAATTGCAATAATAGATACTGGAGCAACTCACTCGTTTATTTCATTGGATTGTGCTAAACGACTGAATTTGGAAATATCTGAGATTAATGGAAGTATGATCATTGACACTCCTGCGTCGGGTTCAGTGACTACTTCGCTTGCTTGTTTGAATTGTCCAATTGATATTTTTGGTAGAGAATTCGGAATGGACTTAGTGTGCCTTCCGTTGGAACAACTGGATGTTATCCTGGGCATGAATTGGTTGCAATTTAACCGGGTTCATATCAACTGTTTCACGAAAACGGTTATTTTTCCTGAAGATGTCATTGTTGAGGACTTAGAGATGACGGCTAGACAAGTGGATAAAGCAATGAAGGACGGAGCTGCCGTGTTTATGTTGATTGCGTCCATGGAAGTGAAAAAGAAAGCGGTGAGTAATGACTTACCGGTAGTATGTGAATTTCCGGAAGTTTTCCCAGAAGATGTAAGAGAATTACCGACAGAGAGGGAGGTGGATTTTGCTATTGAATTAATTCCTGGAACTAGTCCTGTGTCGATGGCACCTTATCGTATGTCGGCATCAGAATTGACTGAGTTGAAGAGTCAATTGGAAGAGTTACTTGAGAAGAAATTTATTCGTCCTAGTGTCTCACCGTGGGGTGCACCGGTGTTACTAGTGAAGAAGAAAGAAGGTTCAATGAGGTTGTGTGTGGATTACAGACAACTGAACAAGGTTACTATCAAGAATCGGTATCCCTTGCCGAGGATTGATGATTTTATGGATCAACTAGTTGGAGCGTGTGTGTTCAGCAAAATTGACTTGAGGTCGGGATATCATCAGATTCGGGTGAAGACGGACGATATTCAGAAAACGGCATTTAGAACGAGGTATGGTCATTACGAATATACAGTGATGCCATTTGGAGTAACCAATGCGCCGGGGATTTTCATGGAGTATATGAATAGGATCTTCCATCCTTATCTGGATCAGTTCGTAGTAGTATTTATTGATGATATTTTAATATATTCTAAGAATGAAGAAGAGCATGCGGATCATCTTAGAGTGGTATTAGAACTATTGAAGGAAAAGAAACTCTATGCAAAACTGTCTAAGTGTGAGTTCTGGTTAAATGAAGTGAGCTTTCTTGGGCATGTAATTTCTAAGGATGGTGTTGTCGTTGACCCAACGAAAGTAGAAGCAGTGTCTCAGTGGGAAGCTCCAAAGTCAGTTTCCAAAATCCGTAGTTTCCTTGGTCTTGCGGGTTACTATAGAAAGTTCATTGAAGGTTTCTCAAAGTTAGCGTTGCCGTTAACTAAGTTGACTAGGAAGGGTCAAGCTTTTGTTTGGGATTCGAAATGTGAAGAAGGATTCCAAGAGTTGAAGAAGAGGTTGACTAGTGCGCCGATCTTGATTTTGCCGAATTCGGCGGAACCTTTTGTTGTTTATTGTGATGCTTCGTTGTCGGGATTAGGAGGTGTACTAATGCAGAATCAACAGGTAGTCGCTTATGCGTCGAGACAACTCAAAGTGCATGAGAGAAACTATCCGACTCATGACTTAGAGTTGGCAGCAGTGGTATTTGTGTTGAAATTATGGAGGCATTACCTATATGGTTCAAGGTTTGAAGTATTTAGTGATCACAAGAGTTTGAAGTATCTCTTTGACCAAAAAGAGCTGAATATGAGACAAAGAAGATGGTTAGAATTTCTCAAGGATTATGATTTTGAACTGAATTATCATCCGGGTAAAGCAAACGTTGTTGCCGATGCATTGAGTAGGAAGTCCTTGCATATGTCTATGCTTATGGTGAGAGAATTGGATTTAATTGAGCAATTCCGAGATTTGAGTTTAGTATGTGAAGACACTCCTACCAGTGTTAAATTGGGTATGCTGAAGCTGACTAGTGGTACTCTTGAGGAAATCCGAGAAGGTCAGAAGACTGATGTAGAGTTGGTTGATAAGTTGACTCTGATTAACCAAGATAAAGGAGGTGAATTCAGAATCGACGAGAATGGTATAATGAGGTTTGGTAATCGTGTTTGTGTTCCTGACATTGCCGAATTGAGGAAGAGTATTCTTGAAGAAGGACATCGTAGTGGATTGAGTATTCATCCTGGTGCTACCAAGATGTATCATGACCTGAAGAAGCTGTTTTGGTGGCCTGGAATGAAAAAGGAAATAGCTGAATTTGTCTATGCCTGTTTGACTTGCCAGAAGTCGAAGATTGAGCATCAGAAACCGTATGGAGCTATGCAACCGTTATTTATTCCAGAATGGAAGTGGGATAGTATATCTATGGATTTTGTTTCAGGTTTGCCGAGGACGGTGAAGAATTGTGAAGCTATTTGGGTTATTGTGGACAGGTTGACAAAGTCTGCTCACTTTATACCAATGAGAATGGATTATCCAATGGAGAAGCTGGCTCAATTGTATATTGAGAAGATAGTGAGTTTACATGGTATTCCTTCGAGTATCGTGTCAGATAGAGATCCAAGGTTTACATCCAGATTCTGGGAAGGTTTGCAGAAGGCTTTGGGTACTAAGCTGAGATTGAGTTCTGCTTATCATCCACAGACGGATGGACAGACAGAAAGAACTATTCAATCACTAGAAGATTTGTTGCGTGCTTGTGTGTTGGAAAAGGGCGGTGCTTGGGATAGTTATCTACCCTTGATCGAATTTACTTACAATAATAGTTTTCACTCGAGTACTGGTATGGCTCCGTTTGAAGCTTTGTATGGTCGAAGGTGTAGAACGCCTTTATGTTGGTACGAATCTGGCGAAAGTGCTGTGATTGGGCCGGAAATTGTTTAGGAGACAACAGAAAGGATTAAGATGATTCAGGAGAAGATGAAGACTTCTCAGAGTCGGCAGAAGAGTTATCATGATAAAAGAAGAAGGACACTTGAATTTCAAGAAGGAGATCATGTGTTCTTGAGGGTGACTCCTACAACTGGTGTTGGTAGAGCACTGAAGTCAAGGAAGTTGACTCCGCGTTTTATTGGTCCGTTTCAAATTACGGAGAGGGTTGGAGAAGTGGCGTATTGCATTGCGTTGCCACCGACACTTACGAATCTGCATGATGTATTCCATGTATCGCAGTTGAGGAAATACATTGCTGATCCATCTCATGTGATCCAAGTCGATGATGTACAGGTAAAGGATAATCTGACAGTTGAAACTTTGCCTATGAGGATTGAAGATCGGAAGGTGAAACAATTGCGTGGCAAGGAGATAGCATTAGTCAGAGTAGCTTGGGGAGGACCAGCCGGTGGAAATGTTACGTGGGAATTGGAGAGCCAGATGAAGGACTCCTACCCGGAACTCTTTGCCTAAGGTATGTTTTCGAGGACGAAAACTTTTCTAGTGGGGGAGAGTTGTAACACCCCATAAAATTCTTTATTTAATTTAATTAATTTTGATTAAATATTAGAATTATTTGAGTTAACTGAGAAAAATGGAAATAATGAGGCTAATGGGCCAGTGTCGCTTGTAGTAGAAGGGGGGTGTCAGTGGTGAAGCCCATTACTAATGATAAGCTTATTTTCATAAAATAGAAAAATAGAGGGAGTTGTGGAATAGAGAAGGTTACAACATTTTGGGAAAAAGAAGTCTGAACGTGAAAAGAGAAGAGGAGCGGAGAAGTGCGATCCGAGGAAGAGCGAAGAATCAACCTTCAGGTAAGGGGGGACTCTTCCGTTTATCTTCTATTATGGGATTATAGGTAGTATGATAGAATTTGATCGTGTTATTCGTATCAATTGGGTTGTGCTTAGGTTATAAAAGTGTTAGGTTTTGGGAGGATTGATGCATAATGATTATATTGATCATGTATTAGTGATAATTGGATGGTTGAATGTATTATAAATGTGTTATAATATGTGTTATTTCACTGTATGCGAAATCTGGTTGGAATGAGATTGGTTTGGTAGTGATTCGGTGAAAGAGGGACGAAATCGCAGGCTGTTTTCTGCTATTCGGAGTTCTGGAAATCGCCAGTTCGCGCCGCGTCCAGGGGTTGGCGCCGCGAACTGCTTGGCAGAAGGCCAGGAAGTTTTGTTGTGTTCAGTACGCGCCGCGAGCATATGGCCGCGCCGCGAAGGCGTAGTTCCTTCTCGTTCCGCGCTGCGAAACCTTGTTTGCGCCGCGAAGGCGTAGTTCCGATTCGTTCCGCGCCGCGAATGTGTGTGGCGCCGCGTGCTGTTAGTTGTTGCGACAGTCGTTTTGACAAGTTTAAATATATGTAACTTTTAAACCGTAAACCGGATTTTGATGCCGTTTCGAGTATAGTGAAGCTAATCAAATAATTTATATACTCAAATGGTGTTTTGAGTGGTGGCTTCAATTATTTTTAAAACACACGATCTTATTTGTTTGTGGCGGGATATGTTTATAGGTACACTAATGAATGTCTTACCTGTATGACGTTGTGGGTCTAACTGGTGTTTATTATACATGTATTGTTGGTATGAAATATGTGTTTTATTGATGATTATGACATTGATCGCTTTATGTGGGTGATGAGCATGTTATGGTTGATGCATGCATTCATAATCATTATGTGGCTGGTCCTTGACGATGGTGGATCAGTGGTAGCTAATTCCCATTGTGTGGAATTAGTGAGTGGGTGTTACCGTATCCTTGACGATGGTGGGTCGGTGAGTTGGGTTATCCCAGATTTTGGTACCACATGCATGTAGTTGCATTGCATTAGGCTGTTTTGCTATTATAACATGAATGGAAGATTGTCCAATGTTATAATATGTGTTAATCTGGTTATTTGCTTACTGATTGTATGGTTTGAATCTGATCATAACTGTGATTGGGTGAATGGCATGTGAAATGATATTTTATTATCTATATCTTATAACATTAGTTAAATGTGAATGAGACTCACCCTTACTGTTGTTATTTTTCAGATTGAGGAGTAGCTCTCGTACTTGGTGAGGATTAGCTCGTCAAGTAGTTCGTTAGAGTCAGTTGGGTCCGTGTCATGCTCTGGTCGTGTAACACTGGGGGCGTCGTTTAGAGTTACTTGTTAAACTCTTTTTATTTTGGATGGATTTTTATGTTGATGTTTTAAGTCTGTGACTTGGCTGTTTGTTATTTAGATGTTAAAGATAATTCCGCTGTGTTAAACATGATGATCTGAATAAATTTTGTTGACGTTCTCTTTTATGGCATGACATGAGTATTATTGTTTAATTATTTGGAAGTTGTAATGCCCTTTTTCATGTTTACTCTGATTATTGTTTATTATTTATGCGGGGTATTAGAAGGGTGTTACAAAAAACACTTAGAAAGGGGGGGGGGGTTGAATAAGTGTAGTTTCAAAAACTCGTAAGATAAAAATAATATGCACAAGTATTTTTATCCTGGTTCGTTGTTAACTAAACTACTCCAGTCCACCCTATACAAGGTGATTTACCTCAACTGAGGATTTAATCCACTAATCACACGAGATTACAATGGTTTTCCACTTAGACAACTTCTAAGTCTTCTAGAGTCTTCTGATCACAACTTGATCACTCTAGGAACAACTGCTTAGAGACCTTCTAAGACTTCTCTAGAGTATACTGATCACAACCCGATCACTCTAGTCCTTTACAATTTAATGTAAACAAATTCTAAGAGTATTACAATTGCTTCTTAAAAGCTATAATCACAAACTGTGATATTTCTCTTACAGATTTAAGCTTAGACTCACTAAAGTATTACAACAGTAATGTAGTGAGGTTGAAGATGAAGTTTCTGAGCTTTTAGTTGAACAGCGTTTCAGCAAGTTAATATTCACAGAAAAATGTTAAGAATTGGTAACCTTGCTTCTCATCAGAACTTCATTTATATAGGCGTTTGAGAAGATGACCGTTGGGAGCATTTAATGCTTTGCGTATTCCGTACAGCATTGCATTTAATGTTTCACTGTTTTGTCAAATACCTCGAGCCTTGCTTTTGCTGTGACTACTGACATTGCCTTTAATAGCTTCTAACGTTCCTTTTGTCAGTCAGTGTAGCCTGCCATCTAGTACTTGATTCTGATTTGTTCTTTGTAAATACTACGTTGAATATCATCAGAGTACAAACAGCTTTGTGCAGAGCATCTTCTGATCTTCTGATCTTGATATGCTTCTGAGCGTGATTCCATGACTTCAGTGCTTCTGCTTCTGAACTCAAGTTCTTCTGATGCTTCTAATAGACCATGTTCAGATTCTGCTTGACCATCTTCTGATGTCTTGCCAGACCATGTGCTGAAGTTGCATACTGAACCTTCTGAGTCAAAGCTTCTTAGCGCTGATTTGTGCATACTCTTTATATATTTCCTGAAAAGGAAATTGCATAGGATTAGAGTACCACATTATCTTGAGCAAAATTCATATACATTGTTATCATCAAAACTAAGATTATTGATCAGAACAATTCTTGTTCTAACAGTTTAAGTCCATGGCGGAGAGGCAATGCGGTCGCAAGTTGAAAGTGCTCAAAACGGACGGTGGAGGTGAGTATAACTCGGTTGCGTTTGGGAAGTATTGTGATGATCAGGGTATAGTGCGTGAGGTTGTACCACCCTATACGCCGCAGCAAAATGGTATTGCCGAGAGGAAAAATCGCTCGATTATGAACATGGTTCGAAGCATGTTAAGCGGTAAAAATCTACCGAAGGAACTATGGGGAGAAGCGGTCTCTACAGCCACATACTTATTGAATCGTTGTCCTACAAAGAAGCTTGAAAAGCTTACACCGGAAGAGGCTTGGTGTGGATTCAAACCGAATCTAAGTCATTTGCGTGTATTCGGTTCGGTGGCTTATAAACATGTGCCGGGACAATTGAGAAAGAAGTTGGACGACAAGGGAGAAGAAATGATATTCGTTGGATATCACTCTACAGGCGGTTACAAACTGTTCGATGCGAGAAATCGGAAGATTCAAATTAGTCGAGATGTTATTTTTGAAGAAAATAACAGCAGCAGTCTCAGCGTAACCGGTTACGGACAGCCAGTACAAACTGGTGTAACCGGTTACGGACAGGAAAAACAGGGCAAGAACTCTGCAGAGAACAGCGTAACCGGTTACGGCCAGCCAGTACATACAGGCGTAACCGGTTACGAGCAGAACAGAACTCCAGCTGCTGTATTTTTTGATGATCTAGTCAGTCCCGAAACAGTTCCGCAGCCTCCGAATAATGTTCAAACTGAAGAACACCGTAGAAGATCAACAAGGCAAAGGGTGTTGCCTTCTAGACTCCAAGAATAAGAGAGATTCCAAGATAACGAAGTTAATAATGAAGGTGATTTCGTTCATTTTGCGCTTATGGCCGAATCCGAACCGGTGAATACAGAGGAGGCTCTAAGGGATCCAAAATGGATTTGTGTAATGAAAGAGGAGCTGGAATCAATCGAGAAAAATGGTACTTGGGAGTTAGTTGATCTACCTCATGGTAAAAAGCCAATTGGTGTCCGTTGGGTCTTTAAAGTGAAAGCAAATCCGAAGGGCGAGATAATCAAGTATAAGGCTCGATTAGTAGCGAAAGGGTTTTTGCAACGTGAAGGAATAGACTTTGAGGAGGTGTTTGCTCCTGTGGCTAGGCTTGAGACCATCCGATTGGTTGTTGGTATTGCAAACAACAACAATTGGAGCGTTTATCAAATGGACGTCAAATCTGCGTTTTTGAACGGTCCACTTGATGAGGAAGTTTATGTTGGACAGCCCCCTGGTTTTGAAGTAAAGAATCAAGAGATGAGATTCTACAAGTTGCATAAAGCCTTGTATGGTCTGAAACAAGCTCCAAGAGCTTGGAACAAACGCATAGATGGCTTCCTTGTTGACATTGATTTCAAGCGGTGTGTGTCCGAACATGGTTTATATGTGAGATCGAATGCTAAGGATGGAGTGATAATTCTTTGCTTATATGTGGACGACCTCTTGATTACCGGCAACTGTGAGGAGAGTATTTCAAGGTTCAAGAAGGAACTCATGAGTGAGTTTGAGATGACGGACCTTGGAATCATGAAATACTTCCTTGGCATAGAGTTCCAAAGGTCAAAAACGGGACTGCTCATGCACCAAAGGAGGTATGCACTTGAGATCTTGAAGAGGTGTGAAATGGAACATTGTAATGTTGCCATTACACCATGTGAAGCAAGGCTACAGCTGTCCAAGAGTGAGGATGAGCAAGATGTTGATCCAACTCAATATCGAAGATTGATTGGATCATTGCGGTACTTGTGCAATACGCGACCGGACTTGGCATTTAGTGTCGGTATTGCGAGTAGATTCATGGAGAGACCAAAGGTATCTCATATGGCAGCTGTCAAGAGGATCCTTAGATACATTAAAGGGACTCTTGGTTGTGGAATTCTCTTTCCGGCATCGGATACGAGCCGAAAGCGTGATTTACTTGGTTTCACCGATTCCAATTGGTGTGGTGATAAGGATGATAGAAAGTCAACGGCTGGATACATCTTTATGCTAGGTAGAACCCCAATCTCTTGGTGTTCGAAAAAGGAACCGGTGGTAGCACTCTCATCTTGTGAGGCCGAGTATATTGCGGCATCGTTGTGTGCTTGCCAAGCCATGTGGCTTATGAATCTATTGAAGGAGCTTAATAGTAGTGAGGGTGAGGCTATTACTCTCCTTGTTGATAATGTCTCTGCGATCAACCTTGCGAAGAATCCGATTGCACATGGAAGAAGCAAGCACATAGAGATGCGGTTTCATTATTTGAGGGAGTTAGTGAGCGATGGAAAGTTACGATTGGGATATTGTCGAAGCGAATATCAAGTAGCTGACTTATTGACCAAGGGTGTGAAAAATGAGGTGTTCAAGAGGCTGAGAAGGAAGCTGAGCATGGTGGACTTAGACCAACTGAAGTGAGGTGGTGTGTTGAAACTACTGTTTTTAGCACTTCAGTTGGCGTAACCGGTTACGCCTGTTACCGTAACCGGTTACGAACCCGTGAAACAGATTCACTGTAGATGTTGCGTTTGCGTAACCGGTTACGCTGTTTGCCATAACCGGTTACACTGAAGCCCAACTGTTTTTCTGTTTGTTTTAGGGTGTTTTAATTCATTCCAATCATTTTGTAACTTGTACTATATAAGGAGCTCACTACTCCTATTTTGTGGTTAATGCCAATTCACTATCTCACCCTCAATTACTCTCTCTCTATTATTTCTCTTCATTCTCTAATCTTCATCTTCTTCAATTCATCATTTTCCCCATTAAAGATACCTTAATTTGATTTGTATGTTCCAACAATTATGATAGTGTTAGCGCAACATCGGGGGAGGGTCGAGTTCGGGAGCATTGTTAATTTCGGAGACATTCCTTTGAGCAACACCTTTGTGGGAGACACACCACTTCTCCACCTAAAACCTTAAGGTGATAGGTGAGTGGGTTCTCCCACTTATATATGCTCAAGTCACCACATGCATTTCCAATGTGGGACTATTATCCACACTCACACTCGCATTATTCTCAACACTCCCCCTCAAGTGTGAGTCTACAATGCTCCCCCTCCATGTGGAAACTCCACTTCCACATACACTTGTACCGCCGGACACACGGGACACTCTACGCACATGCGGAACATATACCAACGACCATGTGGAGATACTTTCGATACAAGTAAGCCGGTCCCTTTCTCGAACCAAAGGCTCATGATACCAAGTGTTAGCGCAACATCGGGGGAGGGTCGAGTTCGGGAGCATTGTTAATTTCGGAGACATTCCTTTGAGCAACACCTTTGTGGGAGACACACCACTTCTCCCCCTAAAACCTTAAGGTGATAGGTGAGTGGGTTCTCCCACTTATATATGCTCAAGTCACCACATGCATTTCCAATGTGGGACTATTATCCACACTCACACTTGCATTATTCTCAACAAAACTCACACACTGTCATAACATAACAACAACACCAACACACACAATAAACCAATATTTAACGTACATTACACACTTCCTCTATTCTCTCTCTCTCTCTCTCTCTCTCTCTCTCTCTCTCTCTCTCTCTCTCTCTCTCTCTCTTTCTTTTTCCTTCCCAAAAAATGATTTCATCTTCTTCACCTTCATTTTCTATTCTCTTTTTTATCATCTCAATATTTTCAACAACGGTTTTATCTCTCACCTGTTCAACTCAGAAACTCACCGGAACAAAAACCTACTCGAATTGCCTTGACCTCCCCGTACTCAATTCCTACCTCCACTACACCCACGACCAGAAAAACTCCACACTCTCGGTTGTCTTTATCGCATCCCTGCCTAGTCCAGCCGGTTGGGTTTCCTGGGGAATAAATCCAACTGGCACCGGAATGGCGGGGGCGCAGGTGATCGTGGCATTTAAGAATGACACCGCAATAGCGATGAAGACGTTGGACCTTAAATCTTACAGTGTGGTTATACCTGGGAAGCTGTCGTTTAATGTTTGGGACATGAAAGCGGAGGAAGATGGTGGCGGTGTTATGAAGATTTTTGCGACGGTTAAGGTTCCGGTTAACGTTGACGTCGTTAATCATGTTTGGCAAGTGGGGCCCGCCGTGATGGCAGGAAGGATGGGTCCGCATGAGTTTAATCCACCAAATTTGAATTCTAAAGGAAGGCTTAGCTTGAATGGAGCAGAGGCTTCTAATGTTCCTGTGGATTTTGCCACCAAAAAGAAAAATGTGAGTTTTTAACAATTTCTTTACCTCTAAATATTTTTTACTTGTGTTACTTTTAAAAAATGGGTGTTTTTTTGTTTCTTAGCTTTTTTTATTTTTTTTCTTTCCTAATTTCGATTAAGAAATTGGGGTTTAGGTTTTATTTTTTAATATTATTGTTATGAATTTATGATATATTTAAAAAATTTTGATTATTTTTGGTTTGGAAAATATAATTATTTGTTATGGTTTGGAAGAAAAAGAATGTGAATCCACTGCACTCAAAATTTTCACGCACTCTTTCGTGATAATATTAATCGTCTAATCTTACTCGTGTGATTAAAAAAATATATTTTATTTTTATTTTATAATTTTAAAAATATAAAAATTAAATTTAAATTTTTTGATTTTAATCGAACGGTCATAGCAATTTGTCTGCGTAAATGCAGAGAAATCTAAATTCGAAGAAAAATGAATATTTTTAAATTATTTTGGTGGTTTAAGTTTAAATTGAAGTGTTTACTTATAGAGAGGAGTGTGTTAGCTAATTAGTATTAGTATGTATTAATTAATTAAACTTTTGGTTCAGAGTTCACCGTTGTATTTGCATTTAAATTATAAAGTAATTTAGTGTTAGTTTAACTTACAAGAAAAATAAATTTTAACTAAAATCAATTTATGTCAAAATTTAAATTGGGGTTCGCCAACAATTTGTCTTTAACTAATAATAACATTGTTGTTTGATGTTTTGTACTATGATGATTTTTTTTTGGATTGTTTTTTTGACTTGCTGGTAATGTGTGATTTTGTTGAATAATGACAGATTCATGGATTACTAAACATAGTGAGTTGGGGTATTTTGTTTCCCCTTGGAGTAATCATGGCAAGATATGTGAAAACTTTCCCATCAGCTGATCCAGCTTGGTTCTATCTTCATGTTGGTTGTCAATTATCTGCTTATGTTCTCGGAGTTGCTGGGTGGGAAACTGGCATTAAACTTGGAAGTGAATCAGAGGGGATTACTTTCGGTGTTCATCGTAATGTTGGAATTACCCTCTTTTGTCTTGCAACTATACAGGTAACAACAAACAACATTCTCTAATTCATATAATCTTACCAAAAAAATAATTGAATTTCCTAGGACAAATTTTGGGTCTTATGCAATAGCACGTGCATGATCTTAAGGAAAACTCTATTCTAACAAATATTTTGTAAGATTCTATTTTATTATGGTTTAACTGAAATAAATTTTTGGTCAGGCAGTTGTCAATCTTACTTACCCTAAAAGATTGACGGTTTTTTTGGACACTATGCAGTAATCTGCCTTGCATATTCTCAAATACAATCTTAATTCTGACAACGGTTTGATGAAATTCTATTTGATTACGGTTTAACTAAGATAAATTTTAGGTTATGTGCGGTAATCAGTCTTACACACACTAAGATAGTGATAGCTCTTTTGAATCTTGTACGGTAGTCTGTCTTACATGTCTTCAAAAATGATTTAAATGCTCTTTTTAATAACAATTTAATTGCGATAAATTTTTAATTTTGTGCGGTAGTCTCTCTTGCACACGGTTTTAAGGATTAATGACGGCTCTGGCTAGCTGTAGTAATATTTTCTCTATTTTTTTTGTACAGATCTTTGCATTGTTGTTGACGCCAAATAAGGATCACAAATACAGATTTTACTGGAACATCTACCACCATAGTTTCGGATACACAATAATCATCCTTGGAATCTTCAACATATTCAGAGGCTTTGAGATCCTAAGCCCTGACCACAAATGGAAATCATCTTACATTGTAGTGATAATTACATTAGCTGTAATTGCCTTAGTATTGGAAGCTATCACATGGAGTTTTGTGATGAAAGGAAAGTCTAAAAAGAACAATAAAACCTATGATGGACAAACAAGAGGCCAACACCTTGATGTCTGAATCATTTGACTAGGTTTAGGTTGTTCTTCTCATGAAAGGTTCTGGTTTTCAATGTTTTGTTGGGATATTTTTAGATGCTTCTACTTTTTGTTTCCTAGTTCTTGTATGTTATCTGTATAATATACTTGGTTTCATAGTGGTTTTTTTAAGTTATAATAGTAAATTGGTGTAGATATTGTTATATTTGCTTTATAAATACATATGCTCCTTATATAGTCTTTTTCTTTTGTCAAAGATTCAAAACTCAAATACAATTATACAATAGCTAAGAAAAATCAGGTATTGTTGCAAGTTAGCTTAAAGTAGAGGTGTAAAGAAGTATGATTAATCGAACCATATCTCTAAATTGAATTACATTAAATTAAAAAAATATTGAATTACTAAAATAGTTAATAAAATATATCATAATAAACAATTTGATTAATTATGTTTAAATTAAAAATCAATTTAAATTATTTAACTAAATGTTTTTAAAAAAATTATTCTGAAATTTTTCCATAACTTTATTTTTTTTTAAATTGTATTAATTTTTTTCTGAAAATTGATTTAGAAATATTTTCCCCCAAAAATAGAATTTTCTAAAGAACAAATGTTTTAAATATTTTGTTCTTTATGGAGAATTTATTTCTGAAAAAGTAAAAAAAAATATTGTTTTTTTATGGAGAATGAAAAAAATTTCACTTAAAAATATATATTTAAATTTAAATTTATGAATACAAAAAAAAATCTTAATTTTTTTAGAAAAACTATTAAAAAATAGTTTAAAAAATAGTAAAAAAAATATAAACCTATTTATAAATGTAAATTGATTATAATAAGTTTATATGTATAAATTAATTTTAAAATCATTTAAATAATTAACTGTTTTCTTATTGAAATAGTTACTTAAAATCGATGTAAACTGATATCTATAATATAAGAAAAGTATATCTTTTCAACAATTCCTCTGGCTACGACACGTGGCTTCATGGTAGCAAGGAATTCTCTTTTTCAACTTTCAACCTGGTGCATCCACGTCACCACTCTTTTGGCTTCTCAAATATTCATCCGTTTCTAACATGCAGCAGCAATTAATAATCCATCCCTCCAACTTCCACATGCAGCACTAGTTAATAATCCATCCCTCCAACTTCCACATGCAGCAGTTATGCAAATGAAAAGTTTCAACTGCTCCACTCTTAATAATGTTATTCAATGTGATATCTATCATATAACTCAATGTGGAGCAAGTCAAATTAAGAAATTAAGTTTATCAATATATATATATAAAGTTAGTTTTATAAAATATTATTGATATTTATTTATTGTAAGGTCGAACAAAACAAAAAATAAAGATATAATATAATAAAATATTACAAATTAAAAATGTATACATAATTTTGAAATGTATAAGAAAATAGAATGAAAGAATAAAGAAAAAAAACAGTATATTTTTTAAGGTAAATAAAGAGTTTGGAAATGAAAAGACATAAATCATTTACCTATAAAAAAAATTAAATATCATAATCATTTTTAATTGATTGCAATTTTAATTTTTGATTTAATCTGATTGCAACTTTTGATTTAATGTGATTGCAATTTTTAACTTCTTATCCATAATAGTCCAACATTATGCTCGATTTGAACGTGATTTTAAAGAATGGTTTGTTGAAATAATGAAGCAGCACACCTATTTTTTTGATATGGAAATAATTGGTATATTATTGCAAATTTTAATAAATAAATTTCATTGATTAGTTGATTTTATGTTTGAGTGATATTTATATTAAATCTTAGTAATTATAAAAATTATATATATTGTAATATATAAATAACATAATATTGTATATTAATTCATAGAATAAAGAATATTTTAGTTAAGTCAAATTAAAAAATTAAGTTTATCAATATATATATATATATATATATATATATATATATATATATATATAATTTATAAAGTTAGTTTTATAAAATATTATTGATATTTATTTATTGTAAGGTCGAACAAAACAAAACAAAAATAAAGATAAAATATAATAAAATATTACAAATTAAAAATATATACATAATTTTGAAATGTATAAGAAAATAGAATGAAAAGACATAAATCATTTACCTATAAAAAAGTTAAATATCATAATTACCTTTAGTAATCATTGATTGATTGTAACTTTTAATTTATGATTTAATGCATGTGATTGCAACTTTTGATTTCTTATTCTTTTAGTACTTTCCACATGTATTTTTAAATTATTAGATTTGAGAAAATATTGTACTTTTATATCTTACAAAATTATACTGTTAACGACTTTTTAACGACTCATACGTTAAAATCATTACGTTGGAGATAATTTAATTGATATAGAATCAATACATTAAAATCATATCAATTACTTACCAATATCTTAATTGGTATAAAATAAATACTTTACAAATATATTTAGTACTCCAATTATATTGATGTTGTATCATTAAAAATTGAGTGAATTAAATTATCATTAAAAATTAATAAAAATAATTTATCTCACTTTTCCTTCAAAATTATTTAATAGAAACTTTCCAAAATAATGAATTTATCAACCTAATTTTGAAAGCAAATTTCATATGGTTAGAAGATGTCTAACCTCTCCTTTAACAAAAGGATTAATATTATTAGATACATATTTTAATAAAGTGTTTTAGGCATATCATTGCTTTTATATATTGTATGGATTTTTTTTGATAAAAAAAATGCATAATTAAACTAACTACTATGTTCTATTTTCACTTTAATAAGATTTCTTACTAATACTACTAAATTATTTAAAATATAAAATCTGAAAGTATATATATATATATATATATATATATATATATATATATATATATATATATATATATATATATATATATATATATATATTAATGAATTTTTTTTAGAGATTATCAAATAAAATAAACATATTAGATCTATTGACTATTTTTTAAAAAATATATTTAAAAATAACTATGGGTGTTAATAAGCATAAGTAATCGAATGAAACATAAGTACTGTATGAATAAATAGTAATAGAATGAAACATAAGTAATGTATGAATAAATAGTAATAGAATGAAACATAAGTAATATATGAATAAATAATATCAAAATTGTATGATATTTTTTATTAATCATACAATTTGTTTGTCATTTATAAAATTTAAAATTTTAACTGGACAAGTTCATCAATAATCAATATATATTTATCTATTTATAATATAATATAATTGAAATATTACCATTAAAACTTTAATGGGGTCAATTCTATCCAAATACAAAATAATATATTACGGATACACACGGGTAATTATAAGGTACGCGCATATGGTACTGATATTAACACATTTAATTAAATGTTAAATAATAACGAGAATAAGTTTACAATTGATTTAAATAATTTTATAAATAATTCCAAAACAAAAATATTGATGAAAACATGAAGTTACTGATCGAAATATTAAATATTAACGGAAAAATAATATTTATTGATCAAAATATTTAATATTAAAACAAATAAGCGTACCACACTGGTCTAGTGGGAATGAACATGTATCCCGTTAATATTCAAAATATTGAATATTAACTGGAGCACGGAGTTATTAATTAAAATATTGAATATTAACGGGAGCACAAAGTTACTGATCAAAATTTTGAATATTATCGGAAACATTAAGTTACTAATCAAAATGTTGAATATTAACGGGAACAAATTTTGAACATTAACGGGAACACGAAGTTACTAATCAAAATAATAAATATTAACGAAAATACGGGGTTATTGACAAAATATTGAATATTAACGAGAACACGAAGTTACTGATAATTTTTTTGAATATCAACAGAAACATTAACTTACTGATAACGGGAACATGCGTTACTGATAAAAATATTGAATATTAACGGGAACAAATTTGGAATATGTTGAAAGTAAATGTGACTAAGTTTATTGCATTGGACAATCGACATTGTGTATTCTTTATTGATCTTCCCAATTTTATTGCATATTAATAAAATAACACTTCATTATTTTATTCTTTATCAATTTCATTTTTAAGTTTATTAAGTATCTTTGCTGAACGAAATGTATCATAATAATAATTACATCAATTTCTTTTTTTTATAAAAAAAATATAATATTGAACAAAATAAGCAAGAACATGAAGTTACTAATCAAAATATTGAATATTAACGGGAATATGAAGTTACTGAATAAAATATTGAATATTAACGAGAACATGAATTACTGATTAAAATATTGTATATTAACGGGAACATGAAGTTACTGATCGAAATATTGAACATTAACGGGAACATGAAGTTACTGATCGAAATATTGAATATTAAAACAAATGAGCGTACCACAATAGTCCCCGTGCGAATGCACAGATATCCCGTTAATATTTAAAATATTGAATATTAACGGGAGCACGGAGTAATTTATTAAAATATTGAATATTAACGGAAGACAAAGTTACTTATCAAAATTTTTAATATAATCGGAAACATTAAGTTACAGATCCAATTTTTGAATATTAACGGGAACACAAAGTTATTGATCAAAATAATGAATATTAACGGAAAAACGGAGTTACTGATCAAAATAAAGAATATTAACAGGAAGATGAAGTTACTGATGAAAATATTGAATATTAACGGGAACAAGTTTGGAATATTAACGGAATACGAAGTTACTGATCAAAATAATGAATATTAGCGGGAACATAAAGATACTAATAAAAATATTGAATATTAACGGGAACATGAAGTTTATGAATAAAATATTCAATATTAACGAGAACATGAATTACTGATAAATATATTAAATATTTACGAGAACATGAAGTTACTGATCGAAATATTGAATATTAACGGAAAAATAATTTTTATTGATGAAAATATCCCAAACTTTGCCCCAATCTATTAAAAAGAAATTTTTATATTTTACACATCTAGTTTTATGACATTTACCTCTAGAATAATATATATATATATATATATATATATATATATATATATATATATATATATATTAAACAAAATAACACGGCCACAACGGCTACCCGTACAGACGCACGGGTATCACGTTAGTTGTGATTATGATCAGTAATGATGAATACCCTTAATTCAAATACTTAAAATGTATTGATTAAGATTAAATCATTTAGGAATATATTTCGAAAATCTAATTTGTAAAGATAATTTTTTACGCTGTACTTTAATCGATCACACTTGCGAATATTTCAAAATGACAATCTCTTAGCCATGTGGCTGATATAACAACTAAAGCGACATCAACGAATAAGATAACATAATTATTGTCTTATTGATTTTATTTATTAATATAGTTTTGACACAATAATGTCAATTGATAACATCTAGCTACATGAATAATATAGATATATTATATAGCTATAAAATATGCACCACAATTCAATCTAAATACAGGGCCGACCCTGGGCCAGGGCAACAACCCAGAGCCTCAAAAATAATGGGGCCTCAAATTGTTAGTTGTTGGGCTTTTTTTTTTGTCTTTTACTATTTAGGCCTGTGAATCCTAATTTTAAAAAATATACATCATAAACTTATTTTTGTCTTTTCTTTTAAATAATATACAACATTTATATTTATATTTTTTTGTTTGTTTTTCTTTTCTTAAAAATAATCTTAATTATTAATTTATGTTGGAGAGTATATAATATGAAGACTTGATTAAAGATTTTACTTAAAGAAATATAGAAAAGAAACTTTTTTTTAAAGAGTTAAAAGATATTTTAATAATATCGATTAGAATATAATTTTTATTGATGCTGATGGTGTTATTTAAAATATAAATAGACGATGTTATTTTTTTAAAATTATTTATTAGGGTCCAATTTTTTTATTTGTCCTGGGTCTCCAAAAAGTTGGGACTGGCCCTATCTAAATACTATGGTTTTATTTATAAAAAAATATTTATTTTTATAAATCGAAGAACTAATGTATCTAAAAAAAATATGGATCGAATATATTATTTTTTTTAATGAATTTAGAAAAATAAAATTTTTCTTATAAATAACATCAGATATAATACTCATTTTTCATTACAATAATCAACTCAATTTTTTTTATCAATATACAAGTTTGTTTCTCAAAACTTTATCAGAGGTGATTTTTTTCTTGAAAATTTCTTTACCCACCTTCCTATGGGGTCACCCCCAGCGAAAACCCCATTTTACCCAGCTTCAAAAATGCATTTCCAAAATATTTTTTTTTCTAAATTTTTCCGGACTTCGGAAGTGCATTTCCAAAAAAATCCAAAAAATTGAAATTTTGACTAATTCTGAGATGCATCTCCGAAACAAAAAAAAAATCTAAAAAAATCCCAAAAATTAAATTTAGGATATTAATTAATTCACATATCATAAATTTGATATAATTTATGAGTAATGAATAATAATAATTATATATTTTAATATAATTTATGAGTTATGAATAATAGTTATTATATATTTCTATCTTGATTCATATTTTAAAATTTAAAATAATTTTAATTAAAAAAATTAAATTGATTTCACTTACAAAATAAGTTATAATTTTTTATTTATATGTTTATAATAATTGTTATATATTTATAAAAAAAATTAAAAAATGAGTGTTTTAATTTATATATTTATATAATAATTATAAAAATTAAAAAAATGAGTGTTTTAATTTATAATAATTATTATATATTTATATATTTATATAATAATTATTATATATTTATATATTATATATTTATATATTTCACTTACAAAATTAATAATTATGATTATATATTTATATATTTCTATTCTGATTCATAATTAAAAATGAGTTATAATTTTTTATTTAGTTTAAAAAAATTAAAAAAAAAATTTGTCTTAATTTTATTTAATGAATAAATTTTATATTTAATTTTATATAATTCAAAATTTACTTATGAAATTAAGATGTTTTTGATTTATATAAGTTAGTAAAATAATTTTTAACTTTAAAATTGTTTAGGAAATTTTGATTCACCTTGATTTTATTGATTCATCTTCATTTTATTGATTCACTTTCATTTTATACCTATTAATTGTATTGATTCACATTGATTTTAATTTTTTAATAATTATTGAATTCTTTCGGAAGTGTATATCCGAAACATTCCAAGACCAATTTGGTCTTGGAATATTTCGGATATGCATCTCCGAAAACACCCCTTCTTCCAAAAAGGGGTGTTTTCGGAAATGCATCTCCGAAAACTCAAAAAAGGGGTGTTTTTGGAAATGCATCTCCGAAAACACCTTTTTTCGTGTTTTCAGAAGTGCATTTTCGAAAACACCTTCTTTTTTTTTTAATAAAAGTACGTTTTCGGAAATGTATTTCCAAAACAAGAGGTATTTTGATAAATTCGCCAGAGCTGACTAAGAAGGTTAGGAGGTGGGTAAAGAAATTCTTTTTTTCTTTCCTAAAGATTTTGAAAGAAACATACTTTTAGAATCTAAACATTCGAGATAAATTCCAATGCTAGTAATTCTAGAGTTGAAGTTGGTAAAGCTAATCCTTATTGAAGAGTAATTCAATATTCAGAAGATGGACTGATCTTCTGATGGTTACTCAGAAGATATTATTGACCAGAAGATGTTATCTGGGTCCCATTAGCTTATCTGTTTAGTAGTAAGGGTACTTTAGTATTTTGTAGTACTGTACTGTTTGTACCTTAGACTTGTTCACTAAGTTTACTGTTTTAGGGCTTATGTGGCAAGATTTTCTTTTTCTATAAATAGCCTTGTAATAGCTATCATTAATAATAGAATACAACATTTATTCTCTCATCTCTTTTGCGCCGTTATTCTATTATTCTCTTTGTCATCATCTTTATTCATTGTGCACCAACAATTGGTATCAGAGCTCCGGTTCCAAACACAGGGAAACACGAGTGAACGTGAGTTTGTGTGACTGTGTGATTGATTTTGTTTCAGGGAAACAAAGTTGTGTTGAATCACATTTTTCTTGGTTGTTTGTGGGTTGGGAAACACTGTGTGAGTGTGAGTGAAATTTGTTTTTGTCTGCACAAGTTTAAAGATGAGTGGAAGTAATTTGAATACCAAACTTCCAGTTCTTGATGGTAAAAACTGGAATAGATGGATGATTCAAATGCGTGTATTATTTGGTGCTCAAGATGTTCTAGATCTTGTCACTAGAGGATATGTTCCGGTTGCAGCGGATGCAACGGAAGAACAAAGAGAAGCGCAGAGGGAAACAAACAAGAGAGATCAAAAGGCGTTGTTCTTCACTCATCAGTGTGTGGATGTGAATGTGTTTGAGAAGATTTCTGATGCTATGACGTCTAAGGAGGCGTGGGATATACTGGTCAGGTGTTACGGTGGTGACGTATCAGTAAAGAAGGTGAAGCTTCAATCCCTGAGAAAGCAGTATGAAAATCTCAACATGAAGAACAATGAGAAAGTTTCTGAGTATATCTCTAGAGTGATTGTGATCACTAATGAGATGAAGGCTTGTGGAGAAACTCTTTCTGAACAAGTAATCATAGAGAAGATGTTGAGGTCTCTTACTCCTCAATTTGTTTATATTGTTGTATCTATTGAACATTCTAAAGATCTGGAAACCATGAGAATAGAAGAGTTGCAAAGCAGTTTAGAAGCACAAGAGTTGCGTCTGACTAAGAGAACTTCTGAGAGAGAAGTTGAGCAAGCTCTGAAGGCTTCTTTTGTCAAGAAGGACCAGAAGCATAGACGTGGTGATAGATTCTAGAAGGAAGCCTCAACTTCTGATGAGAAGAGATATCATAAGGGAAAGGATAAGAAGAAAGTTCAATGTTACTGTTGCAAACAGTTTGGCCACTTTGCTAGAGACTGTTTGGCAAACAAAGGAAGGAGATCAGAAGAAGCAAATATAGCGAGAGGAGGTTCAGATGATGAACCTGTGCTATTGATGGCTTCAGAGTCGGACAAAAGATGTTCGTCAGAATGGTGGTATATGGACACTGGGTGTTCAAATCACTTGACTGGAAACAAACAATGGCTGATAGATTTTGACTCTGAAGGGAGGACAAAGATCAGATGTGCTGATGATAAGTATCTTTATGCAGAAGGTATGGGAAATGTTAAAGTCAAAGTGAAGAATGGAAAGACTGTTCTGATCAAAGACGTTTGGTATGTTCCTGGAATCAGAAGCAATCTGATGAGTGTGGGTCAGCTCATTAAGAAAGGTTTCTCAGTTGTTATGAAGAACAACCTCTTGAAGTTGTATGATTCCAATCTGAAGTTGATTATGCAATCTGAACAGGGAAGCAACAGAACATTCAAGGTGAATGTAGAAACAGCTGAAACAGAGTGTCTGAGTGTTGAAGGCTCAGAAGGTGATAGTAAGCTGTGGCATAAGAGGTTGGGGCACTTGAACTATAGAAGCCTGGGGCATCTAAGTTCTAAGAAGCTTGTACATGGCATTCCAAAGGTTGTGAAGCCTGAGAAGTCATGTGAGGTATGCATGAAAGGCAAACAACCCAGATTGCCATTTGTATCAGAAGTTGCTCCAAGAGCAAAGCATGCTCTGGGAGTAGTGCACTCTGATGTGTGTGGACCATTTTCAGAACCTTCACTTGGAGGAAATAGGTATTTTGTGTCTTTTGTGGATGAGTTCACAAGAATGACGTGGGTAACACTTATCAAGTTTAAGACTGAGGTGTTCACAGAATTCCAGAAGTTCAAGGTGAAGGCTGAGAAGCAGAGTGGTCAGAAGATAAAGATTCTCAGAACGGATGGTGGAGGTGAGTATAACTCTACAGAATTCCAGAAGTTCTGTGATGATAATGGAATTGAGCATGAGGTTACTGGTCCTTATACTCCTCAACTCAATGGTCTTGCTGAACGTAGAAACCGTACTTTTCTTGATATGACGAGAAGTATGCTAAAAGAGAAGAAACTTCCTCATAATCGATGGGGAGAAACTGTTGCTACTGCAGTATATGTGCTCAACAGGTGTCCAACAAAGAGGCTGAAGGAAATTGTTCCTTTAGAGAAGTGGACTAAGGAGAAGCAGAGTGTTAGTCATTTGAAGGTTTTTGGTTCTGTGTGTTACAAACACGTTCCAGAAGCTAGAAGGAAGAAGCTGGATGATAGGAGCAAAGTGATGTTATTGGTGGGGTACCACAGTACAGGTGCATACAAGCTCTATTGTCCAGAAACTAACAAAGTTGAAGTCAGCAGAGACGTCATTGTGAAGGAATCAGAAGTTTGGGATTGGAGAGAGTCTCAACCAACTTCTGATGTAGAAATAACTTTTGAAGAAAAGTTAGAGTCAGAAGATGAAGAATCTTCTGAAGACGAGTCAGAAAATGAAGCATCTTCTGAAGATGAGTCAGATAGTGAATCTGATTTTGATCCAGATTCTGATGATGACCCAGAATCTGGTGGTAGTCATGATTCTGGAAGGGAAAACTCTGAAGACGTAGAGTCTGGAGGACAAGCTTCTGGAGATAATCATGAAGGTGGAGACTCTAGAGGTGGTGACTCTAGAGTAGTTGACTTTGAAGTAGCTCAACGACCACAAAGAGTCAGAACAATACCTAGAAGGTTTGCAGATTTTGACATGTTGCAAGACACAGAAGTCGAATCAGAAGGAAATGTCATTCAATGTGCCATGTTAGTAGATTCTGAACCAGTGAGTATTGAAGAAGCACTCAAGAAGAAGGTCTGGCTGAATGCCATGAAAGAAGAACTTTAGGCTATAGAAAGAAACAAGACTTGGAAGCTGACCGAACTTCCAAAGAAGAAGAAAGCCATCAGCGTCAGATGGGTTTTCAAGGTAAAGCTGAAGCCAGATGGATCAGTTGGTAAACACAAAGCGAGGCTAGTGGCTAGAGGTTTTCTTCAGAAACCTGGACTAGATTATTTTGAGGTGTTTGCTCCTGTAGCTAGACATGAAACAATCAGACTAGTGATTGCGTTAGCTGCGAACAGAGGTTGATCCTTGATGCATCTGGATGTAAAGTCTGCATTTCTGAACGGTCCATTACAAGAGGAGGTATACGTGTCACAACCCCCTAGCTTTGTGAAAAAGAATAAGGAAGGGATGGCGTACAAATTACACAAAGCTCTGTATGGATTGAAGCAAGCGCCCAGAGCTTGGAATTTGAAAATTGATTCATTTTTCAAGAAGCAAGGGTTTCAGAAGTGTGAGATGGAATATGGAGTCTATGTGCAACATTCTGGAAGCCATATGATTATGTTGTGTCTGTATGTTGATGACATATTGCTTACGGGGAGTTGTATAGAAGATCTGATGAAGTTCAAGAAGGTGCTGATGAATGAGTTTGAGATTACAGACCTTGGGAAAATGTCATATTTTATAGGGATGGAGATTCTGTACTCAGAAGATGGAATCATTCTGCATCAGTTGAAGTATGAGTTAGAACTTCTGAAGAAATTCAAGCTGGAGAATTGCAAAGCTGATGTTACACCATCAGAAACGAATCAGAAGTTGGACTCTGATTCTGAAGGTGAAGATGTTGATGCTACGGTATTCAAACAACTGGTTGGTTCTCTAAGGTATTTGTGTAATACCAGGCCTGATATATGCTATGCAGTTGGATTGGTTAGTAGGTTCATGAGTAAACCTAAGTGGTCCCATTACCAAGCTGCTGTCAGAGTCTTGAGATATGTCAAGGGAACTCTGAAGTTTGGCATATTGTTTCCTTCTGGGAGAAAGGATGAATCAGAGTTATTGAGTTACTCTGATTCTGATTGGTGTGGAGACAGAGTTGATAGAAGGAGTACCTCTGGATATTTGTTCATGTTTCTGGGAGGTCCTATTTCTTGGAGTTCCAAGAAGCAACCTGTTGTTGCTCTATCAACCTGTGAAGCTGAGTACATTGCAGGCGCTGTAGCTGCATGTCAAGCTGTGTGGCTTCTGAATCTGTTAGAAGATCTGAAGATTAGAGTGAAGAAGCCTCTGAAGTTGATGATTGATAACAAGTCTGCAATCAATCTTGCCAAGAATCCGGTGTTACACGGAAGAAGCAAGCATATTGAGACTAAGTATCATTTCTTGAGAAGCCAAGTCCAGAATGGAACATTAGAAGTTGTGCACTGTAGCACCCAGAAGCAGATGGCAGATGTTCTGATGAAGGCAATCAAGACGGATCAATTTCTGCTCTTGAGGGATGGAATTGGCGTTGTCAGCTTTGATTGAAGAATATGAATTAAGGGATGGTATTGAAGAGTAAGTCAATATTCAGAAGATGGACTGATCTTCTGATGGTTACTCAGAAGATAGTATTGACTAGAAGATGTTATCTGGGTCCCATTAGCTTAGCTGTTTAGTAGTAAGGGTACTTTAGTATTTTGTAGTACTGTATTGTTTGTACCTTAGACTTGTTCACTAAATTTACTGTTTTAGGGCTTATGTGGCAAGATTTTCTTTTCCTATAAATAGCCTTGTAATAGCTATCATTAATAATAGAATACAACATTTATTCTCTCATCCCTTTTGCGCCGTTATTCTATTATTCTCTTTGTCATCATCTCTATTCATTGTGCACCAACAATCCTTTATATGATGCTAATAATTAATTAGACTATCAATCACAAATGTTAGCAATAACTAGTAACAAACCCGTGCGTCCGCACGGGTTCTGGTATGGAACGCGCATTTGTTTCAGATGTATATTTTTTAATAGAAAAATGTCTGGTACCCGTTAAAAAATAATAATTGAATGTATAGAAATATGTCTGGTACCCGTGAAAAAATAATAATTGAATGTATAGAAAAGTGTCAGGTACCCGTGAAAAAATAATAATTGAATGTATAGAAAAATGTCGAATACCCGTAAAAAAAATTAATTAAATGTATAGAAAAATGTTTGGTATCAGTAAAAACATTTAGATCAATAAAATTTTTTAATATAAAATATGTGAATAATAAAAGATAAAAAATATAATAAAAAATAAAAGCTAAAAAAATTATGATGGAATGTCATGACATCAACTCATGACATCGCGCCTGCAGAACTGGAAGAAAGATTCAGTTTGTACTTAACAGATACAGAATATTCTATGTGAATATTATGTAATCCTATGTGGCGCATATTATGTAATCCTATGCATTCGCACGGGTTCTGGTACGGGACGCGCATTTGTTTCGGATGTATATTTTTTAATAGAAAAATATTTGGTTACCCGTGAAAAATAATAATTGAATGTATAGTTATTAAAAAATATTTTGATCAGTAACTTCATCTCCCGTTAATAATTAATATTTTGATCAATAACTTCATGTTCCCATGTACAAATATTAGTTTTATCAATAACTTCATGTACTCGTGTACCTTAAAAAGTATTTTGATTAGTAACTTTCTGTCCCGTTAATAATCAATATTTTTGATCAGTAATTTTGTGTCCCGTTAATAATCAATATTTTGATCAATAACTTCATGTTCCATGTACAAAAGGTTTAGTAAAACATTAAAAATTTAGTATTTTAAAATTGGGGACCAAAACTAAAAAAATTAATAATAAGGGACCAAAGTTGCAATTATATATATATATATATATATATATATATATATATATATATATATATATATATATATATATATATATATATATATATATATATATATATATATATATATATATATATATATATATATATATATATATATATATATATTCCATCTTAAAAATGTTAAAGTATATATTGCAATGTAATTAAAAGCTTTGGAATTTGATTTTTTTTTATATCGATCAATTTTTATCCATCATCATGATTACTATTTTTTAAACTGAATTAATTCAAACACTAAACATTTATTATTGTTTAAAAAATGTAATCGTATTAATAAAATTTTAATAACATATTTTCTTCAACTTTACAATAAATGGTAATTAATAGTTTTAAGCGTATTTAGACATATAGTATGTAATATTAAGAATTATATATTAATTTTTTAATTTCTTACAAAATACTAACCTTTTAAAAGTTTAAGATAAAAGAAACACTTTATATCTAAAACAATCAAATATTAGAAAAATATCTTTACCGAGATAATTTCTTTAAACAGTGAGAATAGTGACTATTAATAGTTGTGGGAAATACATTAAATATAATAATTTAATAATTTATGTATATTAAATAAGTATGGTAATAAATTTTTAAGAAAACAATTAAGTTAATTTAGTGCTATTTATTACTTTCTAAGTAACAGGTTAAAAAACATCATGAGTCTTGTTCTATAATATATAAAGATCAAATTAATTTAGTGTATTTTATTACTTTCTAAATATGAGGTTAAAAAAATCAGTATTGTGAGTCTTGCTCTATAAGATATAGAGATCAATATTATAAGTCTTATTTTACAATATATGGACACAAATAAAATGGAACAGTTTATAAAAAAAATGCTAAGATCACTCCAACAGATAAGAGATAATATGGATTGGATTTACAAATGCTTAAGCTTGGTAGCATCATTTCTGATTCAGATTGAAAAATAATAAATTTCTTGGCAAGGCAAGCATCATCTTCACATAAGAAATATTGCGGTCCCCACCAACATCTTCGCCTCCCCTGCCAAGAGTGAAAAAATGGCTAAAAAAAATTAGGTGGCTAACCTAATGCTTTCATCCTCTTCTATGTTCTACTGATATTTTCTCATCTTCTCAACTTTTTTGTTACATCAATCATGAATGACAAGAAGATTATTCACATATCCATCATTGTTAACCACCTAACGGGTCAATTTTCCATTCACCGTCAACTATGAACTTGATCTGCAATAAAAAACCAAGTCAGTATATCGCCTTCTGTCTATATCTTATTCATCACAACTTTGATGAGTTTATAAAATCATTTTGGATAGAATACAACTAACCTTGTATTTCCAGGATACAGATGTAAAAACACAGAAAATATACAGTTAGTTGATTTCTCCATCTTTCTCTGCAATGTAATACTATCGGTTAAATATTATTTAAATATATGTAGTGCTCAGTATAAGCATGTGATCAAATATTGGGGGAGTCCATATACCAAAAATGTTGTTCTGCATAATTCGTCATTCTACAAATAAAAGATAAACAAAACTGATTTTACAGGATACAATAACAAAAGCAAAGGCAATTTTATTTCATAAAATGAACACTTCATAGTGACCTATAAAATATGAATTCAAGGAAAAAACAGAGGCAAAAGTGGTGGCTGATATCAAAAGTACCTTCATCTATATTGTATACACAAATCCTAAGCAAGACGGTTGGGTGAACCAGCACCTTACATTTGATATGGTATCCATGCCACCAACATATAAAAGCATTTTCAAAGAAACTGGTCACATGAAACTATTTAACCAAAAGCCAGAACACAATGAAAACACATGATGTGTGACTTATTGTAGTTATAAAAGAGGGATGTGTGAAGGAGTTCCTTTTAAAATTATTGCAAAGTGAAACAGGTCTCTAACTTTCATCGTCCACTTTGACCATTTACAAAACCATTAATAAATTTCAACACAAAAACTTCTAACAGGGCTTCCTGACAGTCTACCATATACATCCATCAAGTAGTTCAAATTCAGTTCTATTTAGTTCACAGTATTTCAAGTTAAGTTGCCGGTAAACAATGCATGCTGTCATCTACAAATCCAATATCAAGCTTACAACTTCAACAAAAAATGCATCGGTTCGGAAAAGAAAAAATAGATACAATCAGCCCTGCAAAAACAGATTCAACACATTCACAAACCCACACATATTCATAAATAAAACCATTCATATTCCAAATTCATTTTAAACCAATTCCCAACTGCTTTCATTTTCTAACTGCCATAATCCCATTGATTTTGAACTAACAGAATTATTACCTTAATTTCTTCTCTTAATCATAACTTCCTAACTCTCCACTAACATCCCAATATGGCCTAACTAATTTTTTAATATAGCAACTAACTCTTTTGCACTTTCAGCCCTTTTCACTTATTCTAACAGTAAGCCAACAACCTAGCTCTCAAACAACATTTTCCCTTTAACCAAAACTAACAGCCTTATAGCCAATAACTGAAAACAAATTCCCTAACCTATCAAAACTAACAGTTTCTTACCTTAACTAACTTAACTAACCTATAACAGATCCTAACAAACTTACCAAACTTCTATAACTAACATCCAACAAACTCAAAACAGAAATAACTAACCTGAGCTGAACCTCCAACTGATTGCTCACAACCTCCTATCTATATAACAGAACCATTCTTCATTTCTCAGCTCTCCACCATTTTTCCACAATTCACTTCATCACTTCTCACCACTTCTCCACCATTTCTTCATTCATCCTCTCTGGATTCAATCATCAATATTCATCATTCCACCACTCTCTCTCAAAATGGTGTTCATCATCTTCATTCCTTCACTCTGAATTAGTTTCATCTCCACCTCGGAACTCAACCTTCGATTCCTTCCGATATCATCAACGCAATTCTTGAATGCTCCTTGAATCTCCTTCAATCCACAATCTTCGTATTTCAGAACCTCGTCATCAATCTTCCTCAATCTCGCAACAAACAACCAAAACAGAAGCTTAGCAAAGAAGAAGAAGAATCGTGAATAAAGAGCAAAAAACAGAGAGAAGCGAAGAACTAAGATTTCACCTGTAAGAAGTTTGCTTAAGATCAATTCTTCAAACTACCTCCATCATTCATCTTCAACAACTACTCAGCCTTCATCTCCCTCGATCGATTCATCATCATCTTCATAACCAACGCGCATCTCCAACAAAATCCTATCATCATCTTCATCAATCGTGAGTTCGAGTACGAGAGAGAGGATCAAGATCGAGAAAAGAGGAGAGAGGTGACCTCTGTTCATCATTCGGTCACTTGATATTGGCACCGCCGCGAAGAGCTGGTCGGAGAAGACGAAGAAGAACCACCGTCGGCGCTTCGTCGTGAAAGAAAGAAGGGTGAGCCGGCCGCCGCTGTGTATTCTTCGTGAAGGAAGAAGAGAAGAGAGCTGAGAGGTCATACTATTCGAACCCTAATTTACTCTCTTGTTCCTCTTTTTATTTTTTTATTATTTCATTTTTTTTAATTCAATCTTTTTTATTAAAATCATGATAATAATTGAATGGATCGAAACATAACTCATTGGGCCGAATTCACATCCTTGCCCTTAGCCCACGCATCATTTTTGATAGTTCTAAAACAACAACCAGAAAAACTCCTTAGGCCTAAAATGCTGTTCACACCCCTATGGCCCGTTGTATCTTTTTTTGGCAATTCTGAAACACAACAAAAACCGCCCCTTGGGCCAATCTGTTGGGCTCAGCGCCCTGGGGCCTTTCACAGCCCTGCAATTCAGGATTGCACCCTCTGTTTACTTTTGTTTTCAATTAAACTTTTTAGGTTCTATTAGATTTTTTGCCATTTCTTTTAGGTGATAAAAATGCTAATTTCCTTCCTTTTAATTTTAGACCTTAGTGCTAATTTTTGACATATAAAAATAATCACAAAAACATTAGTTTAGGCTAACTCTTTTAATTCTTGTTTTGTTTAATTAGAATTCTATTTTCCTTCATATAAAAGTCATAGAAAATAAATAGGCTTTCAATCCATTTCATGCCATATTTTGACTTGTTTCTTTCCATGTTTTTTGTACCAATTTAGCAATATATTTTGAATCCTTGTTTTCATGTCTAGTTGCTATATTTCAAGTCATTTTTGGTCCAATTTGTTTGTATTGATATTGTATCATTTTTTGCCTATAATTTTGATCTCATTTGTAATCTCATTCCTTTAGATTTAGGACCTATAATATCTTCATAATATTAGGCTTAGTCTTTCCCTTAAAATCCTAACAATTAGGTATAATCATGACATTAGGCTAGTTATTCATTTTAGGCTAGTTTTCTTCCTCTTTTTCTTTTCAACATTAAAACATTAACAAATGGAGATGCGAATCACATTAAGAAAGTGATAGAGAAATGAGTGGGATTCATTCCCTAATCTGTTTCTCAATCACTTAGTGGCATAGAAATGAGTGGGATTCATTCCCTAATCTGTTTCTCGGTCACTACTTAATGGGAGAGAAATGAGTGGGATTCATTCCCTAATCTGTTTCTCGAACATTAACTAATGGGATAGAAATGAGTGGGATTCATTCCCTAATCTGTTTCTTGAACATTACATAATGGGATAGAAGTGAGTGGGATTCATTCCCTAATCTGCTTCTCGATCATTATACATTATTATGTGATTCGAATCGCAAAGTAAATTCCCTTAAAAAATACCCAACCAAAAACATCTAAAACACTTAATAAAGGCTCAGACCTAAACAAAGTAAGGAAGTGGTGCGAAGCCTTGTATTGGGTTTTGTTCATCATGGAATTACATCTAAAAGACACAAACCAATTTTCTCTCTTCTCTCTCTTGCCTCCGAGGTATTCTTTCTCTTGCCTTCAGGGCACTCTTTCTCCTAATCGGACACGTTATTTCCGCTCCATTCCCAGCTTAAGACTCCAGAGGTCGAGCAGCGGAGTGCGAATGTAACGTCGTCCACTAAAAAACACAAAAACAAACAAAAAACTAAAGAGCCGAACTACGGCGCTCTGATTCCTGAAAAGGATACGTAGGCATTAGGTCGCGGGGCCTAAGCGAGCACAACTATTTATAAACCTTATTTTCCCCGTGTTTCTTTTCTTTCATTTGCATGCATTCCCTTAGCAATTAAGCTATAGATTTATACACCCTTAGAATAGAACAAACATAAGTGGATCCTGTGGAGTACCACAGACGTGAGGGGTGCTAATACCTTCCCCTTGCGTAACCGACTTCTTATCTGATCTCTGGTCGCAAGACCTTTTCTTATCCTTTCTTTATTTTAGGTTTTCTGATATTCCTTTCCCTCTTTGGGATAAATATATTGGTGGCGACTCTGTCTATTTTCGCGAGCGTGCGACAGCTGGCGACTCTGCTGGGGATTCTAGCTTAGTCGATCCTAGCTTTTGTTTGTTTTCCTTTCTTTGGGTGTTTATTTATTGCTTTATTGCTTTATTGATTTACTGTTTTATTTCTTTATTGCTTTATTTCTTTATGTATCGCATTTTATTTTCATATACTATGATTATTATTGTGCTGTTCTGTTGGGATGGGATGTTACTGATTTGAGGTAAAAGGCCCAATACCCAGGCCAGAGTGATACTTAGGCTACCTAGGATAGAGTGGATAGTCATGACGCCAACAGAATGTCAGGTTCTGTTGATTGCGATCATGAGACCCACGACCAGTTGAGGTTCAAATGGGATACCATTGTTGGCATGTATTTGCAACAATGATGGTGTCTCAAGAGAACTGTTAACGCTGGAGACCTTTTAACCTACCTTATACTAGATCCTACCTGTGAGAGGGGTTGGGAAATTTTGTTTTGCAGGAAAACATGCCTCCATCCCACCCTATGCCCATTCATACTATCTATCATAATCAACGTCGAACCTCTGAATCTGGAAGGTTCGACCTAATTTCACTTATGCAGAGGTTATCTATCCTGAATCAACATCGAACCTGTGAACATGGAGGATTCGACCATCTTTGACTTATACAGAAGTTCTACATCAGTTATCTATCAGAATCAACGTCGAACCTCTGAATCTGGAGGATTCGACCATCTTTGACTTATGCACAAGCTATTTATCCAGAAATCAACGTCGAACCTCTGAATCTGGAGGGTTCGACCATATCTTATTGACCATGAGAAGCTATTATCCAAGAGGCCTTGATCCTTGATCCTGATTTATGCTGCATTTGCATCATCATTAACATTTTGCATCCATGCTATTATCCAAGAGGCCTTGATCCTTGATCCTGAGAAGCTATCATTAACATTTTGCTTAGCGGATATGCGATTATACAGAAAAAACAAAGATGACAGACCTGCATAATCACACTCCCATCACCCAAAACCATTCTCAATCAGTAATTAAAGGCATATAACATCATCAGCTAACATCATTCATCAACAATAATCATTCAAAACATGTTTTCAACCATAATTTCGGAAATCTATCACAAACCCTAACAATACAAAAACTATGAAATGGAAAGGTTAAAGGTTGAACACAAATCACAACATCATCCACTCATCTAAACCTCTAATAATACATCAAATTTGCCGTAAACCATTTATCAATTCCAACATTCATCAACATTGCAATTCTTCACACATTCATGGATTTCAATTATGAAACTTACTCTCTACCATACCTATTGTAGGTGTTTTCATGTTGGCTGCATTTGTGGTAAAACATACCTGGGTGTTTAATATCTTGACAAATTTCATGACATGCTTTACATGGTGTTATGTAGGTTGCATATGTTTAAGCTAAAACAAGTTTTTAGTGAATGTCATGACCGATGTCATGACATCCATGTTTGTCAGCAGAAGCTGTTATGTTTTACTATTATGTTTCCTGATTTCTCTCAATCTACAAGGAACTTATCATAGGTGATCCCAATAGTGGCATAAGACCAGATCAAGAGGAACCATTGCCAACTCATGCTTTTTATCCAAAATTGAACCAAATAATGTGAAGGTAGCCTTGACAGATGAGTTTTGGATCAGTGCCATGCAAGATGAACTTGAGCAGTTCAAAAGAAATGAAGTATGGGAACTGGTGCCTAGACCAAAAGGAACCAATATTATTGGTACTAAGTCGATATACAAGAACAAGTTTGATGAACAAGGAGTCATAACTAGAAACAAAGCAAGACTGGTAGCTCAAGGACACGCTCAAGTAGAAGGAGTAGACTTTGATGAAACCTTTGCCCCTGTGGCAAGACTTCAGTCAATCAGATTACTTTTAGGAGTAGCCTGTATCTTGAAGTTCAAGCTATATCATATGGATGTAAAAAGTGCCTTTTTTAATGGATACTTGAATGAGGAAGTATATGTGGAACAACCTAAAGGCTTTGCTGATTCAAATCTGCCTAACCATGTCTACAAACTAAGAAAGGCTCTCTAGGGTTTGAAACAAGCTCCCAGAGCTTGGTATGAGAGGTTGACTGAATTTCTTACCACAAACGGTTATAGGAAAGGAGGAATAGACAAAACTCTCTTTGTAAAGAATGAAGATGGAAGAATCATGATTGCTCAAATATATGTGGATGACATTGTTTTTGGTGGAATGTCAGATGTAATGGTAAAACATGTTGTCAGTCAAATGCAGACTAAGTTTGAAATGAATATGGTTGGAGAATTGACATACTTCCTTGGACTACAAATTAAGCAAATGGAAGACTCCATCTTTTTATCTCAAAGCAAATATGCAAAGAACATTGTCAAAAAGTTTGGAATGAATAATGCTAGTCACAAAAGAACTCCTGCACCAACACACTTAAAGTTATCTAAAGATGAAGATGGCACAAGTGTTGACCAGAGTTTGTTCAGGAGCATGATTGGAAGTCTACTATATCTAATAGCCAGCAGATCATATATTGCATTTGCAGTAGGAGTATGTGCTAGATATCAAGCAGAACCCAAGGTAAGTAACATAAACCAAGTCAAGAGATTCTTCAAATATGTAAATGGAACTTCTGACTATGGCATATTATACACTCACGGGTGTGACCCTACCCTGTCTGGGTATTGTGATGCTGACTGGGCTGGAAGTGCTGATGATAGAAAAAGCACATCTGGAGGGTGTTTCTTCTTAGGAAACAATCTCATATCATGGTTTAGCAAGAAGCCGAATTGTGTCTCGTTATCAACTGCTGAAGAAGAATACATAGCAGCTTGTAGTAGTTGTTCTCAACTGGTTTGGATGAAACAAATGCTGACTGAATACAATGTTACACAGAATGTCATGACTTTGTCATGTGACAATCTCAGTGCTATCAACATCTTTAAGAATCCAATTCAGCATAGCAGAACCAAACATATTGATATCAGTCATCACTTTATTAGAGAACTTGTAGAAGACAAAGTGACCTGCTTGGAACATGTATCCACTGAACTTCAGCTAGTTGACATTTTCACCAAAGCTCTTGACGCAAACCAGTTTGAAAACTTGCGAAGCAAGTTAGGAATCTGTATCTATGAGGAACCATAGATCTCTTTAAAAAAATGAGAAGGGGAAGTTTGCTTTGGCAACTTTTCTGGCCAAACAGGGGGAGTAGTAGTAATGTCACCCCAGAACAACAAGTGTGTGTGATCAACAATTTTGATATGTTTATTTTGTGTTGATCTGTTTGATTGTGCATAGTATAACATTTTATTTCTGTTATACTTGACAGCTGCTTACGTGGTATGGTTGTAGGGGTAGTATAGTCATGTTATGTGCTTTGATGTTTGCTGTAGAAGTAGCAGCATCTGTGGTTGATGTATGTATGCTGATGGTAGTAGTAGTGATTGCATGTTTGCTGTAGAAGTAGCAGCAGCTGTGGTTGATGTGTGTATGCTGATGGTAGTAGTAGTGATTGCATGTTTGTGTGGTATGCTATTCTGTATTAGCTCTGATTATGTGTGGTTGTGTGTTTTCTGATGCAAGTGGTTCTCTGATATGGTGTGACAGGTTGTTTTAGCAAAAAATTTGCTAAAGGGGAAGATTGTAGGTGTTTTCATGTTGGTTGCATTTGTGGTAAAACATACCTGGATGTTTAATGTCTTGACAAATGTCATGACATGCTTTACATGGTGTTATGCAGGTTGAATATGTTTAAGCTAATACAGGTTTTTAGTGAATGTCATGACCGATGTCATGACATCCATGTTTGTCAGCAGGAGCTGTTATGTTTTACTCTTATGTTTCCTGATTTCTCTCAATCTACAATTTAGGAAACATTTTATTGTGTGCTCAATATTTCTCCTAGAAGATTTCAGATACAACATATTCTGTAACAGCCTGATGACGTGTGAATTAGGTTAACTTGGTTAACCCTAATTTGTGTTCTTGGAAAGCCCGAGGCCCAAGAGCTGCATATACGAAGACTGCAATCCTAATTTGGAACAGCAGAGTGTATAGAATATTCAACACCATAACACAAGTCTTGATGGAATCCATCAATGTTATTGTTGATGGCCGACATGGAGAATTCGATGTCATAGAGGATGTTGGAACATTCCTTGAAATTCAAGCTGAGAAGTCAGAACAACCGGAAGACAATAATGATTCCCCCTCACAACCTGAACCTGAAGCAATCAACAAAGATCCATCTATCAGAATTCAGAAAGATCACCCCAAGGAACTTATCATAGGTGATCCCAATAGTGGCATAAGACCAGATCAAGAGGAACCATTGCCAACTCATGCTTTTTATCCAAAATTGAACCAAATAATGTGAAGGTAGCCTTGACAGATGAGTTTTGGATCAGTGCCATGCAAGATGAACTTGAGCAGTTCAAAAGAAATGAAGTATGGGAACTGGTGCCTAGACCTAAAGGAACCAATATTATTGGTACTAAGTCGATATACAAGAACAAGTTTGATGAACAAGGAGTCATAACTAGAAACAAAGCAAGACTGGTAGCTCAAGGACACGCTCAAGTAGAAGGAGTAGACTTTGATGAAACCTTTGCCCCTGTGGCAAGACTTCAGTCAATCAGATTACTTTTAGGAGTAGCCTGTATCTTGAAGTTCAAGCTATATCAGATGGATGTAAAAAGTGCCTTTTTTAATGGATACTTGAATGAGGAAGTATATGTGGAACAACCTAAAGGCTTTGCTGATTCAAATCTGCCTAACCATGTCTACAAACTAAGAAAGGCTCTCTATGGTTTGAAACAAGCTCCCAGAGCTTGGTATGAGAGGTTGACTGAATTTCTTACCACAAACGGTTATAGGAAAGGAGGAATAGACAAAACTCTCTTTGTAAAGAATGAAGATGGAAGAGTCATGATTGCTCAAATATATGAGGATGACATCGTTTTTGGTGGAATGTCAGATGTAATGGTAAAACATGTTGTCAGTCAAATGCAGACTAAGTTTGAAATGAATATGGTTGGAGAATTGACATACTTCCTTGGACTACAAATTAAGCAAATGGAAGACTCCATCTTTTTATCTCAAAGCAAATATGCCAAGAACAATGTCAAAAAGTTTGGAATGAATAATGCTAGTCACAAAAGAACTCCTGCACCAACACACTTAAAGTTATCTAAAGATGAAGATGGCACAAGTGTTGACCAGAGTTTGTTCAGGAGCATGATTGGAAGTCTACTATATCTAATAGCCAGCAGATCATATATTGCATTTGCAGTAGGAGTATGTGCTAGATATCAAGCAGAACCCAAGGTAAGTAACATAAACCAAGTCAAGAGATTCTTCAAATATGTAAATGGAACTTCTGACTATGGCATATTATACACTCACGGGTGTGACCCTACCCTGTCTGGGTATTGTGATGCTGACTGGGCTGGAAGTGCTGATGATAGAAAAAGCACATCTGGAGGGTGTTTCTTCTTAGGAAACAATCTCATATCATGGTTTAGCAAGAAGCCGAATTGTGTCTCGTTATCAACTGCTGAAGAAGAATACATAGTAGCTTGTAGTAGTTGTTCTCAACTGGTTTGGATGAAACAAATGCTGACTGAATACAATGTTACACAGAATGTCATGACTTTGTCATGTGACAATCTCAGTGCTATCAACATCTTTAAGAATCCAATTCAGCATAGCAGAACCAAACATATTGATATCAGTCATCACTTTATTAGAGAACTTGTAGAAGACAAAGTGACCTGCTTGGAACATGTATCCACTGAACTTCAGCTAGTTGACATTTTCACCAAAGCTCTTGACGCAAACCAGTTTGAAAACTTGCGAAGCAAGTTAGGAATCTGTATCTATGAGGAACCATAGATCTCTTTAAAAAAAATGAGAAGGGGAAGTTTGCTTTGGCAACTTTTCTGGCCAAACAGGGGGAGTAGTAGTAATGTCACCCCAGAACAACAAGTGTGTGTGATCAACAATTTTGATATGTTTATTTTGTGTTGATCTGTTTGATTGTGCATAGTATAACATTTTATTTCTGTTATACTTGACAGCTGCTTACGTGGTATGGTTGTAGGGGTAGTATAGTCATGTTATGTGCTTTGATGTTTGCTGTAGAAGTAGCAGCATCTGTGGTTGATGTATGTATGCTGATGGTAGTAGTAGTGATTGCATGTTTGTGTGGTATGCTATTCTGTATTAGCTCTGATTATGTGTGGTTGTGTGTTTTCTGATGCAAGTGGTTCTCTGATATGGTGTGACAGGTTGTTTTAGCAAAAAAATTGCTAAAGGGGAAGATTGTAGGTGTTTTCATGTTGGCTGCATTTGTGGTAAAACATACCTGGATGTTTAATGTCTTGACAAATGTCATGACATGCTTTACATGGTGTTATGCAGGTTGAATATGTTTAAGCTAATACAGGTTTTTAGTGAATGTCATGACCGATGTCATGACATCCATGTTTGTCAGCAGGAGCTGTTATGTTTTACTCTTATGTTTCCTGATTTCTCTCAATCTACAATTTAGGAAACATTTTATTGTGTGCTCAATATTTCTCCTGGAAGATTTCAGATACAACATATTCTGTAACAGCCTGATGACGTGTGAATTAGGTTAACTTGGTTAACCCTAATTTGTGTTCTTGGAAAGCCCGAGGCCCAAGAGCTGCATATAAGAAGACTGCAATCCTAATTTGGAACAGCAGAGTGTATAGAGTATTCAACACCAGAACACAAGTCTTGATGGAATCCATCAATGTTATTGTTGATGGCCGACATGGAGAATTCGATGTCATAGAGGATGTTGGAACATTCCTTGAAATTCAAGCTGAGAAGTCAGAACAACCGGAAGACAATAATGATTCCCCCTCACAACCTGAACCTGAAGCAATCAACAAAGATCCATCTATCAGAATTCAGAAAGATCACCCCAAGGAACTTATCATAGGTGATCCCAATAGTGGCATAAGACCAGATCAAGAGGAACCATTGCCAACTCATGCTTTTTATCCAAAATTGAACCAAATAATGTGAAGGTAGCCTTGACAGATGAGTTTTGGATCAGTGCCATGCAAGATGAACTTGAGCAGTTCAAAAGAAATGAAGTATGGGAACTGGTGCCTAGACCTAAAGGAACCAATATTATTGGTACTAAGTCGATATACAAGAACAAGTTTGATGAACAAGGAGTCATAACTAGAAACAAAGCAAGACTGGTAGCTCAAGGACACGCTCAAGTAGAAGGAGTAGACTTTGATGAAACCTTTGCCCCTGTGGCAAGACTTCAGTCAATCAGATTACTTTTAGGAGTAGCCTGTATCTTGAAGTTCAAGCTATATCAGATGGATGTAAAAAGTGCCTTTTTTAATGGATACTTGAATGAGGAAGTATATGTGGAACAACCTAAAGGCTTTGCTGATTCAAATCTGCCTAACCATGTCTACAAACTAAGAAAGGCTCTCTATGGTTTGAAACAAGCTCCCAGAGCTTGGTATGAGAGGTTGACTGAATTTCTTACCACAAACGGTTATAGGAAAGGAGGAATAGACAAAACTCTCTTTGTAAAGAATGAAGATGGAAGAGTCATGATTGCTCAAATATATGAGGATGACATCGTTTTTGGTGGAATGTCAGATGTAATGGTAAAACATGTTGTCAGTCAAATGCAGACTAAGTTTGAAATGAATATGGTTGGAGAATTGACATACTTCCTTGGACTACAAATTAAGCAAATGGAAGACTCCATCTTTTTATCTCAAAGCAAATATGCCAAGAACAATGTCAAAAAGTTTGGAATGAATAATGCTAGTCACAAAAGAACTCCTGCACCAACACACTTAAAGTTATCTAAAGATGAAGATGGCACAAGTGTTGACCAGAGTTTGTTCAGGAGCATGATTGGAAGTCTACTATATCTAATAGCCAGCAGATCATATATTGCATTTGCAGTAGGAGTATGTGCTAGATATCAAGCAGAACCCAAGGTAAGTAACATAAACCAAGTCAAGAGATTCTTCAAATATGTAAATGGAACTTCTGACTATGGCATATTATACACTCACGGGTGTGACCCTACCCTGTCTGGGTATTGTGATGCTGACTGGGCTGGAAGTGCTGATGATAGAAAAAGCACATCTGGAGGGTGTTTCTTCTTAGGAAACAATCTCATATCATGGTTTAGCAAGAAGCCGAATTGTGTCTCGTTATCAACTGCTGAAGAAGAATACATAGTAGCTTGTAGTAGTTGTTCTCAACTGGTTTGGATGAAACAAATGCTGACTGAATACAATGTTACACAGAATGTCATGACTTTGTCATGTGACAATCTCAGTGCTATCAACATCTTTAAGAATCCAATTCAGCATAGCAGAACCAAACATATTGATATCAGTCATCACTTTATTAGAGAACTTGTAGAAGACAAAGTGACCTGCTTGGAACATGTATCCACTGAACTTCAGCTAGTTGACATTTTCACCAAAGCTCTTGACGCAAACCAGTTTGAAAACTTGCGAAGCAAGTTAGGAATCTGTATCTATGAGGAACCATAGATCTCTTTAAAAAAAATGAGAAGGGGAAGTTTGCTTTGGCAACTTTTCTGGCCAAACAGGGGGAGTAGTAGTAATGTCACCCCAGAACAACAAGTGTGTGTGATCAACAATTTTGATATGTTTATTTTGTGTTGATCTGTTTGATTGTGCATAGTATAACATTTTATTTCTGTTATACTTGACAGCTGCTTACGTGGTATGGTTGTAGGGGTAGTATAGTCATGTTATGTGCTTTGATGTTTGCTGTAGAAGTAGCAGCATCTGTGGTTGATGTATGTATGCTGATGGTAGTAGTAGTGATTGCATGTTTGTGTGGTATGCTATTCTGTATTAGCTCTGATTATGTGTGGTTGTGTGTTTTCTGATGCAAGTGGTTCTCTGATATGGTGTGACAGGTTGTTTTAGCAAAAAATTTGCTAAAGGGGAAGATTGTAGGTGTTTTCATGTTGGCTGCATTTGTGGTAAAACATACCTGGATGTTTAATGTCTTGACAAATGTCATGACATGCTTTACATGGTGTTATGCAGGTTGAATATGTTTAAGCTAATACAGGTTTTTAGTGAATGTCATGACCGATGTCATGACATCCATGTTTGTCAGCAGGAGCTGTTATGTTTTACTCTTATGTTTCCTGATTTCTCTCAATCTACAATTTAGGAAACATTTTATTGTGTGCTCAATATTTCTCCTGGAAGATTTCAGATACAACATATTCTGTAACAGCCTGATGACGTGTGAATTAGGTTAACTTGGTTAACCCTAATTTGTGTTCTTGGAAAGCCCGAGGCCCAAGAGCTGCATATAAGAAGACTGCAATCCTAATTTGGAACAGCAGAGTGTATAGAGTATTCAACACCAGAACACAAGTCTTGATGGAATCCATCAATGTTATTGTTGATGGCTGACATGGAGAATTCGATGTCACAGAGGTTGTTGGAACATTCCTTGAAATTCAAGCTGAGAAGTCAGAACAACCGGAAGACAATAATGATTCTCCCTCAGAACCTTAACCTGAAGCAATGAACAAAGATCCATCTATCAGATTTCAGAAGGATCACCCCAAGGAACTTATCACAGGTGATCCCAATAGTGGCATAACACCAGATCAAGAGGAACCATTGCCAACTCATGCTTTTTTATCCATAATTGAACCAAATAATGTGAAGGAAGCGTTGACAGATGAGTTTTGGATCGGTGCCATGCAAGATGAACTTGAGCAGTTCAAAAGAAATGAAGTATGGGAACTGGTGCCTAGACCTAAAGGAACCAATATTATTGGTACTAAGTGGATATACAAGAACAAGTCTGATGAACAAGGAGTCATAACTAGAAACAAAGCAAGACTGGTAGCTCAAGGATACGCTCAAGTAGAAGGAGTAGACTTTGATGAAACCTTTGCCCCTGTGGCAAGGCTTGAGTCAATCAGATTTCTTTTAGGAGTAGCCTGTATCTTGAAGTTCAAGCTATATCAGATGGATGTAAAAAAGTACCTTTTTAAATGGATACTTGAATGAGGAAGTATATGTGGAACAACCTAAAGGCTTTGCTGATTCAAATCTGCCTAACCATGTCTACAAACTAAGAAAGGCTCTCTATGGTTTGAAACAAGCTCCTAGAGCTTGGTATGAGAGGTTGACTGAATTTATTACCACAAACGGTTATAGGAAAGGAGGAATAGACAAAACTCTCTTTGTAAATAATGAAGATGGAAGAATCATGATTGCTCAAATATATGTGGATGACATCGTTTTTGGTGGAATGTCAGATGCAATGGTAAAACACGTTGTCAGTCAAATGCAGACTAAGTTTGAAATGAATATGGTTGGAGAATCGACATACTTGTTAGAACAAGATTTGTTCTGATCAATTATCTTAGTTTTGATGATAACAATAATATGAATTTTGCTTAAGATAATATGGTACTCTAATCCAATGCAATTTCCCTTTCAGGAAATATATATAAAGAGTACGCATAATTCAGCGCTCAGAAGCTTTGTCTCAAATGGTTCAGCATGCAACATCAGAACATGGTCTGGCAAGACATCAGAAGATGGTCGAAGCAGAATCAGAACATGGGTCTATGGAAGCATCAGAAGAACATGAGATCAGAAGCACTGAAGCTCAGAAGATGGTATCACGCTCAGAAGCACTTCAAGGTCAGAAGATCAGAAGATGCTATGCACCAAGCTGTTTGACTCTGATGATATTCAAACGTTGTATTCACAAACATCAGATCAGAAGAAAGTACAAGTGGCAAGCTACGCTGACTGACAAAAGGAACGTTAAAAGCTATTAAAGGCTACGTCAGTAGACACAGCGTGAACAAGGCTCGAGGTAGTTGACAAAAGCGTATAACATTAAATGCGATGCTGTACGGAACACGCAAAGCATTAAATGCATTCAACGGTCATCTTCTCCAACGCCTATAAATATGAAGTTCTGATGAGAAGCAAGGTTAACGATTCTGCACCAAAACAACTCATATCAACTTGCTGAAACTCTGTTAAAATCTAAACTCAGAATCTTCATCTTCATCAAAGCTCACTACATTGCTGTTGTAATATTTTAGTGAGATTAAGCTTAAACGTTAAGAGAAATATCACAGTTGTGATTATCGCTTTTAAGAAGCATTTGTAAACTCTTAGAATTGATTACATTAAGTTGTAAGAAACTAGAGTGATCGTGTTAATCAGAATACTCTAGGAAGTCTTAGGAGTGAACTAAGCAGATTGTAACTAGAGTGATCGTGTTGATCAGTAGACTCTAGAAAAGTCTTAGAGGGTATCTAAGCAGTTGTTCCTGGAGTGATCAGTGTGTGATCAGAAGACTCTGGAAGACTTAGTTGCGGACTAAGTGGAAAACCATTGTAATCCGTGCGATTAGTGGATTAAATCCTCAGTTGAGGTAAATCATCTCTGCGGGGGTGGACTGGAGTAGTTTAGTTAACAACGAACCAGGATAAAAATAACTGTGCAATTTATTTTTTATCTGTCAAGTTTTTAAAGCTACACTTATTCAAACCCCCCCTTTCTAAGTGTTTTTCTATCCTTCAATTGGCATCAGAGCGCCGGTTCTAAGGTGCAAGCACTTAACCGTGTTTAGAAAAGATTCAGGAAGAGAAAAACGCTTCAGTAAAAGATGGTTGATGAAAGTGAAAAGACTACACCTACACCTGCATCTACATCTGGCTCTGCTGAGCAATACAACGGTAACAATGGTTATACTAGACCGCCGGTATTTGATGGTGAAAACTTTGAATACTGGAAAGATAAACTGGAAAGTTACTTTCTGGGTCTAGATGGTGATCTATGGGATCTTCTGATGGATGGTTACAAACATCCTGTAAATGCCAGAGGCGTAAAGCTAACAAGGCAAGAAATGGATGATGATCAGAAAAAGCTTTTCAGGAATCATCATAAATGCAGAACTGTTTTGCTGAATGCTATCTCTCATGCTGAGTATGAGAAGATATCTAACAGGGAAACGGCCTATGACATATATGAGTCCTTGAAAATGACTCATGAAGGAAATGCTCAAGTCAAGGAGACTAAAGCTCTAGCTTTAATCCAGAAGTATGAAGCCTTCAAGATGGAGGATGATGAAGACATTGAAAAGATGTTTTCAAGATTTCAAACTCTTACTGCTGGATTGAGAGTTCTTGACAAGGGATACACCAAGGCTGATCATGTAAAGAAGATCATCAGAAGCTTACCCAGAAGATGGGGTCCTATGGTGACTGCATTCAAGATTGCAAAGAATCTGAATGAAGTTTCTCTGGAAGAGCTTATCAGTGCCTTGAGGAGTCATGAAATAGAGCTGGACGCAAATGAGCCTCAAAAGAAAGGTAAGTCTATTGCATTAAAATCCAATATCAAGAAATGCACTAACGCTTTTCAGGCTAGAGAAGAAGATCCTGAAGAATCAGAATCTGAAGAAGAAGATGAACTGTCCCTGATCTCCAGAAGGCTAAATCAACTCTGGAAGACCAAGCAAAGGAAGTTCAGAGGCTTCAGAAGTTCAAAGAAATTTGAACGTGGAGAATCTTCCGATGACAGAAGATTTGACAAGAAGAAGGTCATGTGCTATGAATGCAATGAGCCTGGACACTACAAGAATGAATGTCCAAATCTTCAGAAGGAAAATCCCAAGAAGAAGTTTCATAAGAAGAAAAGTCTTATGGCAACCTGGGATGAGTCAGAAGATGATTCAGACTCTGAAGATGAGCAGGCTAACTGTGCGCTGATGGCGACAGAAGATGACGGATCAGAATCTACATCAGAATCAGATTCTGAAGAGGTATTCTCTGAACTTACTAGAGATGAGTTAGTTTCCGGTCTAACTGAACTACTGGAACTCAAGTCTCAGATTAGTCTCAAATACAAAAAGCTGAAAAAGCTATTTGAATTTGAAACAAAGAAGCTTGAGTTGGAAAATTCTGAATTAAAAGAAAAACTTTTAAACTTATCCAATAATGTTGGATCTCCTTCTGATTCAGAACAATCCACTCCTAGTCTAAACCATATTCTGAAAGAATATGATTTAAGTTTCAGGAAGTTCTTATTTAGAAGTATTGGCAGAAGTCAGCTAGCTTCTATGATATATGCTGTGTCTGGAAACAAAAGAGTAGGCATTGGTTTTGAGGGTGAAACCCCATACAAACTTGAACCTGTTGATGAAATGAAAATCACATACAAGCCATTGTATGATCAGTTCAAGTATGGCCACTCCCATGATATTAGGCACACTTCACATGCTCAAAGTTTTCACATAACACACACCAAAAGGCATGTGACACAACCTAGGAAATATCATGAAACTCACATTAAAAATTATCATGCTGTTCATCCTATTGCTTACAATGTTAAACCCAAGTTCAATCAGAACTTGAGAAAATCTAACAAGAAAGGACCCAAGAAAATGTGGGTACCAAAGAAAAAGACTATTTCTTTTGCAGATTCTCTTGGTGACAAAGAAGATAAAAGTCAACATGACATGTCTCCTGGACTCAAGTTGATCTCAACACTTGAAGGGAAGAAAGATTATCTTCCAAGTTCTGGTTCTTAAATCTGTTGAAGAAACTATGTTCGTAGGAAATCAGAAAAGAAGTTTATTAGTCTTGGAACCATCTGTATTGTTTGTCTCTAAAGCATTGATGCTTCCTTCTTGATTATTCTGAATGATCTAAATGCTACAGAATATACAACATTGAAACATTGATTGTGAACGAATCAATAAACATCTGTTTTGATGATAAACTTGTTTCTGATGAAACAAAGAGCTTAAGAGTTTCTGCAGATACAGTTTTGTCTTATCAGAAGCTGCAGAACAAAGAAGTGAACCTCCAGAAGCTGTGTATATCAGAGGTAATGGATCAGAAGATCATTCAGATTTATATCAGCACACTTCAGAAGGAGTGTTTCCAAAAGAGAAACTTGATCAGATCAGAAGTAGTGATCAGAATCTGAAGGCGTAAAGTCTATTCTGAAATTTACAGCTGTCATCTATTATCTGATGGTGAACACGTGTCTGTACGGTTAGCACAAAGCGTGCAGTTGAAAAGACGCCGACCTAGGTAACTGTATTAAATCATTTCATTTACTGTGTTCTCTCTCCTAATGTCATTTCTCATTAAATGCATAATGATTTTTTTTTTAAATCTTTTAAATAACCCGCTTCATCTTCATTCCCTCTTTTTCTCTCTTTCTCTCTATTTTGTGCATTCACTTCGTTGCATTTCCCTTCAAACCCTAGTTTTCTGTTTTGATCTCAAAGCATTATCATCATGAACTCTTCCTCTTTCTCATCTTCCTCAAAAGAGAGACCTACTTCTTCACAAATCCGTCTACGAAGTTATAAAGATGCTCCTTTGAAAACTCGCTTGATACCCACGAAGGACTTGGAGGTTTTATGTGAAACTGCTGTGGACATCAACAACCTTAAAGCTAATGGCTTTCAGTGTGATGCAAGAATCTTTGAGCAAGGATGGTCTAATTATCTTGATAGATTGGTTGGTCCAATTTATCCTGAACTTGTGAAGGATTTTTGGGTACACGCAACGGTTACACCAACTGCCATCATTTCATTTGTGCTAGGGCATGAAGTGGTTATCACTGAGAAGCTCATCAGGAAGCTGTACAATCTTGATGATGAAGAAGGTTGGTCTGGTCTTCAACCCATTACAGTTGACTGGACTCCTGTTGAAAAACTAATCTCTACGGTTTTTGGAATTGATTCTCATAACACAGGCACCTTAAGGCCTTTCTATAAAGTATGGGCTGAGATTATTCTGGGTTCTCTTCACCATAGAAAAAGGATGCTCTTCTCCTCCTACATCAGTCCGACTCACAAGTACACTCTTTTCTGCATTGGCAAAAAGATAGAGATCAACATCTCTCATATTCTGTTTGAGAATCTGAAAACATCTATCTTTGAATCAAGAGAAGATGAAAGGGCGAAGTACCCTCATATTCCAAGAACAACCATTCCTTTCGGAAGAATGATTTCAGACATTCTGATTGAAAGCAAAGTTGTGGATTCTATCAGAAATCGCAATGCATCGCATTCTCTTGGAGTAATTCAAGGTCCCATCTTCAATGGTGTTGATTTGTTCAGACTGGAACTCATTAAGAATGTACCTTTCGTGTGCACAAGCTTTCCTGACATTCTGTCAAGAAGAATTGCTGTTGAAGGATTCATCTCCTTGTTTCATAAAGAACTTGATCATGTTATCAAGCTTTACTTGGAAGATTGTGTTAGGAAGCAATCAGACGTTGATCCTGCATGGATCCGTGGCAGAGTACTCCCATCCAAAGATGATATTCTGAAGAAGGATAAGAAGGAACGACAGGCAAGGCTAAAAAGAAAAGCACAAGAAGATGAGGCTGAAAGAGCCAAGAAGTTGAGGGTCACCTATGATCCTGACAAGGTGGACTCTAAAGAACGAAGAGATAAAAGGATCAGAGATTCCTTTCGCAGAACCAGATCTTCTTCTTCTTCTGTACAATTCTCCAGAAAGGTCTTTACTCCACCTCCTTCCGTCCCTAAACCATCTTTCCAATCACCTCCATCTGAACCAAAAGTAAACTTCACCTTACCAAATCCTTCTCCATCATCTTTCTCCTCTCCCATTCTAAACCCCACACCTTTAAGTATTCTTCCCCCAACTCCTTCTGATAAATCTCTCTCACCAATTCCCTTTACAAACACTCCATCCTCGTCTCAATCTATCATTTCTGATATTCCATCCTCATCAATCATTCTCTCAAATATCCCTTCTTCCTCATCCACCGTACCTCCAACTTCTATATCCCATCCCTTACCTACCGAAAAATCCGAACCTTACTGTCTTCTCTATCCTGACTACAAATTCACCTTCAATCCGCCTGAACCTGAACCCTATACCTACCTGGAACTTTTCAGACATGAGGTGATTAGCAGTCTAGACCTTCTGAAGGATGCATTCCTAAATGGTCTGGATGATGTTTCTACAAGAAATCTCTGGAGAAGATTTCGCAAGGATTTTCAAGTAGAAGCAATGGGAGTACAGAAAAGACTAGTGGCTGCTGCCCCTGGTTACCCTGGTTACCTTCTGGAGGAAGATAATGGTATATACTACCATCCTCTCAGAAATTGTGTTGCTGCTGAGGAAAAGCCCTTTGTGGATGAATTGGAAGTATTAAGACTGGCTGCTGAAATGGAAGCAAATCCATGCAGGGATATGGTTATCTTTATTCCTGACTATCCTGTTCTGCTAGGAGATTTCAAGACTCTCTTTGACTATCTGAGGGAAAACCCGTCTGAGAAAGATCAAAACTTGGTCATCCCAGAAGTTATTGACCCACCAGTAGTTGAAGGTCCTTCTGCTCCCAGGAATCTAGCTGCCATTCTTCAGGCACTTGAGAATGGAGACTCGGAAATCCCTGCAAATGATCTATCTATGGAAGCTGCAGATCAACATGCCATTCCTGTGGTTGAAAGCGGTGAAGCTTCTTCTGGTGAATCTTCTCGTCTTGCAAGGACTCTAGAAGAAATTCAGAAGAGACAGGATGAGCAAAGCTCACTCAATGATCAGTATAGCGCTTTCATGGTGAGGCAAGAAGGACACAACAATATGGTTCAAGAGATGCTGACCAAGATCTTGTCAAGACTAGGGCCATCTTAGATTGAGTCTGTGTTGTTTCTTTCCTTTCGTTGCATCTGTCTTTGTGCATCTGATCTTTCTTATCTTCATGTACTTCTGTACCTGCTGTTTGCACTTCAATGAAATCATCTTCTTTCTCCGTGTGTTTCATTTTATTTGTCGTTTTATGCATCTGAATCTTTTGAAATATTCTTTTTGATGTTATGACAAAAAGGGGGAGAAAGATAAATGATAAATGATTTGATTTAATCAGTTGCTCTTACTAACAAGAACTGCAAGTTCTATATGGTTTAAGTGTTTTGCAGGTATACTGAAGAGAATCTTCAAAGCAAACACAAGAAGCAAAACCATGGAAACTGAAGCAAGCTGAGCGCTGTCAAGCTTCAGAAATCAGAAGCAAGAAAGAAGAATGAATCAGAAGCACTGATAATAGAATTTGATCTATATTTGTCTATTTATTCTGACAAAATTCTATTTGCTCTGATACATATAATGTTATGGCTTTGATACATTATTTGCTCTGATACATTATTTCAGCCTATATGGCTCTGATTCATATAATGTGTTCAAACATACATTTTATGTTCTAACTCGTTCATGCTGACTTTTGTCGTTTAGTTTTTGTTCTGTAACATTTCAGGATGTAGAGATGCTCAGATGATGCTCTGGTACATTCAACAATGTTCTGATACAAATCTAGCATGAAGTGATGTTGGTAGAAATTCAAAGCTCTGAAGCTATCCGAGGGAAGCAGAAATCAGAAGCTGCGAATGTTCTAAAGATCCAGAAAACTCAAGTTCTGAAGCTGTCCTAAATGGAAGCAGAAATCAGAAGCTGTGAATGTTCAGAAGATCAAAGAAATTCAAGTTCTGAAGCTGTCCTAGATGGAAGCAGGAATCAGAAGCTGTGAGTGTTCTAGGGATCTAAGGAAATTCTAGTTCTGAAGCTGTCCTGAATGGAAGCAGAAGTCAGAAGCTATGAATTCTCTAAAGACAGAAGCTTATATGATCGTCTCTACCGAAATAATCAGGGAAGTCTTTTATTAAAGTTCTTCGAGTATTTATTTCAGGGGGAGATTATTTATCTCAGGGGGAGATTGTTAATCTCAGGGGGAGACATATTCATATGCTTATGCTATAGCTGTGTAATTTGTCTTTTGCCGTCTGTTCTTTCTGATCGCAAATTCATATCATTTATATATGTTTTTGTCATCATCAAAAAGGGGGAGATTGTTAGAACAAGATTTGTTCTGATCAATTATCTTAGTTTTGATGATAACAATAATATGAATTTTGCTTAAGATAATATGGTACTCTAATCCAATGCAATTTCCCTTTCAGGAAATATATATAAAGAGTACGCATAATTCAGCGCTCAGAAGCTTTGTCTCAAATGGTTCAGCATGCAACATCAGAACATGGTCTGGCAAGACATCAGAAGATGGTCGAAGCAGAATCAGAACATGGGTCTATGGAAGCATCAGAAGAACATGAGATCAGAAGCACTGAAGCTCAGAAGATGGTATCACGCTCAGAAGCACTTCAAGGTCAGAAGATCAGAAGATGCTATGCACCAAGCTGTTTGACTCTGATGATATTCAAACGTTGTATTCACAAACATCAGATCAGAAGAAAGTACAAGTGGCAAGCTACGCTGACTGACAAAAGGAACGTTAAAAGCTATTAAAGGCTACGTCAGTAGACACAGCGTGAACAAGGCTCGAGGTAGTTGACAAAAGCGTATAACATTAAATGCGATGCTGTACGGAACACGCAAAGCATTAAATGCATTCAACGGTCATCTTCTCCAACGCCTATAAATATGAAGTTCTGATGAGAAGCAAGGTTAACGATTCTGCACCAAAACAACTCATATCAACTTGCTGAAACTCTGTTAAAATCTAAACTCAGAATCTTCATCTTCATCAAAGCTCACTACATTGCTGTTGTAATATTTTAGTGAGATTAAGCTTAAACGTTAAGAGAAATATCACAGTTGTGATTATCGCTTTTAAGAAGCATTTGTAAACTCTTAGAATTGATTACATTAAGTTGTAAGAAACTAGAGTGATCGTGTTGATCAGAATACTCTAGGAAGTCTTAGGAGTGAACTAAGCAGATTGTAACTAGAGTGATCGTGTTGATCAGTAGACTCTAGAAAAGTCTTAGAGGGTATCTAAGCAGTTGTTCCTGGAGTGATCAGTGTGTGATCAGAAGACTCTGGAAGACTTAGTTGCGGACTAAGTGGAAAACCATTGTAATCCGTGCGATTAGTGGATTAAATCCTCAGTTGAGGTAAATCATCTCTGCGGGGGTGGACTGGAGTAGTTTAGTTAACAACGAACCAGGATAAAAATAACTGTGCAATTTATTTTTTATCTGTCAAGTTTTTAAAGCTACACTTATTCAAACCCCCCCTTTCTAAGTGTTTTCCTATCCTTCAATACTTCCTTGGACTACAAATTAAGCAAATGGAAGACTCCATCTTTCTATCTCAAAGCAAATATTTCAAGAACATTGTCAAAAAGTTTGGAATGAATAATGCTAGTCACAAAAGAACTCCTGCACCAACACACTTAAAGTTATCTAAAGATGAAGGTGGCACAAGTTTTGACCAGAGTTTGTACAGGAGCATGATTGGAAGTCTACTATATCTAACAGCCAGCAGACCAGATATTGCATTTGTTGTAGGAGTATGTGCTAGATATCAAGCAGAACCCAAGGTAAGTCACATAAACCAAGTCAAGATATTCTTCAAATATGTAAATGGAACTTCTGACTATGGCATATTATACACTCACGGGTGTGACCCTACCCTGTCTGGGTATTGTGATGCTGACTGGGTATTGTGATGCTGACTGGGCTAGAAGTGCTGATGATAGAAAAAGCACATCTAGAGGGTGTTTCTTCTTAGGAAACAATCTCATGTCATGGTTTAGCAAGTAGCAGAATTGTGTCTCATTATCAACTGCTGAAGCAGAATACATAGTGAAGGATAGAAAAACACTTAGAAATGGGGGTTTGAATAAGTGTAGCTTTAAAACTTGTAAGATAAAAACAATTTGCACAATGATTTTTATCCTGGTTCGTTGTTAACTAAACTACTCCAGTCCACCCCCTTGGAGTGATTTACCTCACCTGAGGATTTAATCCACTAATCACACTTGATTACAATGGTTTTCCACTTAGACAACTGCTAAGTCTTCTAGAGTATCCTGATCACAACCTGATCACTCTAGGAACAAACTGCTTAGACAACTTCTAAGACTTGCTAGAGTATACTGATCAACAACCTGATCACTCTAGTTCTTATAACTTAATGTAAACAAATTCTTTTAAGAGTTACAATGCTTCTTATAAAGCTATTATCACAACTGTGATTTTCTCTTAAGTTTAAGCTTAAATCTCACTAAGATATTACAATAGCAATGTAGTGAGCTTGATGATGAAGTTTGAGAGCTTTTGAATTTGACAGCGTTTCTGTATAATGCGCATGTGTTGGTAATTCGTAAGTTGTGTGTGTAACCTTGCTTCTCATCAGAACTTCATATTTATAGGCACTTGAGAAGATGACCGTTGGGAGCATTTAATGCTTTGCTTATTCCGTACAACATTGCATTTAATGTTTCACTCTTTTGTCAACTACCTCGAGCCTTGTTTTCGCTGTGTCTACTGACGTTGCCTTTAATAGCTTCTAACGTTCCTTTTGTCAGTCAGAGTAGCCTGCCAGTCTAGTACTTGCTTCTGATCTGATGTTTGTGTGAACAACGTTTGAATATCATCAGAGTCAAACAGCTTGGTGCAGAGCATCTTCTTGTCTTCTGACCTTGAAGTGCTTCTGAGCGTGATACCATGAGAACTTCAGTGCTTCTGCTTCTGATCTCAAGTTCTTCTGATGCTTCTATAGACCCATGTTCTGATTCTGCTTGACCATCTTCTGATGTCTTGCCAGACCATGTTCCGATGTTGCATGCTGAACCTTCTGAGTCAGTGCTTCTTGCGCTGATTTTGTGCATACTCTTTATATAATTCCTGAAACGGAAATTGCATAGTATTAGAGTACCACATTATCTCATACAAAATTCATATACTTGTTATCATCAAAACTAAGAATATTGATCAGAACAAATCTTGTTCTAACAATCTCCCCCTTTTTGATGATGACAAAAACATACATAAATGATATGAATTTGTGATCAGAATATCATACGGCTAAAGACAATTACACAGCTATAGCATAAGCATATAAACATAGTGTGTGAATATGTCTCCCCCTGAGATAAATAATCTCCCCCTGAAATAAATACTAGAAGAATTTTATAAATAAAAGACTTCCCTGAGTATTTCAGTTGAGACGTTCACATATGCTTAGATCTTCAGAACATTCACAGCTTCTGATTCTTGCTTCCATAGGACAGCTTCAGAACTTGAATTTCCTAGATCTTCAGAATATTTATAGCTTCTGATTCTTGCTTCCATTGGACAGCTTCAGAGCATGAATTTCTTCTTGAGTCATTGCATGCTAGATTGTATCAGAACATTGTTGAATGTACCAGAGCATCATCAGAGCATCTTTACATCCTGAAATGTTACAGAACAAACTAAACGACAAAAGTCAGCATGAATGAATCAGAACATAGAATATGTTTCAGAATATGTAATATGTATCAGAGCACACAAACATAATGTTGCAGAGCATATTTTGTAACTAAAAACATGAATCAGAACATATAAGGAATAAGAATGAAAGCATATTCTATCATCAGAATATCAGAACATTCTTCCTTCTTGCTTCTGATCTTGAAGCTTTATAGCACTCAGCTTGCTTCAATTTCCATGAGCTTGATTCTTTATAGAATTTCTTTTCCCCATGTCTTTGCTTCTCATGTTGAGCTTTAAAGAGGATCTTCAATTCCTGCAAAACAACACTCAAAGACATAGAACTTTGCAAGTTCTGTTAAAAATGTGAAGCCTTTCTCCCAGCAACTGATAAAATAAATCAGATCATTTATCACATTTTTCTCCCCCTTTTTGTCATAACATCAAAAACATAAAAGATTCAGATGAAAAAGGAAGACAAACACTAGAAGAAAGGATAATTTCATTGATAGCACAGGAAAAAGATTGTCAGAAGTACAAGAGGGCAAGGGAAGATGCATAGAAAAAACAGATGCAGCAAAACAAAAGAAATCAATCTAAGACTCAATGACTAAGATGACCCTAGTTTTGACATGATCTTGGCCAGCATATCATGAATCCCATTGTTGCTCTCATTCTGCCTCTCCATGAAAGCACGAAACTTAGCGTTGATCGATCTCTGCTCATCCTGGTTCTTCTGAATCACTTCCAAAGTCCTTGCAAGACGGGAAGGTTCATCAGAAGAAGCTTCACAACTTCTTTCCAGAGGGATGGCATTCTGATCCGCAGCTTCCATAGTCAGATCATTTGCAGGATTTTCCTCAACAGGAATGGTTTCAGCAACATGATCTTCAGCATCTGCTTCTTCCATAGAAGCATCTCCATACTCTGCAGCAGGAACCTCAGAATCTCCATTCATAAGAGCCTGAAGAATGGCAGCCAGATTCATAGGAGCAGAAGGACCTTCAACTTCTGGCGGGTCAACAACTTCTGGAATGACCAAGCCTGGGTCTTCCTTTGAAGGATTTTCCCTCAGAAATTCAAAGAGAGTCCTGAAGTCTCCAATCAGAACAGGATATTGAGGTCTCCAGACCATAATCTCCCTGCAAGGGTTAGCTTCCATTGTAGCAGCAATTCTTGCTTCTTCCAGCTCATCCACAAACCTCTTATCTTCAAAGATATATCTACCTCCGAGACGAGCGAACCAAAAATCTTCATAGCTTCTCAGAATTCCACAAGGCCGTGGAGCAGCTTCTACACAAACTTCCTGAAGTTCTTCAAAACAAGCATCAGCTTTTCTTTGGAAGATTCTCCAGAACTTTCGCATAGCAACATCATTCAGCATAGCACTTTCAACGATTCTGAGAGTATCAAAGACTCTTCTGAGATTCCTCTTTACCAATTCAAAAATTACACCAATAGGGTATTCATGGCGGGGTTTTATTTTGGTTATTGGAGAGTCAGGGTTAGGGACAGAATAGGGTTGAGGTTCTCTATCCAACCTAAAAGATGATTCTGCTTCGTTCTCAGAATCTAACACTACCATTTCAGCTTCAGGACGAGGCTTGGGAGTGTAATTGCAGTCACGGAGCAATTGCTCATGTGATGCAGTATCTGGAAGATCAGAACCACTCGGGTTGTTTTGAGAGGTGGAAGGAATGGGTTCAAAGTTTGCATGAGGAGGTGGTTGAGAGGTGGATATATTTGTGTGAGGTGGAAAGAGAGTTTGTAGGGGTGGTATATCAAAAACAGTGTTTTCAAGGGCCAGGTCAGAAACAAGGTTGGTTGCGGGTGGAGAAGAAAGAGTGGGAACATCTGGAGTGGGTGAAGGAGGAGGAGTAAGGGTTTTGGTTACAGGAGAAGAGGGAGGTGTGAGAACATGAACTTTTATGGGTGATTCTGATGGGGCTTTATCTGGTTGATTTACTGGTTCAGGGGTTTGGGCAACAACTATTGGTGCAACTTCTGAACGTAAAACAGGAACAGAATCAGGTTCATAGAGATGTATACCTTTGGATACCTTCTGAACAGCTTCGAACACAGCCTCAAGCTTCTTCTGCTTCTTACTCTTCTGCTCTACCACAATCTTTGCCTTTCCACGAGAGATTTCTCTCCTTCTGGCAGATTCCAGAGCTTCCTTCTCATTAACAGCAACCTTCTGACCTTCAACTGCTTGAGTTGTTGGTCCTTGAGAAATTTTAACTTGCTGATTCACAGCTTCTGCTTGCTGATTCACAGCTTCTTGAACATCCTCATCTTCATCAGAGGCATTAATTATTAACTTCCTTTTTCTGATCTTCTTCTTCTCAACAGTTTTAACAATTTCAACATTTTTATTCGACTTCTTCTTCTTCTTCTTTTCAGCATCCTCCTTCTTATTCTTTTCAAATTCAATTGAAACAGCCTGAACAACTTCAGCAATAACTTCTTGTGGAACAACTTTTTCAAAAGTAGCAGCAGCTACATTCTGAACTACCTTCACCTGATTATCAGAAGGATGATCAATTTTTCTTTTGGTTCTTCTTTCCTTCTTTTCAGCAGCTTCAGGAACAGCTTCTGAAACACCTTCCGAGGCAGAAGCCCTAGAAGTAGAAGTTTTCTTGCGACCCTTTTTAGCAGGAGCACCTTTTTCTTGATCTTTCACTCCTTCATCTTCCTTGAGTGACTTCAGATATCTAGTTCTGACTTCTGGCACGTCACTTCTAAAGAAGGTTTCAAAGTCAGCAAGAATAGGATCTCTTCTGCTTCTTGCTCCAAGAAGAGGTTGAGGGGTTTTGATGATAGTATCAATAACATTCATCTTCCTCAAGGTGAGAGCATTCAAGCAACTTCCAGTATTGACAGCCAGATCTTTGATGGTACCTTCAGCTTCCAGGTTCTCAACAATCTTGGAGTGAACTAGAAGGTTTGTAATGATTCTTCCAAAAGGAATGATAGTACAATTCTTCACCCTGAAGGCATTTCTGGAATCCCTCACAGCATTCCACATGTGATTGAAGATTATGTAGATAACATCAACCTTCTTCTGAGTAGCAATGCAATACAGAATGTATTTCTGCTCATTGTTGACGAAATCTGCAGCATGTGTTCCTTTCATGTGATAGAAACAACCCAGAAGAATCTTGGTCCAGATTTTATAAAGATCCCTCATGTCCTTGACACGTTTTGTCTTCTTTACGTCTGTGTATAGAGTAGACAACACGTCATCCCAATCAGTCCTTTGATCAATTTCAAAAGCACCCTCAGGGTTTCTTAGATCGAACATCATTCTAAGGATGTTCTCAGTAATGACCACAAACTTCCCATGGACGAAGGACAGAATAGATTTAGGAGCGATGTAACACCCCTCTAATAACCCGCGGCAATTAAACAATTATTAAATCAGAGTAAGCATGCAAGAGGTGTCACAATTCATAAGTAAAGAAAATCACATTGGTACATGTCATGCATTCACTGAAACGTCTGAAATTATAACTCATTAACCCAAGTCATGTTTTGCACAGCGGAATTAATTCATCAAGTCAACATTCATCATTTAATGTATAAGACTTCAAATAACAAAACAAAATAGAGTTATAATCCAAAACTCCAAAACAACGCGTTCCCAGTGTTACAACTACCAGAGCATGACACCGACTCGATAACTAATAACCGACTTATGAGCTAATCCTCACCAAGTCGCGCCGCTATCCTCAATCTGAAAATGACAACAAGTAAGGGTGAGTCTCATCACAGTTAACCAATGTTATTGCATCATAAATAATAACATATCATAGTTATATCATTCACCCAATTGTTTCATATTCAGACAATTCATCATTCACACATCCACAGATAAACAGACAAGTCGTCATATAACATATATCATCATATTAAAACAAGTCATGCACATGTATGAAACTGACACTATGCATGTGGTACCAACATCTCCAGTGGAAATCATCCACCGACCGATCTATCATCATCCAGATACGGCCCTGCCAGCACAGATTCCACACAATGGGAATCTTGCCCTTCACTGTATCCTCTCATCATTAAGATACAGCCCTCATCAAATGACTATGAATGCATGCAAACATATATATAACATACTTTCATCATTACCATTCTATGAGTAGCATCATCTATACTCATTTCATCATCATCATCATTACTAAGCATGTTCATATATACATTAACATCATTCAATACAATCAATCATCAGTAAACCACAGAATCACATCACAGGGTTTACACAGTCTCAAACAGCATACAAAATAGGCCTACAGATCGAAAGTTACACATCATTGAACTTTCCAGAAAAATCACAAAACAGAAATTTCACATACAGAAGCCATACACGTATCATCAAGTCCATACGCGTCCATACGCGTATCACCATCCCTCATACGCGTATCATACGCATTTCCTCAGAGTAAAAAATGGCCTAAAAACAACCTCATACGTGTATCAGCCTTGCCATACGCGTATCATCAGATCAACTTCCTCTTTTAAAAATTCCATACGCGTATGAGCATCCTCATACGCTCTCATACGCAATTCACCAGCACAAGGTACTTTGGGACAGGGCAGCTGCGTATCATGCGCGTATAGCCCTTGGGGAATGTCCCTCATACGCGTATGACCTCATCCCATACGCGTATGGCACTGTTTCATACGCGAAACACCAGAAAAATTTGTCCAGAACCTGCAACCTCGAAACAGTCCAAAACCCATTCGTTTTTACTCATACCAGTCCATGATTTTGAGTCTAAAAACCAGAAAATTCACATCTAAACAGCATACGAATTCATCCACAACCACAGTATATGATTCCATAATCAATTTCATTCATCATACCCTAAATCTATCAGTTATTAGGGATTAACAGTCCAAATTTCGATGATGAACACAAATAACAATTCAGAATATAGAATCAATGGATCCAACCATACTCCTAATCCATACTATCACCTATAATACGATAAAAGAGATTAAACGGAGAGTCTCCCCTTACCTCGAATAAAAGTCTTGGTTCTTGGTCTCTCCCTCTACAGTTCTCCGTCACGTTCCTCGTTCCAACTTCTGTTCTTTCACGTTCTTTCTTCCCAATTCCCAATTATTTTATGAAAAATAATAATATTGAGATTAGTGAAAGTTTTACTAAACCACACCCCCTCTTTACTATTTCCTCATATGGCCCAAATGCCATAAACCATTATTTATTCATTATTTTCACAAAATCCCTATAATTCTAATTATTAATTCAATATTCCAATTAAAGTAATATTAAAATTATACGGGTGTTACAAGCGACAACTGCATGCACCCAAAATTCCTTTACAAGATTTGGGTAAACTGGTCCACAGAACTCAACAAACAGTGAAGCCCACCCTTGAAAAATGATATCTTCCTTAAGACGAAAGTTATGTTCTTCAAGACTATCAAAGTCTACCATGAGTTCACAAATAACTTCAAAATCCTTCTTGGGAATAGAACAGGCAATAACCGGAGTGATTTGCTGATTTTCTTCTTCTTGAAGATGGAGAGGGACAGATGAGCCAGCATTGTGAGATGATTAAGCGGCCATTGAAATAGAACAGAAGTTTGAAGAACAAGATCTGGGTTTGCGCATAGGGTTTGAGAAAAGACTGAAAAGGTTGCAAAAATGCATGCAAGAAGAAAGAGAGAATGGGAGCGAAAAAGATAGACGTTATGATTTGAAATGTATTTATAGAGACGGATTTGAAAATGAATGCAATAAAGTTATGAGAATGAACAGTTACAGAATCAAATGAAATCAATTGCATTAAATGATGAGTGATGTTAGATGAGAGATCGTGGTAAATGAAATGATTTAACACAGTTACCTAGGGCGGCGTCCCATCAGATTAACTCACGCTTTTACCAACCGTACATACACGTGTTCACCATCAGAATACTCTTGATGACAACTGTGTTGCACTGAATAGAGCTTTTCATCTTCTGATTCTGATCACTGCTTCTGAAGGTCTAGGAACCAAATCCCATACATCATTCCTTGTAAACTGATTTAGTTCTTCTTGCATGGCAATTATCTAGTCTGGATCTTCTAGAGCTTGATCAACAGAAGTTGGCTCGATCAAAGAAACAAGACCTAATTGACATTCTGCATTGATCTTAAGGAATGCTCATGTTCTGATAGGATCATCTTTCTTTCCAAGGATCACATCTTCTGAGTGAGTAGAGGTGAGTCTAGAAGATCTTCTGACTGTTGGCTCTTCAGAAATTCTGAGATTCTCTAAAGATGCAGCAACTTGATCTTCTGATTCTTTGCTTCTTAGACTTTCAGCTTCTGGAGCTTTGCTTCTTGGTTCTACAACTTCTGATATGTCAATATCTATATCTGCAAAATTCTCAAACTGCTTTGGCTTTTCAAGACCAAGCTTATCATCAAACCTGATATTGATTGATTCTTCTACAACCAATGTTTCAGTATTGTATACTCTGTAGCCTTTAGAGCGTTCAGAATATCCAAGAAGAAAACATTTTTGTGCCTTAGAATCAAACTTACCAAGATGATCTTTAGTATTCAGAATAAAACATACACATCCAAAAGGATGAAAATATGAAATGTTGGGCTTTCTGTTCTTCCACAATTCATAAGGAGTCTTATTTAGAATAGGTCTTATAGAGATTCTATTCTGAATATAACATGCAGTGTTTATTGCTTCAGCCCAGAAATGCTTAGCCATATTGGTCTCATTGATCATGGTTCTTGCCATTTCTTGCAGAGTCCTATTCTTTCGCTCTACAACTCCATTTTGCTGTGGAGTTCTAGGGCAAGAGAAATCATGGGCTATACCATTTTCTTTAAAGAACTCCTCAAAGAATCTGTTCTCAAATTCGCCACCATGATCACTTTTGACCTTTATGATTTTGCACTCCTTCTCAGATTGGATCTGAGTGCAGAATTCAAAGAACACTGAATGAGACTCATCCTTGTGTTTTAAGAACTTTACCCATGTCCAGCGGCTATAATCATCTACGATGACTAATCCATATTTCTTCCCTCTGACAGATGTTGTTTTGACTGGTCCAAACAGATCCATGTGCAGAAGTTCTAACGGCCTTGAGGAAGAGACAACATTCTTAGATTTGAATGCAGGTCTGGAGAACTTGCCCTTCTGACATGCTTCACAAAGAGCATCTGATTTGTATTTCAGATTTGGGAGACCTCTGACCAGATTTAGTTTGTTAATCTGAGAAATCTTTCTCAAACTAGCATGTCCTAATCTTCTGTGCCAGACCCATTGCTCTTCAAAAATAGACATAAGACAAGTCACCTTCTGCTTCTCAAGATCAGAAAGATCAATCTTATAAATGTTGTTCTTTCTCTTGCCTGTAAATAGGATTGAGCCATCCTTCTGACTTACAGCCTTGCAAGACTTTTGATTGAAGATTATGTCATAACCATTATCACTTAATTGACTTATGGACAATAAGTTATGTACTAATCCTTCTACAAGAAGGACATTAGTTATGGAAGGAGAGTTACCAATACTTATGGTTCCAGAGCCAATAATCTTGCCCTTCTGATCTCCTCCAAACTTGACTTCTCCACCAGACTTAAGCACCAGGTCTTGGAACATAGACCTTCTTCCCGTCATGTGTCACGAGCACCCAGAGTCCAGGTACCATGACATTTTGTGCTTTGCCTTCTTTGCTGCTAAGGATATCTGCAACAGAAATTATCTTCTCCTTAGGTACCCACAATTTCTTGGGTCCTTTCTTGTTAGTTTTCCTCAAGTTCTGATTGAACTTGGGTTTAGCATGATAAGTAACAGGAGGAACAACATGATATTCTTCGGGTTTGTCAGCATGACATATTTTAGGTTGTGTCACATGCTTCTTGGTGTGTGTTGTGTTAAAACTCTGTGCATGTGATGTGAGCTTGATATCATGTGAGTGGCCATATTTGAACTGATCATACAATGGCTTGTATGTGATTTTCAAATCATCAACAGGTTCAAATTTATGTGAGGTATCACCCTCATAGCCAAAGCCAAACCTTTTGTTTCCAGAAACACCATATATCATAGAAGCAAGATGACTTCTGCCAATACTTCTAGATAGGAACTTTCTGAAGCTCGAGTCATATTCTTTCAGAATATGATTGAGACTAGGAATGGATTTTTCTGATTCAGAAGGAGATCCACTATCTTTGGATAATTTTAAAACTTTTATCCTTCAGTTCAGAATTTTCAACTTCCAGCTTCTTAGTTTCAAATTCAAATTGCTTTTTCATCTTTTTGTATTTGATACTAAGATGAGCCTTGAGTTCCAGAAGTTCAGTTAAACTGGAAACTAACTCTTCTCTAGATAGTTCAGAAAATACCTCTTCAGAATCTGATTCTGATGTAGATTCTGTTCCATCATCCACTGTAGCCATCAGTGCAAAGTTGGCTTGCTCTCCTTCAGAGTCTGATTCTGATTCTGATTCAGAATCATCCCATGTTGCCATAAGACCTTTCTTCTTATGAAACTTCTTCTTGGGATTCTCCTTCTGAAGTTTTGGACATTCATTCTTGAAGTGTCCAGGCTCATTGCACTCATAGCAGACGACCTTCTTCTTGTTAGATCTTCTGCCACCAGAAGATTCTCCTTGTTCAAACTTCTTTGAACTTCTGAAGCTTTTGAACTTCCTTTGTTTGCTCTTCCAGAGTTGGTTTACCCTTCTGGAGATCATGGACAGTTCATCTTCTTCTTCTGATTCTGATTCTTCAGAATCTACTTCTTCAGCCTGAAAAGCGTTAGTGCATTTTTTAATATTATATTTTAATGCAATAGACTTACCTTTCTTCTAAGGCTCATTTGCATCCAGCTCTATCTCATGGTTTCTCAAGGCACTGATTAGCTCTTCCAAAGAAACCTCATTCAGATTCTTTGCAATCTTGAATGCAGTCACCATTGGACCCCATCTTCTGGGTAAGCTTCTGATGATCTTCTTTACATGATCAGCCTTGGTGTAGCCTTTGTCCAGAACTCTTAATCCAGCAGTTAGCGTTTGAAATCTTGAGAACATCTTCTCAATATCTTCATCGTCCTCCATCTTGAAGGCTTCATATTTCTGGATTAGAGCAAGAGCTTTGGTCTCCTTGACTTGAGCATTTCCTTCATGGGTCATTTTCAATGACTCATATATATCATAGGCAGTTTCCCTGTTAGATATCTTCTCATACTCAGCATGAGAGATAGCATTCAGCAAAACAGTCCTACATTTATGATGATTTTTGAAAAGCTTCTTTTGATCATCATTCATTTCTTGTCTTGTAAGCCTTATGCCAGTAGCATTCACTGGATGTTTGTAACCATCCACCAGAAGATCCCATAAGTCACAATCTAGACCAAGGAAGTAACTTTCAAGTTTATCTTTCCAGTATTCAAAGTTTTCACCATCAAATACTGGCGGTCTAGTGTAACCATTGTTACCATTTCCATTGTATTGCTCAGCTGAGCCAGATGTAGATGTAGGTGTAGGTGTTGGAGTCTCAACCATCTTGACTTAGTGTTTTTCTCTTCCTGAATCTTTTCTAAACACAGTTAAGTGCTTGCACCTTAGAACCGGCGCTCTGATGCCAATTGAAGGATAGAAAAACACTTAGAAAGGGGGGGTTTGAATAAGTGTAGCTTTAAAACTTGTAAGATAAAAACAATTTGCACAATGATTTTTATCCTAGTTCGTTGTTAACTAAACTACTCCAGTCCACCCCCTTGAAGTGATTTACCTCACCTGAGGATTTAATCCACTAATCACACTTGATTACAATGGTTTTCCACTTAGACAACTGCTAAGTCTTCTAGAGTATCCTGATCACAACCTGATCACTCTAGGAACAAACTGCTTAGACAACTTCTAAGACTTGCTAGAGTATACTGATCAACAACCTGATCACTCTAGTTCTTACAACTTAATGTAAACAAATTCTTTTAAGAGTTAAAATGCTTCTTATAAAGCTATTATCACAACTGTGATTTTCTCTTAAGTTTAAGCTTAAATCTCACTAAGATATTACAATAGCAATGTAGTGAGCTTGATGATGAAGTTTGAGAGCTTTTGAATTTGACAGCGTTTCTGTATAATGCGCAAGTGTTGTAATTCGTAAGTTGTGTGTGTAACCTTGCTTCTCATCAGAACTTCATATTTATAGGCACTTGAGAAGATGACCGTTGGGAGCATTTAATGCTTTGCGTATTCCATACAACATTGCATTTAATGTTTCACTCTTTTGTCAACTACCTCGAGCCTTGTTTTTGCCGTGTCTACTGACGTTGCCTTTAATAGCTTCTAACGTTCCTTCTGTCAGTAAGAGTAGCCTGCCAGTCTAGTACTTGCTTCTGATCTGATGTTTATGTGAACAACGTTTGAATATCATCAGAGTCAAACAGCTTGGTGCAGAGCATCTTCTTGTCTTCTGACCTTGAAGTGCTTCTGAGCGTGATACCATGAGAACTTCAGTGCTTCTGCTTCTGATCTCAAGTTCTTCTGATGCTTCTATAGACCCATGTTCTGATTCTGCTTGACCATCTTCTGATGTCTTGCCAGACCATGTTCTGATGTTGCATGCTGAACCATCTGAGTCGGTGCTTCTTGCGCTGATTTTGTGCAAACTCTTTATATAATTCCTGAAACGGAAATTGCATAGTATTAGAGTACCACATTATCTCATACAAAATTCATATACTTGTTATCATCAAAACTAAGAATATTGATCAGAACAAATCTTGTTCTAACACATAGCAGCTGGTAGTAGTTGTTCTCAACTGGTTTGGATGAAACAAATGCTGACTGAATACAATGTTACACAGAATGTCATGACTTTGTACTGTGACAATCTCAGTGCTATCAACATCTTCAAGAATCCAATTCAGCATAGCAGAACCAAACATATTGATATCAGTCATCACTTTATTAGAGAACTTGTAGAAGACAAAGTGACCTGCTTGGAACATGTATCCACTGAACTTCAGCTAGTTGACATTTTCACACCAGCTCTTGATGCAAACCAGTTTGAAAACTTGCGAAGCAAGTTAGGAATCTGTATCTATGAGGAACCATAGATCTCTTTAAAAAAATGAGAAGGGGGAAGTTTGCTTTGGCAACTTTTCTGGCCAAACAGGGGGAGTAGCAGTAATGTCACCCCAGAACAACAAGTGTGTGTGATCAACAATTTTGATATGTTTATTTTGTGTTGATATGTTTGATTGTGCATAGTATAACATTTTATTTCTGTTATACTTGACAGCTGCTTACGTGGTATGGTTGTAGGGGTAGTATAGCCATGTTCTGTGCTTTGATGTTTGCTGTAGAAGTAGCAGCAATTGTGGTTGATGTATGTATGCTGATGGTAGTAGTAGTGATTGCATGTTTGTTTTAGAAGTAGCAAACGATTCCCATTTTGGTGCAGGTAAGCTTGTTAGAATCATAACAAGTGATCCCTCTTACAAGTCCTCGCTATGTGACTCTCCAGGCTTTAGCAGGACGATTCTCTCACTCACACTCAAGCACGGGGTAAATTTAGGGGTCTTCCATTATTTAATAACTCTTCGATCCGAAAAGCGTGAGACCTGCGTATTCTCACGCCATTCAATCCAAGATAATTAAATAGGGGCAGCTGTCATACCCCAAAATTTACCCGATATAATTTGCATCTGTCAATTTATTAAGGGCGTTAAAAATTAGGAGCCATAGGGTTTAATATATTTATTATTAAATTCGATCTCTTATGAAATCCCCTTATAAATTAATTAAGGTAAAATGAGGTGTGGGTAGCAAGTATTTGGATCCAATTTACTTTGGCCCATTTATCCCTTTGGTTTTCTCTTTGCTCCTTGGTTCTTTGATTATATCCTACCATTTCTATTTTTAGGATTATCAAAACAAATATTGTTGCTAATTATTGTTATGATTTTAGTATTAGTATTAATTAGTTAATGTTAGTATTAATTTAATTATTATTAGTACAATAGTATTAATTTAATCATGTTAATGCATTAATATTAGTTTGATTATTATTAATACGTTAGTTAAAAATCAGTATTACTGAAAATATTAGTAATTAGTATTATTAATTCCATTTGTAATTATAAGTTATTTAATGATTTATTAATTAAATGGGTTGATTGTGTGTCTTTGGTTTTTTGTTGTTTTTCGTTTGGGCCAAAAAAAATGACTCAACAGCAAAGTGGGCCGGATTTGGATCACACAGGTGCCAGGTTGGATCAGGCTTGGACCGGGTCATAACCGACCCGGATCCTGTTCACCTTCTCCCTCCCCTCACGCGTAAACCCTAGCTTCCCCCCTCCGTCGGCCGCCGCTGACATGTACAAACCCTAATCTAATCAAGATCCAAGCCCAAAGTTGAATCAATTAACGCAAACAGAAATCAAATCAAATCTTCAGTAAGCGAAAATCAAAACTTAACAAAATCAAATATGATTTTTATTTAACCGGAACCAATTACAAGAGAATCTGAGTGAATCAAATCCTAAAACTAATATTACAAACCAAATCTTCGAATCAAACATCTAACCTAATAATCTAATCGAATGATTCCTAAAATTAATCTAACCTAGGCTATAAAAGAAACAGAAGAAGATTGAAAGAGGGTCGGAAAAATTCTGGAAAAGAGGATATCTTTTGCGCCGCCGCGAGCACAAACCCTTGAACTTGAATCTTCAATCAAACCTGCAAACAAAGAAAAGAGAAGAGGATTAGAGAGAGGGGGAGCTTACACGATCCAGAAAATCAAGAACACAAGGTAACCACCGTCAAACTTAGCTTAGGGCACCGATGCTTGCGTGATTTTGTGTTAGCTTTGTGTGTTTAAATCTCTAAATTGCATGTCGAATTTAAGAATGCTATGTGAATCCGGGTTTAATTTGGGGATGAGGGTTTTTATTCTGCATTGTTTCCTGGGTTTTAGATGAAGGTGTGGGTCGGGAATGATAAAGATTCATCTGAATCTTCATCGGAAACTGGGGTTTGTGGTGGTTGGAAGGGTGGGTCACGGTGGTGTGAAGGTGGTTTCTGGTTTAAGTTTGAAGGGTTTGAGAGAGGAGAAAACGAAGAAGGAGAAAGGGAGAACGTTGAGAGGGGAAAGCGTAAAAATGAAAAAAGAATGTGGGTTTTGGGAAAGTGGTACACCTGCCGTTGGATCAACGCCAAGTGGCTTCGCGATAGCCACTTGGCAGGCGTTGAGAACATGATTCTCTACTCCGTCCTTACCATGGTCCCTAGTCTCATTCAACATGCAGGTCCTCGGTGCAGATCAGGATAGATCAAACGGTCCATAGCCTTGAGAACCCATCACAATCCTGCGCCCTTACCACACTTAATCAAACGTATCAAACACTTAAGTGGGCCTAGCTTTTCACTATTGACACCCCCTGGCTATACTGACCCATTACTACCCACACACCCCAATATTACTCTTATTTAACAGGACACACCCCCTGCAGAAAAATAATAAAATTAATTAATTAATTTTGTGATTTTTGTTAATTGTTTAATTGTTCTTTTGATAATTCAATCTAATTTTTTTCCCGAACCGACTATACCTATTAGTCGCATTAGGCGAGAAATAATTTTTGATTCATTTTATTTATTTATTAATAATATAATTGGATTTAATTTATTTAGGAATAATAATTTAATTAATTCTTACTAATTCTCTCCTCGACCCGATTAAAGCTATTAGTCGCATTAGACGAGAGATAAAAAATACATAAAATTTAAAACACATTTAATTTGCTGCCCGCGACGATCGAATCAATCGATCTGAGTAACCAGCAATGCCCCTTAATCCGTTAGCTATACTGACTAAATCTATTGGTCATCGCATCTAACGGTGCCATATCAAACCAGGGTTGTATGCGAAACCTCAAAACTTTTTCATCTTCAAATCAAATTCAAAACTGCGAATAGGCCACTCAAAAAGCCTTTAATCAATTTCAAACCACAAACTCTAATTCTAAGGCATACAACCCTGTGCCCGAACTACGTTGACTCTGATTCTCCATAAGGAGATACGTAGGCACTTGGTAACAAGGCGAGTCTCCCCCCTATAATTTCAATTCATTTAAAAAATCTCAATTTTTACCCTTTTCAATTCATTAGCTATAAACCTCATAATTATTGCCATAAACCTTTGCTTTACAATGTAGCCTTTAGGAAAGGGTTGAGGGTGCCTAATACCTTCCCTCAACCTGATTATAATAACTTACCCCGAATCTCGTATCTGCGTAGGGTTTCTTATTCGCCCTTCAGAATAGGTGGCGACTCTAAACCTTCGATTTTAGGGCAGGTTGCTACAGCTGGCGACTCTGCTGGGGACAACACTATAGGTGAATTATTATGCTCCTAAGGCTTGAGAGGGTTTAGGTTTGTGGTTAATGGTTTAGGTTTGGCGCGTTTTAGGGTTTGGCAAATCTGCCATTTTTAGGGTTCGGGGAAGGTTTATCTTTTTTTTTAATAATAAATATTTAATTCTTTATTTATTTATTTATTTATTGTTTTTATTTTCATTAAACATTATTTGCCATATTTGTATAAAATGCTTAATTGTTATAATTTGCACTGTTGGGTTTTATATGTGATTGATGTTAAGCCTAAGTGTGGGAATTATAATTAAGATCATAGGGGAACTACATCGCCTACGAGTCTTGTTATAATTCCACTTAGAGTGGGTTAAATATTCGGAAAGGTCTGATACGAGGCTCGACCTTGTTGAGGGCTGGACTGGGTATTTAGCTGATCTCTCTGGGAACCAACCCCTAAAATTCGAACCTCATGGACCAATGAGTTGTTCCAAAATCCAAAGAGACAAAAAGTCTCGGCGGCTACGAATGATCCTATGAGACCTTCTAGAACATTCCCATGGGAAGGGTAGGCTCCCGAGCCGTTACGTCGAACCTATGAACTTAGGGCCTATGTGATTATATGCTGAATATGTGCTTATTATTATTATTATAATATTGTGTTTTTTTGTGTATAACTATTTGCATGCATCATACATCATATGCATATTTTTTTTTATCATGTCTTATCCGCAGGTAAAAAAAAAGAAGAAGAATAAAAATAATAATAATTCTTTTTGGTGAAAATTCAGGAAAAATGAATGCTAAGAAGTCTATTGTCCACCTTACCGTCTCAGTGCCTGACATCAAGAAATTGAGAAATATTAGGGATAAAATGTCATCAACTGCTTTGAACAGGTTTGAGGGCCGTTATGGTGATATTCTGGACTTGCTCAAGGTTAAGGTTCAAGAAGAAGCAATCACCGCTTTGATCCAGTTCTATGATCCGCCGCTTAGATGTTTCACTTTTCAGGATTTTCAGTTGGATCCTACCTTGGAGGAGATGGATGCTATGCTTGGGTTTTCAAGGGTTAAAAAAGGATTCTATACAGGTGCTGGAAAAAGAGTTGAGATGTCTGATTTGGCCAAAGCTTTGAAAGTGCTCGCTGCGGATTTAGAAGCTAATCACAAAACTGATGGTAAAATACAAGGAATTAAAAGAACTTATTTAGAAGCTCAAGCTATGTCTTATACTCAAAAGAAACAATGGGACATTTGTGGACATTTTTTAGCTCTTTTGATTTTTGGTGTTGTTTTGTTGCCTAACAAGGCGGAGTATGTTGATGATGCTGCTATTCATGTTTTTACCTCCTTCATAAATTCAAATGAGGATCCAACTCCTACTATCCTCGCTAATATTTATTATACTATCCATGATCGATATGAAAAGAAAAGGGGAGCAATATCCTGTTGTGTTCATTTATTGTACTCTTGGTTGACTTCTCATCTTTACAAGGCTAGCTATTTAATCAAAGATTTGACTAGGCATGAATGGTCTCAAAAACTAAGAGCTCTCAAGGCGGATTCTATCTTTTGGTTTGCAAGAAAATTAAATTCTGAGAGAATTATTTATAAGTGTGGGGAAATCAATAATGTGCCTTTAATGGGAACTTTAGGTTGCATTAATTACAACCCCGTGTTAGCATTGCGCCAATTGGGTCATTCTATGGATTGTGAGCCTTCCGATCAACAAGTGGAAGGATTAATTTTGCATGACAATGGGAAAGGAGATCCGAGGACATTAAAGAAAATAATTCATGCTTGGAAGCATGTTCAAACAAAGAACTATGGGCCGAAGAATGTTGTTGCTAAGGAACCTTACACTAAATGGGTTCAAGAGAGAGTTGGAAAGATTTTGCTTCCTTTTGTTGTGGATCCCGCGTACAAGCCCGATTCTCCTAATCTTGTTTCTCTATCCATCGAAGAGATAGAAGGAATCAAGGCTACCCTAGAGGCGTCCCGTAAGGAAAAGGAAAAATTAGAGCTTGACATACATCGACTTTCTAGTGAAAAAAGCCAACTACGCTTCGATCTTAAGGAGAAGAGTCAAGAGCTTCAAGCCGCTAAGGAAGAGAATGATAGACAAAGGAATAAAAGAAAGCGTGCAACCGAAGGAGTCCTAAGTGCTAACTTTGAATTAATTGCACATAATGAAAGGTTGGAACAAGCGGGTATAGAAATTGTAAGGTGGAGGAGGCGTTATGAAAAGGTTTCCCATGACAAAGCGGAATCCGAGAAAAATCTAGAAGCTGTGGTCTTTGAATTAACAGATAGGACTAAAGATCAAGAGGTAAAAATAATAAATCTCAAATTTGATCTTCAAGAAGCCCGCAATTCTGGACAAGAAGAACGCACAAGGAGATTAACTACAGAGGAGGCACTTTTACAGCGCACCGGTGAGTACAATAGAGCACTTCAAGCTATGGCATCACTTAGGCAAGTATTCATAAGGCAAAGGGAGATATATGAAGCGGCAAGGGATGAAGGGGATTATTGGAAAAGACAATACACAATTGTTTCTACGGCAAATGAGCATGTGAGCATGGTTCCCAAGATGCTTGAAGAATATGAGAAGTGTCGTGAGAATTATGACAAGCTAGTCTATTTGGGCAATGATCTAATCTTAGACATTCCGAAGAGTTTGGAAAGAGCGGAGTCTTCTCCCATCATCCTTCCCGAAGAAGTGAAGGAGTTCTTGGAGCTTTGTAGAGGCATGGTGGACAAATTCAAGGAGGACATTCATAGGCGTTCTTAGTCATTTATAGTTTTTTATTTTTTTATTTAGAAGTTTTATTGCTATTGGTGTTTATTTCCTTTCGCAATGTTGAACAAATTAAATTGTACTTTCTTTAAAGTATTTTAAATTAATGAAGTGTGTTTATTTCCGCATTATTTAATTTCTTCGCAATATTCACCAAAAAGGATTATTATTAAAAAAAAGGAGTTTTAAAAACAACAAAAAAAAAGAAGAAAAATAATATATATATATATGTATATATATATATATACATATATATATTTATAAACATATTACAATAAGGATGTGGATAAGACATGAGCATAGCATAAACATAGCATTCATAGCACGCATATCATTTTATTTTTTGCAAACATTAAAAGAAAAAACTGTCTTTATCTCCAGTCACGCCATTGAAACCATACCGCCCTACCAAACAAGAGCTCAAAAGAAGAAAGCGATGGAACAACTAGAGCAAAACCAAGCCGCCCTCCGCGAAGAAATGACTCAACTGAAAGGGACTGTGGGTGAGATTAAGGGAGGGATGACACAAGTGATAAGCCTCATAAAGGATCTCTTGGAAAAACAAGAAAGAACCATTGAGATCTTGGCCAAAGAACTTCAAGCGCGAATTAACGACTGGCAAAATGATGACAATCCCCTACAAGGATATCTCCCTGGTTTTGGCCCGCCTAAAAGCACACCTTTTTATCCAGGGGCATATGTACCATCTCCTGATAAAGTCACACAATCCTCCGATGAAGGGGAGACTTCTCAAGAAAGATTTGTCCCTCCTCCACAGAAGGGCGGGGCACCCAGCACAACACCTATCCCAGTCATTAATCCTCCTAAAATGGAAGTGCAACCTCCACTAAAAGGACTTATGGATATGTTAGTGGATACTTTACGCGGGCAGTACCACAACCAAAGGATGGATAACACCGTTCGAGGATTCTCCGACTCAAAGATCAAAGAAGAAGGGGCTGAGGTTGATATTGGAAATGACAAAATTCAAGGAGCACATGCTAACTCCTTTAATTCAAGGGAGTCTACTCCCAATTTCCCAAGTAGGAAAAAAGGAGAAATCAATACTGAGGTGCACCAAAGGGTTAGGCAACCGGTAGCGAAACTGCAAGGGTTAAATAGAGGACCTACAAGGAAGTTTGACCCACTTCCCACGACACGCCGTCAACTTTTGCAATATCTAGTTAGCATGTCGCTTGTGGAAATTAAGCCACTCCCTCCTCCTCCCAAAGGAAAATTGATACCCAAATACAATGCCAATGAAAGGTGCGAGTACCATGCTAATTCCCCTGGACACACGCTGGAAAAATGTTGGGCCTTTGGACACAAGGTCCAGGATTTGATGGAGTCAGGGGAAATTACCTTTGATAAACCCAATGTAAAGGCAAATCCTATGCCTCACCATGATGGCGCAGTCAATGCAATCGAGGTCGTTACTGAGCAAGAGTTGGTTCAACAAAGAAGCTCCCCCATAGACGCCCTTAAGAGGTATCTACTTATAAAGGGGTTCATCTTAGAACACAACGAACCTTTCAAAGACACTCTGCAAAGGCTCATGGATCAAGGGTTAATCCAATTAAAGAGACACCCTGTGGAGAAAATGAGGAGGGTGGTAACATCCTGGAGATACCTACAAGATGTGGATATGGAAGGCTGGGGCAAGGTACCGGAAATCTCAGAGGAGAAGGATCGCTTGGGGTTAGGATATCGACCGCCGAAGATCATAAGCACTGCGACGGAAGAACAACGATCCTCCCGATTACGCAGACTTTCATGACAGGCGGGTACGAACACGTAACTATGATATCCAACAAGGGCTCCAATGAAGGAACATCTAACTTCATCCGAAGTGTCAGATCAGGGGAACAGCTTCAGAATTGGACAAGCCTGGAGATACCGGAGATAGTTTTTATTTCAAAGTAATTTGCCTTTGTGTGTTTTATTCCCTTTTCAAATAAAGAAAAATAATAACGCTCATGCCTCGCCCGAAGCATAGAGTTGGTTTGTAAGGGCCCCATTTACTTTCGAAGTTAAAGTTTACTAATAAAATTTGTCTTTGCATTTGGTATTGAAAACATCGTCTTTTCTCGCATTTATTTCTTTCCTTTCAGAAATGACAAATCAATTTCTCGCATATAAGCACATCCATATCTGCATAATAAAAAAACAAAACATAAAATGTGTGCAGATCACCTTCTAACACTACCGATAATAATACTGCTGAAACTCTATACAAACTCGAGGCTCTCGCTAATCAGTCCGAACCAATATTATTGGTACTAAGTGGATATACAAGAACAAGTCTGATGAACAAGGAGTCATAACTAGAAACAAAGCAAGACTGGTAGCTCAAGGATACGCTCAAGTAGAAGGAGTAAACTTTGATGAAACCTTTGCCCCTGTGGCAAGACTTGAGTCAATCAGATTACTTTTAGGAGTAGCCTGTATCTTGAAGTTCAAGCTATATCAGATGGATGTAAAAAGTACCTTTTTGAATGGATACTTGAATGAGGAAGTATATATGGAACAACCTAAAGGCTTTGCTGATTCAAATCTGCCTAACCATGTCTACAAACTAAGAAAGGCTCTCTATGGTTTGAAACAAGCTCCCAGAGCTTGGTATGAGAGGTTGACTGAATTTCTTACCACAAACGGTTATAGGAAAGGAGGAATAGACAAAACTCTCTTTGTAAAGAATGAAGATGGAAGAATCATGATTGCTCAAATATATGTGGATGACATCGTTTTTGGTGGAATGTCAGAGGCAATGGTAAAACACGTTGTCAGTCAAATGCAGACTAAGTTTGAAATGAATATGGTTGGAGAATTGACATACTTCCTTGGACTACAAATTAAGCAAATGGAAGACTCCATCTATCTATTTCAAAGCAAATATGCCAAGAACATTGTCAAAAAGTTTGGAATGAATAATGCTAGTCACAAAAGAACTCCTGCACCAACACACTTAAAGTTATCTAAACATAAAGGTGGCACAAGTGTTGACCAGAGTTTGTACAGGAGCATGATGAAAAGTCTACTATATCTAATAGCCAGCAGACCAGATATTGCATTTGCAGTAGGAGTATTTGCTACATATCAAGCAGAACCCAAGGTAAGTCACATAAACCAAGTCAAGAGATTCTTCAAATATGTAAATGGAACTTCTGACTATGGCATATTATACACTCACGGGTGTGACCCTACCCTTCTGGGTATTGTGATGCTGACTGGGCTGGAAGTGCTGATGATAGAAAAAGCACATCTGGAGGGTGTTTCTTCTTAGGAAACAATCTCATATCATGGTTTAGCAAGAAGCAAAATTGTGTCTCGTTATCAACTGCTGAAGCAGAATACATAGCAGCTGGTAGTAGTTGTTCTCAACTAGTTTGGAAAAAACAAATGCTGACTGAATACAATGTTTCACAGAATGTCATGACTTTGTACTGTGACAATCTCAGTGCTATCAACATCTTCAAGAATCCAATTCAGCATAGCAGAACCAAACATATTGATATCAGTCATCACTTTATTAGAGAACTTGTAGAAGACAAAGTGACCTGCTTGGAACATGTATCCACTTAACTTCAGCTAGTTGACATTTTCACCAAAGCTCTTGATGCAAACCAGTTTGAAAACTTGCGAAGCAAGTTAGGAATCTTTATCTATGAGGAACCATAGATCTCTTTAAAAAAAATGAGAAGGGGGAAGCTTGCTTTGGCAACTATTCTGGCCAAACAGGGGGAGTAGTAGTAATGTCACCCCAGAACAACAAGTGTGTGTGTGATCAACAATTTTGATATGTTTATTTTGTGTTGATCTGTTTGATTGTGCATATTATAACATTTTATTTCTGTTATACTTGACAGCTGCTTACGTGGTATGGTTGTAGGGGTAGTATAGCCATGTTATGTGCTTTGATGTTTGCTGTAGAAGTAGCAGCAACTATGGTTGATGTATGTATGTTAATGGTAGTAGTAGTGATTGCATGTTTGCTGTAGAAGTAGCAACAGCTGTGGTTGATGTGTGTATGCTGATGGTAGTAGTAGTGATTGCATGTTTGTGTGGTTTGCTATTCTGTATTAGCTCTGATTATGCGTGTTTGTGTGTTTTCTGCTGCAAGTGGTTCTCTGATATGGTGTGACAGGTTGTTTTAGCCAAACATTTGCTAAAGGGGAAGATTGTAGGTGTTTTCATGTTGGCTGCATTTGTGGTAAGACATACCTGGATGTTTAATGTCTTGACAAATGTCATGACATGCTTTACATGGTGGTATGCAGGTTGCATATGTTTAAGCTAATACAGGTTTTTAGTGAATGTCATGACCGATGTCATGACATCCATGTTTGTCAGCAGGAGTTGTTATGTTTTACTATTATGTTTCCTGATTTCTCTCAATCTACAATTTAGGAAACATTTTCTTGTGTACTCAATATTTCTCCTAGAAGATTTCGGATACAGCATATTCTGTAACAGCCTGATGACATGTGAATTAGGTTAACTTGGTTAACCCTAATTTGTTTCTTGGAAAGCCCGAGGCCCAAGAGCTGCATATAAGAAGACTGCAATCCTAATTTGGAACAGCAGAGCGTATAGAGTATTCAACACCAGAACACAAGCCTTGATGGAATCCATCAATGTTATTGTTGATGGCCGACATGGAGAATTCGATGTCACAGAGGTTGTTGGAACATTCCTTGAAATTCAAGCTGAGAAGTTAGAACAACCGGAAGACAATAATAATTCTCCCTCAGAACCTTAACCTGAAGCAATCAACAAAGATCCGTCTATCAGAATTCAGAAAGATCACCCCAAGGAACTTATCATAGGTGATCCCAATAGTGGCATAAGACCAGATCAAGAGGAACCATTGCCAACTCATGCTTTTTATCCTAAATTGAACCAAATAATGTGAAGGAAGCCTTGACAGATGAGTTTTGGATCAGTGCCATGCAAGATGAACTTGAGCAGTTCAAAAGAAATGAAGTATGGGAACTGGTGCCTAGACCTAAAGGAACAAATATTATTGGTACTAAGTGGATATACAAGAACAAGTCTGATGAACAAGGAGTCATAACTAGAAACAAAGCAAGACTGGTAGCTCAAGGATACGCTCAAGTAGAAGGAGTAGACTTTGATGAAACCTTTGCCCCTGTGGCAAGACTTGAGTCAATCAGATTACTTTTAGGAGTAGCCTGTATCTTGAAGTTCAAGCTATATCAGATGGATGTAAAAAGTACCTTTTTGAATGGATACTTGAATGAAGAAGTATATATGGAACAACCTAAAGGCTTTGCTGATTCAAATCTGCCTAACCATGTCTACAAACTAAGAAAGGCTCTCTATGGTTTGAAACAAGCTCCCAGAGCTTGGTATGAGAGGTTGACTGAATTTCTTACCACAAACGGTTATAGGAAAGGAGGAATAGACAAAACTCTCTTTGTAAAGAATGAAGATGGAAGAATCATGATTGCTCAAATATATGTGGATGACATCGTTTTTGGTGGAATGTCAGAGGCAATGGTAAAACACGTTGTCAGTCAAATGCAGACTAAGTTTGAAATGAATATGGTTGAAGAATTGACATACTTCCTTGGACTACAAATTAAGCAAATGGAAGACTCCATCTTTCTATCTCAAAGCAAATATGCCAAGAACATTGTCAAAAAGTTTGGAGTGAATAATGCTAGTCACAAAAGAACTCCTGCACCAACACACTTAAAGTTATCTAAACATGAAGGTGGCACAAGTGTTGACCAGAGTTTGTACAGGAGCATGATGAGAAGTCTACTATATCTAATAGCCAGCAGACCAGATATTGCATTTGCAGTAGGAGTATTTGCTACATATCAAGCAGAACCCAAGGTAAGTCACATAAACCAAGTCAAGAGATTCTTCAAATATGTAAATGGAACTTCTGACTATGGCATATTATACACTCACGGGTGTGACCCTACCCTTCTGGGTATTGTGATGCTGACTGGGCTGGAAGTGCTGATGATAGAAAAAGCACATCTGGAGGGTGTTTCTTCTTAGGAAACAATCTCATATCGTGGTTTAGCAAGAAGCAAAATTGTGTCTCGTTATCAACTGCTGAAGCAGAATACATAGCAGCTGGTAGTAGTTGTTCTCAACTAGTTTGGAAAAAACAAATGCTGACTGAATACAATGTTTCGCAGAATGTCATGACTTTGTACTGTGACAATCTCAGTGCTATCAACATCTTCAAGAATCCAATTCAGCATAGCAGAACCAAACATATTGATATCAGTCATCACTTTATTAGAGAACTTGTAGAAGACAAAGTGACCTGCTTGGAACATGTATCCACTTAACTTCAGCTAGTTGACATTTTCACCAAAGCTCTTGATGCAAACCAGTTTGAAAACTTGCGAAGCAAGTTAGGAATCTTTATCTATGAGGAACCATAGATCTCTTTATAAAAAATGAGAAGGGGGAAGCTTGCTTTGGCAACTATTCTGGCCAAACAGGGGGAGTAGTAGTAATGTCACCCCAGAACAACAAGTGTGTGTGTGATCAACAATTTTGATATGTTTATTTTGTGTTGATCTGTTTGATTGTGCATATTATAACATTTTATTTCTGTTATACTTGACAGCTGCTTACGTGGTATGGTTGTAGGGGTAGTATAGCCATGTTATGTGCTTTGATGTTTGCTGTAGAAGTAGCAGCAACTATGGTTGATGTATGTATGTTAATGGTAGTAGTAGTGATTGCATGTTTGCTGTAGAAGTAGCAACAGCTGTGGTTGATGTGTGTATGCTGATGGTAGTAGTAGTGATTGCATGTTTGTGTGGTTTGCTATTCTGTATTAGCTCTGATTATGCGTGTTTGTGTGTTTTCTGCTGCAAGTGGTTCTCTGATATGGTGTGACAGGTTGTTTTAGCCAAACATTTGCTAAAGGGGAAGATTGTAGGTGTTTTCATGTTGGCTGCATTTGTGGTAAGACATACCTGGATGTTTAATGTCTTGACAAATGTCATGACATGCTTTACATGGTGGTATGCAGGTTGCATATGTTTAAGCTAATACAGGTTTTTAGTGAATGTCATGACCGATGTCATGACATCCATGTTTGTCAGCAGGAGTTGTTATGTTTTACTATTATGTTTCCTGATTTCTCTCAATCTACAATTTAGGAAACATTTTCTTGTGTACTCAATATTTCTCCTAGAAGATTTCGGATACAGCATATTCTGTAACAGCCTGATGACATGTGAATTAGGTTAACTTGGTTAACCCTAATTTGTTTCTTGGAAAGCCCGAGGCCCAAGAGCTGCATATAAGAAGACTGCAATCCTAATTTGGAACAGCAGAGCGTATAGAGTATTCAACACCAGAACACAAGCCTTGATGGAATCCATCAATGTTATTGTTGATGGCCGACATGGAGAATTCGATGTCACAGAGGTTGTTGGAACATTCCTTGAAATTCAAGCTGAGAAGTTAGAACAACCGGAAGACAATAATAATTCTCCCTCAGAACCTTAACCTGAAGCAATCAACAAAGATCCGTCTATCAGAATTCAGAAAGATCACCCCAAGGAACTTATCATAGGTGATCCCAATAGTGGCATAAGACCAGATCAAGAGGAACCATTGCCAACTCATGCTTTTTATCCTAAATTGAACCAAATAATGTGAAGGAAGCCTTGACAGATGAGTTTTGGATCAGTGCCATGCAAGATGAACTTGAGCAGTTCAAAAGAAATGAAGTATGGGAACTGGTGCCTAGACCTAAAGGAACAAATATTATTGGTACTAAGTGGATATACAAGAACAAGTCTGATGAACAAGGAGTCATAACTAGAAACAAAGCAAGACTGGTAGCTCAAGGATACGCTCAAGTAGAAGGAGTAAACTTTGATGAAACCTTTGCCCCTGTGGCAAGACTTGAGTCAATCAGATTACTTTTAGGAGTAACCTGTATCTTGAAGTTCAAGCTATATCAGATGGATGTAAAAAGTACCTTTTTGAATGGATACTTGAATGAAGAAGTATATATGGAACAACCTAAAGGCTTTGCTGATTCAAATCTGCCTAACCATGTCTACAAACTAAGAAAGGCTCTCTATGGTTTGAAACAAGCTCCCAGAGCTTGGTATGAGAGGTTGACTGAATTTCTTACCACAAACGGTTATAGGAAAGGAGGAATAGACAAAACTCTCTTTGTAAAGAATGAAGATGGAAGAATCATGATTGCTCAAATATATGTGGATGACATCGTTTTTGGTGGAATGTCAGAGGCAATGGTAAAACACGTTGTCAGTCAAATGCAGACTAAGTTTGAAATGAATATGGTTGGAGAATTGACATACTTCCTTGGACTACAAATTAAGCAAATGGAAGACTCCATCTTTCTATCTCAAAGTAAATATGCCAAGAACATTGTCAAAAAGTTTGGAGTGAATAATGCTAGTCACAAAAGAACTCCTGCACCAACACACTTAAAGTTATCTAAACATGAAGGTGGCACAAGTGTTGACCAGAGTTTGTACAGGAGCATGATGAGAAGTCTACTATATCTAATAGCCAGCAGACCAGATATTGCATTTGCAGTAGGAGTATTTGCTACATATCAAGCAGAACCCAAGGTAAGTCACATAAACCAAGTCAAGAGATTCTTCAAATATGTAAATGGAACTTCTGACTATGGCATATTATACACTCACGGGTGTGACCCTACCCTTCTGGGTATTGTGATGCTGACTGGGCTGGAAGTGCTGATGATAGAAAAAGCACATCTGGAGGGTGTTTCTTCTTAGGAACAAACTCATATCGTGGTTTAGCAAGAAGCAGAATTGTGTCTCGTTATCAACTGCTGAAGCAGAATACATAGCAGCTGGTAGTAGTTGTTCTCAACTAGTTTGGAAAAAACAAATGCTGACTGAATACAATGTTTCGCAGAATGTCATGACTTTGTACTGTGACAATCTCAGTGCTATCAACATCTTCAAGAATCCAATTCAGCATAGCAGAACCAAACATATTGATATCAGTCATCACTTTATTAGAGAACTTGTCGAAGACAAAGTGACCTGCTTGGAACATGTATCCACTTAACTTCATCTAGTTGACATTTTCACCAAAGCTCTTGATGCAAACCAGTTTGAAAACTTGCGAAGCAAGTTAGGAATCTTTATCTATGAAGAACCATAGATCTCTTTAAAAAAAATGAGAAGGGGGAAGCTTGCTTTGGCAACTATTCTGGCCAAACAGGGGGAGTAGTAGTAATGTCACCCCAGAACAACAAGTGTGTGTGTGATCAACAATTTTGATATGTTTATTTTGTGTTGATCTGTTTGATTGTGCATATTATAACATTTTATTTCTGTTATACTTGACAGCTGCTTACGTGGTATGGTTGTAGGGGTAGTATAGCCATGTTATGTGCTTTGATGTTTGCTGTAGAAGTAGCAGCAACTATGGTTGATGTATGTATGTTAATGGTAGTAGTAGTGATTGCATGTTTGCTGTAGAAGTAGCAACAGCTGTGGTTGATGTGCGTATGCTGATGGTAGTAGTAGTGATTGCATGTTTGTGTGGTTTGCTATTCTGTATTAGCTCTGATTATGCGTGTTTGTGTGTTTTCTGCTGCAAGTGGTTCTCTGATATGGTGTGACAGGTTGTTTTAGCCAAACATTTGCTAAAGGGGAAGATTGTAGGTGTTTTCATGTTGGCTGCATTTGTGGTAAAACATACCTGGATGTTTAATGTCTTGACAAATGTCATGACATGCTTTACATAGTGGTATGCAGGTTGCATATGTTTAAGCTAATACAGGTTTTTAGTGAATGTCATGACCGATGTCATGACATCCATGTTTGTCAGCAGGAGTTGTTATGTTTTACTATTATGTTTCCTGATTTCTCTCAATCTACAATTTAGGAAACATTTTCTTGTGTACTCAATATTTCTCCTAGAAGATTTCGGATACAGCATATTCTGTAACAGCCTGATGACATGTGAATTAGGTTAACTTGGTTAACCCTAATTTGTTTCTTGGAAAGCCCGAGGCCCAAGAGCTGCATATAAGAAGACTGCAATCCTAATTTGGAACAGCAGAGCGTATAGAGTATTCAACACCAGAACACAAGCCTTGATGGAATCCATCAATGTTACTGTTGATGGCCGACATGGAGAATTCGATGTCACAGAGGTTGTTGGAACATTCCTTGAAATTCAAGCTGAGAAGTTAGAACAACCAGAAGACAATAATAATTCTCCCTCAGAACCTTAACCTGAAGCAATCAACAAAGATCCGTCTATCAGAATTCAGAAAGATCACCCCAAGGAACTTATCATAGGTGATCCCAATAGTGGCATAAGACCAGATCAAGAAGAACCATTGCCAACTCATGCTTTTTATCCAAAATTGAACCAAATAATGTGAAGGAAGCCTTGACAGATGAGTTTTGGATCAGTGCCATGCAAGATGAACTTGAGCAGTTCAAAAGAAATGAAGTATGGGAACTGGTGCCTAGACCTAAAGGAACCAATATTATTGGTACTAAGTGAATATACAAGAAAAAGTCTGATGAACAAGGAGTCATAACTAGAAACAAAGCAAGACTGGTAGCTCAAGGATACGCTCAAGTAGAAGGAGTAAACTTTGATGAAACCTTTGCCCCTGTGGCAAGACTTGAGTCAATCAGATTACTTTTAGGAGTAGCCTGTATCTTGAAGTTCAAGCTATATCAGATGGATGTAAAAAGTACCTTTTTGAATGGATACTTTATTGAGGAAGTATATGTAACACAACCTAAAGGCTTTGCTGATTCAAATATGCCTAACCATGTCTACAAACTAAGAAAGGCTCTCCATGGTTTGAAACAAGCTCCCAGAGCTTGGTATGAGAGGTTGACTGAATTTCTTACCACAAACGGTTATAGGAAAGGAGGAACAGACAAAACTCTCTTTGTAAAGAATGAAGATGGAAGAATCATGATTGCTCAAATATATGTGGATGGAATCGTTTTTGGTGGATTGTCAGAGGCAATGGTAAAACACGTTGTCAGTCAAATGCAGACTAAGTTTGAAATGAATATGGTAGGAGAATTGACATACTTCCTTGGACTACAAATTAAGCAAATGGAAGACTCCATCTTTCTATCTCAAAGCAAATATGCCAAGAACATTGTCAAAAAGTTTGGAGTGAATAATGCTAGTCACAAAAGAACTCATGCACCAACACACTTAAAGTTATCTAAAGATGAAGCTGGCACAAGTGTTGACCAGAGTTTGTACAGGAGCATGATTGGAAGTCTACTATATCTAACAGCCAGCAGACCAGATATTGCATTTGCAGTAGGAGTGTGTGCTAGATATCAAGCAGAACCCAAGGTAAGTCACATAAACCAAGTCAAGAGATTCTTCAAATATGTAAATGGAACTTCTGACTATGGGATCTTATACACTCACGGGTGTGACCCTACACTGTATAGGTATTTTGATGCTGACTGGGCTGGAAGTGCTGATGATAGAAAAAGCACATCTGGAGGGTGTTTCTTCTTAGGAAACAATCTCATATCATGGTTTAGCAAGAAGCAGAATTGTGTCTCGTTATCAACTGCTGAAGCAGAATACATAGCAGCTGGTAGTAGTTGTTCTCAACTGGTTTGGATGAAACAAATGCTGACTGAATACAATGTTACACAGAATGTCATGACTTTGTACTGTGACAATCTCAGTGCTATCAACATCTTCTATAATCCAATTCAGCATAGCAGAACCAAACATATTGATATCCGTTATCACTTTATTAGAGAACTTGTAGAAGACAAAGTGACCTGCTTGGAACATGTATCCACTGAACTTCAGCTAGTTGACATTTTCACCAAAGCTCTTGAGGCAAAACAGTTTGAAAACTTGCGTAGCAAGTTAGGAATCTGTATCTATGAGGAACCATAGATCTCTTTAAAAAAATGAGAAGGGGGAAGTTTGCTTTGGCAACTTTTCTGGCCAAATAGGGGGAGTAGTAGTAATGCCACCCCAGAACAACAACTGTGTGTGATCAACAATTTTAAGATGTTTATTTTGTGTTGATCTGTTTGATTGTGCATAGTATAACATTTTATTTCTGTTATACTTGACAGCTGCTTACGTGGTATGGTTGTAGGGGTAGTATAGCCATGTTATGTTCTTTGATGTTTGCTGTAGAAATAGCAGCAACTGTGGTTGATGTATGTATGCTGATGGTAGTAGTAGTGATTGCATGTTTGCTGTAGAAGTAGCAGCAACTGTGGTTGATGTGCGTATGCTGTTGGTAGTAGTAGTGATTGCATGTTTGTGTGGTATGCTATTCTGTATTAGCTCTGATTATGTGTGGTTGTGTGTTTTCTGCTGCAAGTGGTTCTCTGATATGGTGTGACAGGTTGTTTTAGCAAAAAATTTGCTAAAGGGGAAGATTGTAGGTGTTTTCATGTTGGCTGCATTTGTGGTAAAACATACCTGGATGTTTAATGTCTTGACAAATGTCATGACATGCTTTACATGGTGTTATGCAGGTTGCATATGTTTAAGCTAATACATGTTTTTAGTGAATGTCATGACCGATGTCATGACATCCATGTTTGTCAACAGGAGCTGTTATGTTTTACTATTATGTTTCCTGATTTCTCTCTATCAACAATTTAGGAAACATTTTATTGTGTGCTGAATATTTCTCCTAGAAGATTTCGAATAAAGCATATTCTGTAACAGCCAGATGACGTGAGAATTAGGTTAACTTGGTTAACCCTAATTTGTTTTTTGGAAAGCCCGAGGCCCAGGAGCTGCATATAAGAAGACTGCAATCTTAATTTGGAACAACAGAGCGTATATAGTATTCAACACCAGAACACAAGTCTTGATGGAATCCATCAAAGTTATTGTTGACGGCCGACATGGAGAATTCGATGACACAGAGGATGTTGGAACATTCCTTGAAATTCAAGCTCATAAGTAAGAACAGCCGGAAGACAATAATGATTCTCCCTCAGAACCTGAACCTGAAGCAATCAACAAAGATCCATCTATCAGAATTCAGAAAGATCACCCCAAGGAACTGTTACCCTAGGATTTCGACTTACTAAATAATTGGGCAACTAAGGCCCAAAATTGGCAATTGGGCCTCAATTTGGTGAGAAGGCCCTAAATTGGTAATTGGGCCTCAATTAAATAATTACATTGCCATTTGGGTCGAAGTGGTTCGACCAAATAACGCTTAGTAGTCGAAGCTGTTCGACTAGAAAGATGATCAGAGGCTTCAGCGTTCGACCAAACCAAAAGGATGCGAAGACTTAAGGTTTTTTGGCTGCAGAAACTGAAGTGGATGTCGAGAGGCAGTAGAAGTTAAGAGGCAGTTCCATGCAGTTTTTCTGGCAGTTCTCACAGGACGCGTGGAAGTCTCACAATTGAAGATCTTGCATGTCGAAGACACGTGTTGACTGATAGCCAGTCGACCGTTAGTAGTAGTTATTTTATTTTTCTATTTAAGCAAGTTTTATAGGAATAGTTAGGGGTCCGCATTTTCTACATACACACGAGTAAACTCAAATCTCTGCGCAATGAGTAACGAGTGCAACTTTGGAATGTACGTATGCGTACCAGTTTAATTAAATGCAATCATTTTACACTACATTTTATTTTTCAGTGCACATTTACTGTCTTTCTTTTTTATTGCTTTGATTTACTTTAAAGCCTTTAATTTCAGTGTTTACTTTTACGTTAAAGTCACTATTTTACATCTAATACAAATCAGATACACATAACATAACAAAATAAAGCAATCAGTCCTGGAGTATTCTAGTTGACTCCGTAAAGTAACCTTTAAAAAGGAAACTAGCGCTTGTTTACCATTTTTCTGGGTAAACAAATTGGCACACCTAGTGGGACTCGTCGATTGTTCTTTATTTTTCTTTAGTTATGAATGATATTAAGAAGTGGTCGGAAATTAACTAACATGGCGGAAGTTAACACAAATAATTCTGATCTTTCTGGAAATCAAGGAGGTGTTCTGACCGGAGGAACACCACAAATGGTATCATCACCAACGAATGTACGGTCACCGTTGAATCCGTTACGACCGCCGTTTCATGGAATGATACCTCCACCAGGTTTTAACCCTCAGTTTGGAATGCCCACGTCTATGATGCAAGGTTTGCACACAAATCCTTCATTATATTCTGATAGCATGATGGCTACAAGCACATCAAGTCTGGGGGGTCGACCCATAAGTATGGGATGTAATCACCAGGTTTTGCCATCTTTAAGTACTACGTCAATGTTGTCAAGTCGACAACAAATGGACGAAAGTAATCATGAAATGGTGAATGCCCTTACTCAACAAATGGGAACTGTTTTTACTCCCATGATAAATAACAGAATCAAAGTTATGAAATATTGGCGGGACAAATGGCCAGAATTGCAGATTTCTTTGGAGCGCCCCCACAACCAAACCTTTCGACTACTCAAGGGTCGAATGTGAGAGGGGTCGAACCTATAGGACAAGGAGATCAAATTGAGCAAGAGATCCCTAGAATAGTACAAAGGCATCAAGATGCTGACCAGGTTCTTAGGAACATCCAGCAAGATGTCAATGTTGGACACAATAATATCTCTAATGTAATCGAACAAATTTTAGTCCAAAATGGGATAAATGTAGGTTTGCATAGACCAAATTTCGTTTCCCCGTTGTCAGAATATGTAAGGCAAACAAAATTGCCTAGGGGGTGGAAAGTCCCAAAATTCACCAAATTTGCTGGTGAGACTGGCGAGTCGACGGTCGAACATAATGCTAGGTTCCAGACAGAGGCTGGAGAAATAGCAAACAATGAAAATCTAAAGATGAAGTATTTTCAAAGTTCTTTAACGAAAAATGCATTTACTTGGTTCACGACCTTGTCTCCCCAATCTTTGTTCTCATGGAACCAATTAGAACGATTGTTTCATGAACAATTTTATATGGGACAGTCGAAAATTAGCTTGAAAGAATTAGCAGGAGTTAGACGAAAGGGTACAGAACCAGTCGATGACTATCTAAACTGTTTTAGGTTACTGAAAGCTAGATGTTTTACACAAATTCCTGAACATGAGTTAGTCGAAATGGCTGCAGGTGGGTTAGATTATTCCATAAGGAAGAAATTAGACACCCAACATTTGAGAGACATGGCACAACTGGCAGATAGAGTACGCCAGGTCGAAAGGCTAAAGGCTGAAAAGGCTAGGGCTAATAAGTATCATAAGAAAGAGAAAATAGCTTATGTTACTACAGGTGAGTTCGACTCTAATAGTGACGATGAATACGAAGAGGGAGAGGTTAACGTGGCTGAATTAAAGCCAGAATCACCTTATATTTGTAAATTGCTTAGACCTTCAAAAGATAAAAATCTGGTTGAAAGTAAAAATGAGAAATTCTCTAGTAAAACGTATTCATTTGATATAACGAAATGTGATGAAATATTTGATTTGTTGGTTTCTGATGGGCAAATCATAGTACCCCCGGGACTTAAAAATCCTCCTCTTGAACAAAAGAAAAAAAGAGGATTTTGTAAATTTCATAATTTCTTGGATCATAAAACTTCTCAATGTGTCCTTTTCAGGGATTTAGTGCAAAAAGCTTTAAAAGAAGGAAGGTTACAGTTTGGAGAAAAGCCAAAGTCATCAATGCAAGTTGATACTGATCCTTTGCAAGTCGAAGAGGCTCACTATACTGAGCTTGCTGATGTGATGATGGTCGAGACTACTGATGGTTTCGTTAGAAAGCAAAACGGCGCTACTGATGGCAAAGTTTTGAACATGGTTTATCCTGAACCAAAAGAGAGTCTTTTGAAATTCCTCGAGAGATGCCACAATAACAACTCTCAAGTTGGATTATGCCCAAGGTGTGATGCTGTTTTCACTATCGATGCTGCAAACAAAGTGACGTTCGACCCTCGTCGAGGCAAGAATCGTCAATTCATGTATACAGGAGAAAACAGTGGTCGAAAGGCTGGAGAATACAGGAAGATGTTTGAAAAACCAAGGACTTTCCGTCCCAAGACGGATGTCCCTGAAGACAAATGGGTGAAACCCATTAACTTTAGAGGTAAACGTCCAGAATGGCAGATTCAAGGCGATGGAACCAATGCTGAAGGTTCTTGGACTGATAGTGGATCTAAAAGAAAAGATTACATATCTCCAAACTACAAAGGAAAGAACCCCATGACTCGAACGCAATGGAGGCGTTACCAAAGAAGCCACAAGAATGGACAAGAGGGTTCAAAAATGGTGCAGGCAGGATTTTCTCACTATCAGGCAAAACCCTTTCATAGGAAGTTGACTGAGGAGCAGGCTAAAATAGCAAATGAAAGATTAGCTGCTGGGATGATCCTAGGAAAGAAATTGATCAAAGAATTGGTCGACGACGATGCTCCAATCTCAAATACAAAAAAAGAGCCTGAGTATTCTCCATTGTCAGGCAAAGAAGTCGATGATAACTTTGACATAGAGTCAGATGAATTGCTAATCGACTGTGGGATTGTTTCTGTACTCCTGGCTGAGTTCGAGAGAATCTCTGAGGTATCTGAAAATGAAGATGATTTTCTTCCTGACGAGAATGTGGAATAAACACCTGTTTGTTACTACGTGATGGGAAAAGGAGTGGTAGAAGAGCAAAAGGCTGTGTTTGAGAGGCCAGGTCGAGGAATGATGTATCATTTGAAGCCTTTATTCATAAGGGCGAAAGTGGATGGTGTTCCAATAAACAAAGTGTTTGTCGATGGTGGGGCTGCTGTAAACTTAATGCCCTATTCTTCACTTCAGAAAGTGGGAAAGTCGGATAAGGACTTAAGACCCCATAATATGGTACTGTCAAATTATGAGGGCAAGACAAGTGGAATACTTGGAGTAATTCAAGTAAAACTAGCTGTTGGTTCGTCTGTCAGGTCAACCGTCTTCATGGTGATTGCATCGCAGGCAAATTTTAAACTGCTGTTGGGTCGAGAATGGATCCATGGTATTGGGGCAGTTCCTTCCACCTTACATCAGCGTGTGGCCATTTGGAGGTCAGATGGTATAGTGGAGAATATTGAAGCTGACCAAAGTTATTACAAAACTGAAAGTGGTCGCAAACACTTCGACCAGCATTTGGCAAATGTAGCTCCTTGCTACAAAGCAGAAGATGTATATCCTTCTGATGAAAGTGTGTCTAAGTATCTGAACTTAGACCCAAATTATGGTTTCATTTGGAATAAAGAAGATCCTAATGAACCATTGAACCATGAAAGTACTCCAGAGCAGAGGACGACAATCAAAGACGATGACCACTGAGTCAGAATACCTGGCTCGAATAACGGCCTATTTGGCCGAGAACAAAGAAAAAGCGGCTTTAGAAGCCGAACTAGAGAAAAATATGACGATTGAGGCCATGATAGTAAAAAGTGAAAACGATCAAGAAGTCGATCACCAAGTCGAACAACTCGACGGGATATACGATGACGAACCTTTAGGTTTCGAAATGGATCCATCAGGATCGGTAAAAAGGATGCAAGCTCAAGATCCTCTTGAGGAAATTGACTTAGGTGATGGAGTCATTAAAAGGCCTACTTATGTAATTACAAGGCTTACAAGTGACCTAAAGACCAAGTTGACTCGACTTTTGAAAGAATACAAAGATTGTTTTGCATGGGATTACAATGAAATGCCTGGTTTAAGTCGACAGGTGGTGGAGCATCGACTACCATTAAACCCAGGGAAGAAACCTATCAAGCAGCTTCCTAGAAGATTTGCGCCAGAGGTTATGGAAAAAATCAAAATAGAAATTGAAAGATTGCTGAAAAGCAAGTTTATTCGAACTGCGAGGTATGTCGAATGGTTAGCTAATATACTGCCTGTCATAAAGAAAAATGGTAGCCTTCGTGTATGCATCGATTTCAGAGATTTAAATAAGGCTACTCCTAAAGATGAATATCCCATGCCAGTTGCTGAAATGTTAGTCGACTCTGCAGCCGGATTTGAATATCTCAGTTTATTGGATGGATATTCAGGCTATAACCAAATTTTTATAGCTGACGAAGATGTACCTAAGACGGCGTTTCGATGCCCAGGTGCTTTAGGAACTTATGAATGGGTGGTGATGCCTTTTGGTTTAAAAAATGCTGGAGCTACATACCAACGAGCCATGAATTCCATGTTTCATGATTTTATTGACAAGTTTATGCAGGTTTATATTGATGATATTGTAATAAAATCTGACTCTGAAAATGGTCATTTAGACCATCTTCGACAATCTTTTGAACGTATGAGGAAATATGGACTCAAAATGAACCCTTTAAAATGTGCTTTTGGTGTACATGCAGGGGATTTCCTAGGCTTCGTGGTTCACAAGAAAGGCATTGAGATAAACCAAAATAAGACGAAAGCAATCTTGGAGCTAAAGGCGCCAGAAACAAAGAAACAACTCCAGTCATTGTTGGGGAAGATTAATTTCTTGAGGAGATTCATCTCAAATCTAAGTGGCAAAACAAAGATATTTTCACCACTTGTGAAACTCAAGAACCAAGATCAATTCAAATGGGAACAAGAACATCAACAGGCATTCGACCAAATAAAAGCTTATTTAACTAAGCCTCCTATTTTGTTACCCCCCAATAGGACAAAGAGTATGAAATTATACATAGCTGCATCAGGCTCGACAATTGGGAGTATGTTGTCCCAAGAAGATGATAATGGCGTCGAAAGAGCCATATATTATCTAAGTCTAACCCTAGTAGATGCTGAAACTAGGTATAATGATATTGAAAAATTGTGCTTATGCCTGTATTTCTCGTGTAACAAACTTAAGCAATATATAAAGCCTGTTGATGTGTATGTGTCTTCTCATTTTGATATTATTAAACATATGTTGTCTAAACCAATTTTGCATAGTCGAATTGGTAAGTGGGCCTTAGCGCTAACTGAATTCTCCTTAACATATGTTCCTTTAAAAGCTATGAAAGAACAAGTTGTGGCTGATTTTATAGTCGACCATGGGTTAGTCGAATTGTCTGTAAATCAAGTCGAGCAAACTAATTGGAAATTGTTTTTTGATGGTTCTAGTCACAAAAATGGGTCAGACATTGGAGTCCTAATTATTTCCCCTAAGGGACTTCCAACTAAGTTCCATTACAAAATGAAAGAAGTATGCTCTAATAATGAAGTCGAATATGAAGCCTTGATTACTGGTTTGAAAGCCCTAATAGATTTGGGGGCAACCCGGGTTGAGATTCGAGGTGATTCCGAATTAGTGATTCGACAAATCAAGAAATAGTATAAGTGCATTAAAGAAAATCTAATAATTTATTATGCAATCGTGATACGCTTATTAGAAAGCTTCGAACATGTTGAGATCTTGCATGTACCGAGATCCAACAACTACATTGCCAATGAATTGGCACAAATTGCTTCTGGGTATAGAGTTTCTAAAGACAAGTTGGAAGATATGGTCGAGATCAAGAATAAAGAAACTCATGAAGTATTATATAAATTGGGTCGATTGTCGACGTCAAAAGTCGAGGGGGTAGATGATGATGTTGAAATTAAAAATTTGTATGCCTTGGAAATTTTTGCCATCGACAATCTGACTAATGCTGAGGATGTATTGTTGAAAATTCACATAAGAAAATAAAAGACCAAGAGATTATATTAAAATGGCTAAATCGAACCAATCATTACAAAAAGTTCTTAATAAAGAGCATTGGCAGACATTACAAAATATAGCCAGTCAGTCGAAAACGAAATCACAAAGCAGGGAAATTGTTCCTAAAATAGGCTAACTTGGTTGACTCAAAATCGATCTTGGAGTCAAGTCGAGATAGGTTTTGTGTAAGCTGTCGAATGTTACTTTCCAACTTGAGTGCATTCTCACCATGACCAAGTCCTTTCAAGACTTCTTGGTTAATAATTTCAGGCGAAGGGACTTCTTCAGTTTGAGCCAAACTGATTTTCTTTTGCTCAAGATGTTGAATCTTTTTGTTGAGTTCATCAATTTGAACTTTGTAATCAGCAATCTTATTGTCGATCTCTCCCTGCTTATCAGAAAACTTTAAAGTTTTCTCCTGAAATTCTTCAACCTTTTTGGTCGAAGCTGCACTGGCGTCCCATTCTCTGTCCAGTTCACGCTCTTTGTTCTTTGCCTGAAAGGTAATGTTCTTCTTCGTCATCAGGTCCCTCCAAAGTTGGTCGAAGTACGCCTCAAAATCAAAGAAAAATTGAACAACAACTGGTGGAAGAGAAGCTTTGATCAATAAATCTAGGATTTTGCGAATTTCTCCACCAAGATGTTCAGAACTCTCAAGAACAACGAGAAACTCAGGTTCATCCAGATGGGCTTTCAGTCGACATATAGCTTCGACAAGGGAAGCATCAATCTCAGCATCAGGATTGGTCGATTGAGCAGGAATCTCAAAAGAACTCGGTCGCAACTTTTGAAGTCGAAAGAGAGCCTCCACAGGATTAGTCTTCTTCAAGTCCAGAATTTCTTCCTGACTAAGAGAACTGTTGGAATTAGTATCATCAGCAATAGAATGTGGTCTCGACTGAGAAGCTGCATTGGGTTCTGGTCGAGGAACATCTTCAGTATTTTTTATGGCAGATGATTGTTCGACGATGGGTTTGTCCTCAGGATTTGTTCGACTTCGACCTGGAGTGTTAGCCGAATCAGTGTTGCTTCCAAAAGCGTCAGTCCTTTGAGGGCTAAAAGGATTGGAGTCAAGAGTGGCTTCAGCAGTTTTTTCAGCAACTTCGACAACTTTCTCCTGAGTATGGTCGACAGTTGGTGCACTCTATTCAAGAAACATGTTAGAAAACAGAGATATTGAAAGAGATATGTGGAAAAAAAATGCTAAGCTACCTCAGTAGGAATTTGGGATGAAGAAATTGTTGGAGCTGTTTGAGGTTTGACAACCACTTTGGGAGTGTCCTTTACAACTTTTCGTCTTTTTGGTGGAGTCAGAGGCGGGGGTCGTGAAAAGATCTCACTTTCCTGATTTGGTGGAGATGTGGTTTCGTCTGATTCAGTAGGAACTGCCAACTGAAAAGGAAGAATAACAATTAATGAATGTTAAGGTAGATTTGACAAGATTAAAGATCAAGTTAAGTACCTTTCTAACAGTTTTGTTTTTCTTGATGGTGGTGTTGCTCGACGTGCTGGGGCGCTTTCGACCTGGCTTAGGAGTAGAAGCTTCGTTTTGATTGGTAGGATCAGGTCCTGAAAGGTCTAAAATTGAGATTAGAATAGTGCCATTGGCAGTAAAGAAAACGAAAGTAAACATAAAAACTTACTTATAGTAAGTTGATCCTCCAGTACTTTGAATGCAGTGTTCAGCTTCTTGACGAAAGAATCCCCATCAAACAGTTGATAATATTCAGACCACCATTCGTTGAATTCTTTGGTTGTAAAATAGGAGTTTTGGAAAGTGAAAGTGGGATGTTCCAAGGATTGTTTGTTGTGAAACTTCAAGCAGTCGAGGTGTTGACGGGCTGTGAACGGTCGACCAGAGTAGCAAATATCACCATCATGGGAATATAAGCTCTTGGGCAGTATCTGGCTCAAACCAAACTGTCGAGAGACCAAGTTTGGTTGATAACCCACAAACCCATAGCACTTACCAGTCGACTCAATACGATGAGAAAGTAATGTTGGGGTAAGAAAGGCAGCCCAAATAGCATTTAATTGAGCTCGAAGAGTAGGAGTATTCCCAGGAAAAATAGCTTTGAACCAAGTTGGCCCAAAGCATCGGTTGGAGAAAGGGGCCATGGAAGCAATAAATGTTTTACATTCAGAAAACAACCTCACATATTTAAGGAAGTTGGGTTTGTTAGACTCATCTTGAGGAGTTTGAAAGGCAAGCTTGATGCCTTCGACCCTCCGGTCATACATGACCTCTAAAATGGATCTGGAAACAGTATAACCTATATATGACTCGAAGGTGGCATTCAACCAATGTTGTAAGAGCCAATAAGGTCCCGACAGAGAGAGTTGTTTTGGAGTCTCATGCAGGCGTTTGATCCTTAAAGATGCTATACCTAAGGTATGATAAAGATAAGCTAGGAGCAACTTACTTAAAGAGACCTTTCGACCTTCATGAATCTGAATAGCCAAAGGTATGTAAGCTTTAGCAATCTGAACTGATCCTGGACAAAACAGATAATATGAGAGCCAGTAGGTGAGGAAAGCAACATGCTCTTCGTCAGAAACTTCTTCTGTCGACTTGTCATAATGATCTTACATATACTTGGTGATGGTAGCGTTGGTGAAATTGAAATTCATTTCTGTGGGAAGAGTTGGGTCGAAGATTTCACCCAATGGTGAAAGCCCCGTGATGGCAGCCACTTCGAAGAGAGTGGGAGTCATCATTCCACAAGGAAGGTGGAAGGTGTTAGTCGAACCTTCCCAGAAGAAGATCGAAGCAAGTAGCATGGGGGGACAAACTCTATGACTAGTCCGGGATAGTTGTATGACGTCGAAGATGCCCAATTCCTCCCATCTTTGTTGTTTTTTCGCTTGAACTTTGTTAAGCCAAGCCAAGTATTCCTTGTTGCCAGGAGCTGGAGTCGAACGGAAAACCCTAAGCGAAGGATCCATAAACTTCAGATCGAGGACACGTGGTTTTTCGAAAGCTATAGGCATGGTGGTTTGGAAGCAAGGAAAGAAACCAGTGGTTTGCTCTGGGTGGTAACGGTGGTCTGGTAATGGCCCTGAAAAAGCCATTAATTTATCAGTAATCTGAAAAGGGATTAACATCTGGTTTTGCCAAATGATGGCTTTGGCCTCAGTAAGGTTGGGTTGAGGAATGAAATCTAAGCCTTGTTCTTCTTCCTCACGAGACATAATAAACCCTAGAGGGTTCGCACCCGTATCGTACACAGTGGTGTTAGTGGTCGTAGCTGCCATTGTTGTGTATAAAAGGAGAAAAAGAAAATGGGTAAAGGTTAGAGGAAAAGAGATGGTTCTTTCTGAAACGTTTGAGAAGAGAAATAGAACGAGGAGGAAGAAAGAAAAAGGAGAAAGAAGCTGTATATATATATATATGCAAGCTGTTGATGACGTCATTAGAAATCGTGTAAAGAGGAAGTTGTAAAATCAAAAGTCACGTCAAGGAAATGCTTTGAAAGCTGGGTTCAGAAAGTGGGAGCAGTTAATAGCCCATTACCTAGCCTTTAGGTAATAATTAGTGCCTGGGAAAATGAAACGTAATCATGGCGTAATGGGAATTAACAAAAGTCGAAACCCAAGAAAGAACTGAAACGACATCTTTCTCTTTCCTAAAGTCAGTCGAAAGAGGTCGCTTGGAGGGGCAATTTGTTACCCTAGGATTTCGACTTACTAAATAAATGGGCAACTAAGGCCCAAAATTGGCAATTGGGCCTCAATTTGGTGAGAAGGCCCTAAATTGGTAATTGGGCCACAATTAAATAATTACATTGCCATTTGGGTCGAAGTGGTTCGACCAAATAACGCTTAGTAGTCGAAGCTGTTCGACTAGAAAGATGATCAGAGGCTTCAGCGTTCGACCAAACCAAAAGGATGCGAAGACTTAAGGTTTTTTGGCTGCAGAAACTGAAGTGGAGGTCGAGAGGCAGTAGAAGTTAAGAGGCAGTTCCAGGTAGTTTTTCTGGCAGTTCTGACAGGACGCGTGGAAGTCTCACAATTGAAGATCTTGCATGTCGAAGACACGTGTTGACTGATAGCCAGTCGACCGTTAGTAGTAGTTATTTTATTTTTCTATTTAAGCAAGTTTTATAGGAATAGTTAGGGCTCCGCATTTTCTACATACACACGAGTAAACTCAAATCTCTCCGTAATGAGTAACGAGTGCAACTTTGGAATGTACGTATGCGTACAAGTTTAATTAAATGCAATCATTTTACACTACATTTTATTTTTCAGTGCACATTTACTGTCTTTCTTTTTTATTGCTTTGATTTACTTTAAAGCCTTTAATTTCAGTGTTTACTTTTACGTTAAAGTCACTATTTTACATCTAATACAAATCAGATACACATAACATAACAAAATAAAGCAATCAGTCCTGGAGTATTCTAATTGACTCCGCAAAGTAACCTTTAAAAAGGAAACTAGCGCTTGTTTACCATTTTTCTAGGTAAACAGGAACTTATAATAGGTGAACCCAATAGTGGCATAACACCAGATCAAGAAGAACCATTGCCAACTCAAGCTTTTTATCCAAAATTAAACCAAATAATGTGAAGGAAGCCTTGACAGATGAGTTTTGGATCAGTGCCATGCAAGATGAACTTGAGCAGTTCAAAAGAAATGAAGTATGGGAACTGGTGCCTAGACCTAAAGGAACCAATATTATTGGTACTAAGTGAATATACAAGAACAAGTCTGATGAACAAGGAGTCATAACTAGAAACAAAGCAAGACTGGTAGCTCAAGGATACACTCAAGTAGAAGGAGTAGACTTTGATGAAACCTTTGCCCCTGTGGCAAGACTTGAGTCAATCAGATTACTTTTAGGAGTAGCCTGTATCTTGATGTTCAAGCTATATCAGATGGATGTAAAAAGTGCCTTTTTGAATGGATACTTTATTGAGGAAGTATATGTGGAACAACCTAAAGGCTTTGCTGATTCAAATATGCCTAACCATGTCTACAAACTAAGAAAGGCTCTCTATGGTTTGAAACAAGCTCCCAGAGCTTGGTATGAGAGGTTGATTGAATTTCTTACCACAAACGGTTATAGGAAAGGAGGAATAGACAAAACTCTCTTTGTAAAGAATGAAGATGGAAGAATCATGATTGCTCAAATATATGTGGATGACATCGTTTTTGGTGGATTGCCAGATGCAATGGTAAAACACGTTGTCAATCAAATGCAGGCTAAGTTTGAAATGAATATGGTTGGAGAATTGACATACTTCCTTGGACTATAAATTAAGCAAATGGAAGACTCCATCTTTCTATCTCAAAGCAAATATGCCAAGAACATTGTCAAAAAGTTTGGAATGAATAATGCTAGTCACAAAAGAACTCCTGCACCAACACACTTAAAGTTATCTAAAGATGAAGCTGGCACAAGTGTTGACCATAGTTTGTACAGGAGCATGATTGGAAGTCTACTATATCTAACAGCCAGCAGACCAGATATTGAATTTGTCGTAGGAGTATGTGCTAGATATCAAGCAGAACCCAAGGTAAGTCACACAAACCAAGTCAAGAGATTCTTCAAATATGTAAATGGAACTTCTAACTATGGGATATTATACACTCACGGGTGTGACCCTACACTGTCTAGGTATTGTGATGCTGACTGGGCTGGAAGTGCTGATGATAGAAAAAGCACATCTGGAGGGTGTTTCTTCTTAGGAAACAATCTCATATCATGGTTTAGCAAGAAGCAGAATTGTGTCTCGTTATCAACTGCTGAAGCAGAATACATAGCAGCTGGTAGTAGTTGTTCTCAACTGGTTTGGATGAAACAAATGCTGACTGAATACAATGTTACACAGAATGTCATGACTTTGTACTGTGACAATCTCAGTGCTATCAACATCTTCTATAATCCAATTCAGCATAGCAGAACCAAACATATTGATATCAGTCATCACTTTATTAGAGAACTTGTAGAAGACAAAGTGACCTGCTTGGAACATGTATCCACTGAACTTCAGCTAGTTGACATTTTCACCAAAGCTCTTGAGGCAAAGCAGTTTGAAAACTTGCGTAGCAAGTTAGGAATCTGTATCTATGAGGAACCATAGATCTCTTTAAAAAAATGAGAAGGGGGAAGTTTGCTGTGGCAACTTTTCTGGCCAAATAGGGGGAGTAGTAGTAATGTCACCCCAGAACAACAACTGTGTGTGATCAACAATTTTGAGATGTTTATTTTGTGTTGATCTGTTTGATTGTGCATAGTATAACATTTTATTTCTGTTATACTTGACAGCTGCTTACGTGGTATGGTTCTAGGGGTAGTATGGCCATGTTATGTTCTTTGATGTTTGTTGTAGAATAGCAGCAACTGTGGTTGATGTATGTATGCTGATGGTAGTAGTAGTGATTGCATGTTTGCCGTAGAAGTAGCAGCAACTGTGGTTGATGTGCGTATCCTGATGGTAGTAGTAGTGATTGCATGTTTGTGTGGTATCCTATTCTGTATTAACTCTGATTATGTGTGGTTGTGTGTTTTCTGCTGCAAGTGGTTCTCTGATATGGTGTGACAGGTTGTTTTAGCCAAAAATTTGCTAAAGGGGAAGATTGTAGGTGTTTTCATGTTGGCTGCATTTGTGGTAAAACATACCTGGATGTTTAATGTCTTGACAAATGTCATGACATGCTTTACATGGTGTTATGCAGGTTGCATATGTTTAAGCTAATACATGTTTTTAGTGAATGTCATGACCGATGTCATGACATCCATGTTTGTCAACAGGAGCTGTTATGTTTTACTATTATGTTTCCTGATTTCTCTCAATCAACAATTTAGGAAACATTTTATTGTGTGCTGAATATTTCTCCTAGAAGATTTTGAATAAAGCATATTCTGTAACAGCCAGATGACGTGTGAATTAGGTTAACTTGGTTAACCCTAATTTGTTTTTTGGAAAGCCCGAGGCCCAGGAGCTGCATATAAGAATACTGCAATCCTAATTTGGAACAACAGAGCGTATAGAGTATTCAACACCAGAACACAAGTCTTGATGGAATCCATCAATGTTATTGTTGACGGCCGACATGGAGAATTCGATGACACAGAGGATGTTGGAACATTCCTTGAAATTCAAGCTCATAAGTAAGAACAACCGGAAGACAATAATGATTCTCCCTCAGAACCTGAACCTGAAGCAATCAACAAAGATCCATCTATCAGAATTCAGAAAGATCACCCCAAGGAACTTATAATAGGTGATCCCAATAGTGGCATAAGACCAGATCAAGAGGAACCATTGCCAACTCATGTTTTTTATCCAAAATTGAACCAAATAATATGAAGGAATCCTTGACAGATGAGTTTTTGATCAGTGCCATGCAAGATGAACTTGAGCAGTTCCAAAGAAATGAAGTATGGGAACTGGTGCCTAGACCTAAAGGAACCAATATTATTGGTACTAAGTGGATATACAAGAACAAGTCTGATGAACAAGGAGTCATAACTAGAAATAAAGCAAGACTGGTAGCTCTAGGATACGCTCAAGTAGAAGGAGTAGACTTTGATGAAACCTTTGCCCCTGTGGCAAAACTTCAGTCAATCAGATTACTTTTAGGAGTAGCCTGTATCTTGAAGTTCAAGCTATATCAGATGGATGTAAAAAGTGGCTTTTTTAATGGATACTTGAATGAGGAAGTATATGTGGAACAACCTAAAGGCTTTGCTGATTCAAATATGCCTAACCATGTCTACAAACTAAGAAAGGCTCTCTATGGTTTGAAACAAGCTCCCAGAGCTTGGTATGAGAGGTTGATTGAATTTCTTACCACAAACGGTTATAGGAAAGGAGGAATAGACAAAACTCTCTTTGTAAAGAATGAAGATGGAAGAATCATGATTGCTCAAATATATGTGGATGACATCGTTTTTGGTGGAATGTCAAATGCAATGGTAAAACACGTTGCCAGTCAAATGCATACTAAGTTTGAAATGAATATGGTTGGAGAATTGACATACTTCCTTGGACTACAAATTAGGCAAATGGAAGACTCCATCTTTCTATCTCAAAGCAAAAATGCCAAGAACATTGTCAAAAAGTTTGGAATGAATAATGCTAGTCACAAAAGAACTCCTGCACCAACACACTTAAAGTTATCTAAAGATAAAGCTGGCACAAGTGTTGACCAGAGTTTGTACAGGAGCATGATTGGAAGTCTACTATATCTAACAGCCAGCAGACCAGATATTGAATTTGCCGTAGGAGTATGTGCTAGATATCAAGCAGAACCCAAGGTAAGTCACACAAACCAAGTCAAGAGATTCTTCAAATATGTAAATGGAACTTCTAACTATGGGATATTATACACTCACGGGGGTGACCCTACACTGTCTAGGTATTGTGATGCTGACTGGGCTGGAAGTGCTGATGTTAGAAAAAGCACATCTGGAGGGTGTTTCTTCTTAGGAAACAATCTCATATCATGATTTAGCAAGAAGCAGAATTGTGTCTCGTTATCAACTACTGAAGCAGAATACATAGCAGCTGGTAGTAGTTGTTCTCAACTGGTTTGGATGAAACAAATGCTGACTGAATACAATGTTACACAGAATGTCATGACTTTGTACTGTGACAATCTCAGTGCTATCAACATCTTCTACAATTCAATTCAGCATAGCAGAACCAAACATATTGATATCAGTCATCACTTTATTAGAGAACTTGTAGAAGACAAAGTGACCTGCTTGGAACATGTATCCACTGAACTTCAGCTAGTTGACATTTTCACCAAAGCTCTTGAGGCAAACCAGTTTGAAAACTTGCGTAGCAAGTTAGGAATCTGTATCTTTGAGGAACCATAGATCTCTTTAAAAAAATGAGAAGGGGGAAGTTTGCTTTGGCAACTTTTCTGGCCAAACAGGGGGAGTAGTAGTAATGTCACCCCAGAACAACAACTGTGTGTGATCAACAATTTTGAGATGTTTATTTTGTGTTGATCTGTTTGATTGTGCATAGTATAACATTTTATTTCTGTTATACTTGACAGCTGCTTACGTGGTATGGTTGTAGGGGTAGTATAGCCATGTTATGTTCTTTGATGTTTGTTGTAGAAATAGCAGCAACTGTGGTTGATGTATGTATGCTGATGGTAGTAGTAGTGATTGCATGTTTGCTGTAGAAGTAGCAGCAACTGTGGTTGATGTGCGTATGCTGATGGTAGTAGTAGTGCTTGCATGTTTGTGTGGTATCCTATTCTGTATTAACTCTGATTATGTGTGGTTGTGTGTTTTCTGCTGCAAGTGGTTCTCTGATATGGTGTGACAGGTTGTTTTAGCCAAAAAATTGCTAAAGGGGAAGATTGTAGGTGTTTTCATGTTGGCTGCATTTGTGGTAAGACATACCTGGATGTTTAATGTCTTGACAAATGTCATGACATGCTTTACATGGTGTTATGCAGGTTGCATATGTTTAAGCTAATACATGTTTTTAGTGAATGTCAAGACCGATGTCATGACATCCATGTTTGTCAACAGGAGCTGTTATGTTTTACTGTTATGTTTCCTGATTTCTCTCAATCAACAATTTAGGAAACATTTTATTGTGTGCTGAATATTTCTCCTAGAAGATTTCGAATAAAGCATATTCTGTAACAGCCAGATGACGTGTGAATTAGGTTAACTTGGTTAACCCTAATTTGTTTTTTGGAAAGCCCGAGGCCCAGGAGCTGCATATAAGAATACTGCAATCCTAATTTGGAACAACAGAGCGTATAGAGTATTCAACACCAGAACACAAGTCTTGATGGAATCCATCAATGTTATTGTTGACGGCCGACATGGAGAATTCGATGACACAGAGGATGTTGGAACATTCCTTGAAATTCAAGCTCATAAGTAAGAACAACCGGAAGACAATAATGATTCTCCCTCAGAACCTGAACCTGAAGCAATCAACAAAGATCCATCTATCAGAATTCAGAAAGATCACCCCAAGGAACTTATAATAGGTGATCCCAATAGTGGCATAAGACCAGATCAAGAGGAACCATTGCCAACTCATGCTTTTTATCCAAAATTGAACCAAATAATGTGAAGGAATCCTTGACAGATGAGTTTTTTATCAGTGCCATGCAAGATGAACTTGAGCAGTTCCAAAGAAATGAAGTATGGGAACTGGTGCCTAGACCTAAAGGAACCAATATTATTGGTACTAAGTGGATATACAAGAACAAGTCTGATGAACAAGGAGTCATAACTAGAAATAAAGCAAGACTGGTAGCTCAAGGATACGCTCAAATAGAAGGAGTAGACTTTGATGAAACCTTTGCCCCTGTGGCAAAACTTCAGTCAATCAGATTACTTTTAGGAGTAGCCTGTATCTTGAAGTTCAAGCTATATCAGATGGATGTAAAAAGTGGCTTTTTTAATGGATACTTGAATGAGGAAGTATATGTGGAACAACCTAAAGGCTTTGCTGATTCAAATATGCCTAACCATGTCTACAAACTAAGAAAGGCTCTCTATGGTTTGAAACAAGCTCCCAGAGCTTGGTATGAGAGGTTGATTGAATTTCTTACCACAAACGGTTATAGGAAAGGAGGAATAGACAAAACTCTCTTTGTAAAGAATGAAGATGGAAGAATCATGATTGCTCAAATATATGTGGATGACATCGTTTTTGGTGGAATGTCAAATGCAATGGTAAAACACGTTGCCAGTCAAATGCATACTAAGTTTGAAATGAATATGGTTGGAGAATTGACATACTTCCTTGGACTACAAATTAGGCAAATGGAAGACTCCATCTTTCTATCTCAAAGCAAAAATGCCAAGAACATTGTCAAAAAGTTTGGAATGAATAATGCTAGTCACAAAAGAACTCCTGCACCAACACACTTAAAGTTATCTAAAGATAAAGCTGGCACAAGTGTTGACCAGAGTTTGTACAGGAGCATGATTGGAAGTCTACTATATCTAACAGCCAGCAGACCAGATATTGAATTTGCCGTAGGAGTATGTGCTAGATATCAAGCAGAACCCAAGGTAAGTCACACAAACCAAGTCAAGAGATTCTTCAAATATGTAAATGGAACTTCTAACTATGGGATATTATACACTCACGGGGGTGACCCTACACTGTCTAGGTATTGTGATGCTGACTGGGCTGGAAGTGCTGGTGATAGAAAAAGCACATCTGGAGGGTGTTTCTTCTTAGGAAACAATCTCATATCATGATTTAGCAAGAAGCAGAATTGTGTCTCGTTATCAACTGCTGAAGCAGAATACATAGCAGCTGGTAGTAGTTGTTCTCAACTGGTTTGGATGAAACAAATGCTGACTGAATACAATGTTACACAGAATGTCATGACTTTGTACTGTGACAATCTCAGTGCTATCAACATCTTCTACAATTCAATTCAGCATAGCAGAACCAAACATATTGATATCAGTCATCACTTTATTAGAGAACTTGTAGAAGACAAAGTGACCTGCTTGGAACATGTATCCACTGAACTTCAGCTAGTTGACATTTTCACCAAAGCTCTTGAGGCAAACCAGTTTGAAAACATGCGTAGCAAGTTAGGAATCTGTATCTTTGAGGAACCATAGATCTCTTTAAAAAATGAGAAGGGGGAAGTTTGCTTTGGCAACTTTTCTGGCCAAACAGGGGGAGTAGTAGTAATGTCACCCTAGAACAACAACTGTGTGTGATCAACAATTTTGAGATGTTTATTTTGTGTTGATCTGTTTGATTGTGCATAGTATAACATTTTATTTCTGTTATACTTGACAGCTGCTTACGTGGTATGGTTCTAGGGGTAGTATGGCCATGTTATGTTCTTTGATGTTTGTTGTAGAAATAGCAGCAACTGTGGTTGATGTATGTATGCTGATGGTAGTAGTAGTGATTGCATGTTTGCTGTAGAAGTAGCAGCAACTGTGGTTGATGTGCGTATGCTGATGGTAGTAGTAGTGATTGCATGTTTGTGTGGTATCCTATTCTGTATTAACTCTGATTATGTGTGGTTGTGTGTTTTCTGCTGCAAGTGGTTCTCTGATATGGTGTGACAGGTTGTTTTAGCCAAACATTTGCTAAAGGGGAAGATTGTAGGTGTTTTCATGTTGGCTGCATTTGTGGTAAAACATACCTGGATGTTTAATGTCTTGACAAATGTCATGACATGCTTTACATGGTGTTATGCAGGTTGCATATGTTTAAGCTAATACATGTTTTTAGTGAATGTCAAGACCGATGTCATGACATCCATGTTTGTCAACAGGAGCTGTTATGTTTTACTGTTATGTTTCCTGATTTCTCTCAATCAACAATTTAGGAAACATTTTATTGTGTGCTGAATATTTCTCCTAGAAGATTTCGAATAAAGCATATTCTGTAACAGCCAGATGACGTGTGAATTAGGTTAACTTGGTTAACCCTAATTTGTTTTTTGGAAAGCCCGAGGCCCAGAGGCTGCATATAAGAAGACTGCAATCCTAATTTGGAACAACAGAGCGTATAGAGTATTCAACACCAGAACACAAGTCTTGATGGAATCCATCAATGTTATTGTTGACGGCCGACATGGAGAATTCGATGACACAGAGGATGTTGGAACATACCTTGAAATTCAAGCTCATAAGTAAGAACAACCGGAAGACAATAATGATTCTCCCTCAGAACCTGAACCTGAAGCAATCAACAAAGATCCATCTATCAGAATTCAGAAAGATCACCCCAAGGAACTTATAATAGGTGATCCCAATAGTGGCATAAGACCAGATCAAGAGGAACCATTGCCAACTCATGCTTTTTATCCAAAATTGAACCAAATAATGTGAAGGAATCCTTGACAGATGAGTTTTTGATCAGTGCCATGCAAGATGAACTTGAGCAGTTCCAAAGAAATGAAGTATGGGAACTGGTGCCTAGACCTAAAGGAACCAATATTATTGGTACTAAGTGGATATACAAGAACAAGTCTGATGAACAAGGAGTCATAACTAGAAATAAAGCAAGACTGGTAGCTCAAGGATACGCTCAAGTAGAAGGAGTAGACTTTGATGAAACCTTTGCCCCTGTGGCAAGACTTGAGTCAATCAGATTACTTTTAGGAGTAGCCTGTATCTTGAAGTTCAAGCTATATCAGATGGATGTAAAAAGTGCCTTTTTTAATGGATACATGAATGAGGAAGTATATGTGGAACAACCTAAAGGCTTTGCTGATTCAAATATGCCTAACCATGTCTACAAACTAAGAAAGGCTCTCTATGGTTTGAAACAAGCTCCCAGAGCTTGGTATGAGAGGTTGATTGAATTTCTTACCACAAACGGTTATAGGAAAGGAGGAATAGACAAAACTCTCTTTGTAAAGAATGAAGATGGAAGAATCATGATTGCTCAAATATATGTGGATGACATCGTTTTTGGTGGAATGTCAAATGCAATGGTAAAACACGTTGTCAGTCAAATGCATACTAAGTTTGAAATGAATATGGTTGGAGAATTGACATACTTCCTTGGACTACAAATTAAGCAAATGGAAGACTCCATCTTTCTATCTCAAAGCAAATATGCCAAGAACATTGTAAAAAAGTTTGGAATGAATAATGCTAGTCACAAAAGAACTCCTGCACCAACACACTAAAAGTTATCTAAAGATAAAGCTGGCACAAGTGTTGACCAGAGTTTGTACAGGAGCATGATTGGAAGTCTACTATATCTAAAAGCCAGCAGACCAGATATTGAATTTGCCGTAGGAGTATGTGCTAGATATCAAGCAGAACCCAAGGTAAGTCACACAAACCAAGTCAAGAGATTCTTCAAATATGTAAATGGAACTTCTAACTATGGGATATTATACACTCACGGGTGTGACCCTACACTGTCTAGGTATTGTGATGCTGACTGGGCTGGAAGTGCTGGTGATAGAAAAAGCACATCTGGAGGGTGTTTCTTCTTAGGAAACAATCTCATATCATGATTTAGCAAGAAGCAGAATTGTGTCTCGTTATCAACTGCTGAAGCAGAATACATAGCAGCTGGTAGTAGTTGTTCTCAACTGGTTTGGATGAAACAAATGCTGACTGAATACAATGTTACACAGAATGTCATGACTTTGTACTGTGACAATCTCAGTGCTATCAACATCTTTTATAATCCAATTCAGCATAGCAGAACCAAACATATTGATATCAGTCATCACTTTATTAGAGAACTTGTAGAAGACAAAGTGACCTGCTTGGAACATGTATCCACTGAACTTCAGCTAGTTGACATTTTCACCAAAGCTCTTGAGGCAAACCAGTTTGAAAACATGCGTAGCAAGTTAGGAATCTGTATCTATGAGAAACCATAGATCTCTTTAAAAAAATGATAAGGGGGAAGTTTGCTTTGGCAACTTTTCTAGCCAAACAGGGGGAGTAGTAGTAATGTCACCCCAGAACAACAACTGTGTGTGATCAACAATTTTGAGATGTTTATTTTGTGTTGATCTGTTTGATTGTGCATAGTATAACATTTTATTTCTGTTATACTTGACAGCTGCTTACGTGGTATGGTTGTAGGGGTAGTATAGCCATGTTATGTTCTTTGATGTTTGCTGTAGAAATAGCAGCAACTGTGGTTGATGTATGTATGCTGGTGGTAGTAGTAGTGATTGCATGTTTGCTGTAGAAGTAGCAGCAACTGTGGTTGATGTGCGTATGCTGATGGTAGTAGTAGTGATTGCATGTTTGTGTGGTATGCTATTCTGTATTAACTCTGATTATGTGTGGTTGTGTGTTTTCTGCTGCAAGTGGTTCTCTAATAAGGTGTGACAGGTTGTTTTAGCCAAAAATTTGCTAAAGGGGAAGATTGTAGGTGTTTTCATGTTGGCTGCATTTGTGGTAAAACATACCTGGATGTTTAATGTCTTGACAAATGTCATGACATGCTTTACATGGTGTTATGCAGGTTGCATATGTTTAAGCTAATACATGTTTTTAGTGAATGTCAAGACCGATGTCATGACATCCATGTTTGTCAACAGGAGCTGTTATGTTTTACTATTATGTTTCCTGATTTCTCTCAATCAACAATTTAGGAAACATTTTATTGTGTGCTGAATATTTCTCCTAGAAGATTTCGAATAAAGCATATTCTGTAACAGCCAGATGACGTGTGAATTAGGTTAACTTGGTTAACCCTAATTTGTTTTTTGGAAAGCCCGAGGCCCAGAGGCTGCATATAAGAAGACTGCAATCCTAATTTGGAACAACAGAGCGTATAGAGTATTCAACACCAGAACACAAGTCTTGATGGAATCCATCAATGTTATTATTGACGGCCGACATGGAGAATTCGATGACACAGACGATGTTGGAACATTCCTTGAAATTCAAGCTCATAAGTAAGAACAACCGGAAGACAATAATGATTCTCCCTCAGAACCTGAACCTGAAGCAATCAACAAAGATCCATCTATCAGAATTCAGAAAGATCACCCCAAGGAACTGTTACCCTAGGATTTCGACTTACTAAATAAATGGGCAACTAAGGCCCAAAATTGGCAATTGGGCCTCAATTTGGTGAGAAGGCCCTAAATTGGTAATTGGGCCTCAATTAAATAATTACATTGCCATTTGGGTCGAAGTGGTTCGACCAAATAACGCTTAGTAGTCGAAGCTGTTCGACTAGAAAGATGATCAGAGGCTTCAGCGTTCGACCAAACCAAAAGGATGCGAAGACTTAAGGTTTTTTGGCTGCAGAAACTGAAGTGGAGGTCGAGAGGCAGTAGAAGTTAAGAGGCAGTTCCAGGCAGTTTTTCTGGCAGTTCTGACAGGACGCGTGGAAGTCTCACAATTGAAGATCTTGCATGTCGAAGACACGTGTTGACTGATAGCCAGTCGACCGTTAGTAGTAGTTATTTTATTTTTCTATTTATGCAAGTTTTATAGGAATAGTTAGGGGTCCGCATTTTCTACATACACACGAGTAAACTCAAATCTCTGCGCAATGAGTAATGAGTGCAACTTTGGAATGTACGTATGCGTACCAGTTTAATTAAATGCAATCATTTTACACTACATTTTATTTTTCAGTGCACATTTACTCTCATTCTTTTTTATTGCTTTGATTTACTTTAAAGCCTTTAATTTCAGTGTTTACTTTTACGTTAAAGTCACTATTTTACATCTAATACAAATCAGATACACATAACATAACAAAATTAAGAAATCAGTCCTGGAGTATTCTAGTTGACTCCGCAAAGTAACCTTTAAAAAGGAAACTATCGTTGAATCCGTTACGACCGCCGTTTCATGGAATGATACCTCCACCAGGTTTTAACCCTCAGTTTGGAATGCCCACGTCTATGATGCAAGGTTTGCACACAAATCCTTCATTATATTCTGACAGCATGATGGCTACAAGCACATCAAGTCTGAGGGGTCGACCCATAAGTATGGGATATAATCACCAGGTTTTGCCATCTTTAAGTACTACGTCAATGTTGTCAAGTCGACAACAAATGGACGAAAGTAATCATGAAATGGTGAATGCCCTTACTCAACAAATGGGAACTGTTTTTACTCCCATGATAAATAACACGAATCAAAGTTATGAAATATTGGCGGGACAAATGGCCAGAATTGCAGATTTCTTTGGAGCGCCCCCACAACCAAACCTTTCGACTACTCAAGGGTCGAATGTGAGAGGGGTCGAACCTATAGGACAAGGAGATCAAATTGAGCAAGAGATCCCTAGAATAGTACAAAGGCATCAAGATGCTGACCAGGTTCTTAGGAACATCCAGCAAGATGTCAATGTTGGACACAATAATATCTCTAATGTAGTCGAACAAATTTTAGTCCAAAATGGGATAAATGTAGGTTTGCATAGACCAAATTTCGTTTCCCCGTTGTCAGAATATGTAAGGCAAACAGAATTGCCTGGGGGGTGGAATGTCCCAAAATTCACCAAATTTGCTGGAGAGACTGGCGAGTCGACGGTCGAACATATTGCTAGGTTCCAGACAGAGGCTGGAGAAATAGCAAACAATGAAAATCTAAAGATGAAGTATTTTCCAAGTTCTTTAACGAAAAATGCATTTACTTGGTTCACGACCTTGTCTCCCCAATCTTTGTTCTCATGGAACCAATTAGAACGATTGTTTCATGAACAATTTTATATGGGACAGTCGAAAATTAGCTTGAAAGAATTAGCAGGAGTTAGACGAAAGGGTACAGAACCAGTCGATGACTATCTAAACTGTTTTAGGTTACTGAAAGCTAGATGTTTTACACAAATTCCTGAACATGAGTTAGTCGAAATGGATGCAGGTGGGTTAGATTTTTCCATAAGGAAGAAATTAGACACCCAACATTTGAGAGACATGGCACAACTGGCAGAAAGAGTACGCCAGGTCGAAAGGCTAAAGGCTGAAAAGGCTAGGGCTAATAAGTATCATAAGAAAGAGAAAATAGCTTATGTTACTACAGGTGAGTTCGACTCTAATAGTGACGATGAATACGAAGAGGGAGAGGTTAACGTGGCTGAATTAAAGCCAGGACCACCTTATATTTGTAAATTGCTTAGACCTTCAAAAGATAAAAATCTGGTTGAAAGTAAAAATGAGAAATTCTCTAGTAAAACGTATTCATTTGATATAACGAAATGTGATGAAATATTTGATTTGTTGGTTTCTGATGGGCAAATCATAGTACCCCCGGGACTTAAAAATCCTCCTCTTGAACAAAAGAAAAAAAGAGGATTTTGTAAATTTCATAATTTATTGGGTCATAAAACTTCTCAATGTGTCCTTTTCAGGGATTTAGTGCAAAAAGCTTTAAAAGAAGGAAGGTTACAGTTTGGAGAAAAGCCAAAGTCATCAATGCAAGTTGATACTGATCCTTTGCAAGTCGAAGAGGCTCACTATACTGAGCTTGCTGATGTGATGATGGTCGAGACTACTGATGGTTTCGTTAGAAAGCAAAACGGCGCTACTGATGGCAAAGTTTTGAACATGGTTTATCCTTAACCAAAAGAGAGTCTTTTGAAATTCCTCGAGAGATGTCACAATAATAACTCTCAAGTTGGATTATGCCCAAGGTGTGATGCTGTTTTCAATGTCGATGCTGCAAATAAAGTGAGGTTCGACCCTCGTCGAGGCAAGAATCGTCAATTCATGTATACAGGAGAAAATAGTGGTCGAAAGGCTGGAGAATACAGGAAGATGTTTGAAAAACCAAGGACTTTCCGTCCCAAGACGGATGTCCCTGAAGACAAATGGGTGAAACCCATTAACTTCAGAGGTAAACGTCCAGAATGGCAGATTCAAGGCGATGGAACCAATGCTGAAGGTTCTTGGACTGATAGTGGATCTAAAAGAAAAGATTACATATCTCCAAACTACAAAGGAAAGAACCCCATGACTCGAACGCAATGGAGGCGTTACCAAAGAAGCCACAAGAATGGACAAGAGGGTTCAAAAATGGTGCAGGCAGGATTTTCTCACTATCAGGCAAAACCCTTTCATAGGAAGTTGACTGAGGAGCAGGCTAAAATAGCAAATGAAAGATTAGCTGCTGGGATGATCCTAGGAAAGAAATTGATCAAAGAATTGGTCGACGACGATGCTCCAATCTCAAATACAGAAAAAGAGCCTGAGTATTCTCCATTGTCAGACGAAGAAGTCGACGATAACTCTGACATAGAGTCAGATGAATTGCTAATCGACTGTGGGATTGTTTCTGTACTCCTGGCTGAGTTCGACAGAATCTCTGAGGTATCTGAAAATGAAGATGATTTTCTTCCTGACGAGAATGTGGAAGAAACACCTGTTTGTTACTACGTGATGGGAAAAGGAGTGGTAGAAGAGCAAAAGGCTGTGTTTGAGAGGCCAGGTCGAGGAATGATGTATCATTTGAAGCCTTTATTCATAAGGGCGAAAGTGGATGGTGTTCCAATAAACAAAGTGTTTGTCGATGGTGGGGCTGCTGTAAACTTAATGCCCTATTCTTCACTTCAGAAAGTGGGAAAGTCGGATAAGGACTTAAGACCCCATAATATGGTACTGTCAAATTATGATGGCAAGACAAGTGGAATACTTGGAGTAATTCAAGTAAAACTAGCTGTTGGTTCGTCTGTCAGGTCAACCGTCTTCATGGTGATTGCATCGCAGGCAAATTTTAAACTGCTGTTGGGTCGAGAATGGATCCATGGTATTGGGGCAGTTCCTTCCACCTTACATCAGCGTGTGGCCATTTGGAGGTCAGATGGTATAGTGGAGAATATTGAAGCTGACCAAAGTTATTACAAAACTGAAAGTGGTCGCAAACACTTTGACCAGCATTTGGCAAATGTAGCTCCTTGCTACAAAGCAGAAGATGTATATCCTTCTGATGAAAGTGTGTCTAAGTATCTGAACTTAGACCCAAATTATGGTTTCATTTGGAATAAAGAAGATCCTAATGAACCATTGAACCATGAAAGTCCTCCAGAGCAGAGGACGACAATCAAAGACGATGACCACTGAGTCAGAATACCTGGCTCGAATAACGGCCTATTTGGCCGAGAACAAAGAAAAAGCGGCTTTAGAAGCCGAACTAGAGAAAAATATGACGATTGAGGCCATGATAGTAAAAAGTGAAAACGATCAAGAAGTCGATCACCAAGTCGAACGACTCGACGGGATATACGATGACGAACCTTTAGGTTTCGAAATGGATCCATCAGGATCGGTAAAAAGGATGCAAGCTCAAGATCCTCTTGAGGAAATTGACTTAGGTGATGGAGTCATTAAAAGGCCTACTTATGTAATTACAAGGCTTACAAGTGACCTAAAGACCAAGTTGACTCGACTTTTGAAAGAATACAAAGATTGTTTTGCATGGGATTACAATGAAATGCCTGGTTTAAGTCGACAGGTGGTGGAGCATCGACTACCATTAAACCCAGGGAAGAAACCTATCAAGCAGCTTCCTAGAAGATTTGCGCCAGAGGTTATGGAAAAAATCAAAATAGAATTGAAAGATTGCTGAAAAGCAAGTTTATTCGAACTTCGAGGTATGTCGAATGGTTAGCTAATATAGTGCCTGTCATAAAGAAAAATGGCAGCCTTCGTGTATGCATCGATTTCAGAGATTTAAATAAGGCTACTCCTAAAGATGAATATCCCATGCCAGTTGCTGAAATGTTAGTCGACTCTGCAGCCGGATTTGAATATCTCAGTTTATTGGATGGATATTCAGGCTATAACCAAATTTTTATAGCTGACGAAGATGTACCTAAGACGGCGTTTCGATGCCCAGGTGCTTTAGGAACTTATGAATGGGTGGTGATTCCTTTTGGTTTAAAAAAAGCTGGAGCTACATACCAACGAGCCATGAATTCCATGTTTCATGATTTTATTGACAAGTTTATGCAGGTTTATATTGATGATATTGTAATAAAATCTGACTCTGAAAATGGTCATTTAGACCATCTTCGACAATCTTTTGAACGTATGAGGAAATATGGACTCAAAATGAACCCTTTAAAATGTGCTTTTGGTGTACATGCAGGGGATTTCCTAGGCTTCGTGGTTCACAAGAAAGGCATTGAGATAAAACCAAAATAAGACGAAAGCAATCTTGGAGCTAAAGGCGCCAGAAACAAAGAAACAACTCCAGTCATTGTTGGGGAAGATTAATTTCTTGAGGAGATTCATCTCAAATCTAAGTGGCAAAACAAAGATATTTTCACCACTTGTGAAACTCAAGAACCAAGATCAATTCAAATGGGAACAAGAACATCAAAAGGCATTCGACCAAATAAAAGCTTATTTAACTAAGCCTCCTATTTTGTTACCCCCCAATAGGACAAAGAGTATGAAATTATACATAGCTGCATCAGGCTCGACAATTGGGAGTATGTTGTCCCAAGAAGATGATAATGGCGTCGAAAGAGCCATATATTATCTAAGTCGAACCCTAGTAGATGCTGAAACTAGGTATAATGATATTGAAAAATTGTGCTTATGCCTGTATTTCTCGTGTAACAAACTTAAGCAATATATAAAGCCTGTTGATGTGTATGTGTCTTCTCATTTTGATATTATTAAACATATGTTGTCTAAACCAATTTTGCATAGTCAAATTGGTAAGTGGGCCTTAGCGCTAACTGAATTCTCCTTAACATATGTTCCTTTAAAAGCTATGAAAGAACAAGTTGTGGCTGATTTTATAGTCGACCATGGGTTAGTCGAATTGTCTGTAAATCAAGTCGAGCAAACTAATTGGAAATTGTTTTTTGATGGTTCTAGTCACAAAAATGGGTCAGACATTGGAGTCCTAATTATTTCCCCTAAGGGACTTCCAACTAAGTTCCATTACAAAATGAAAGAAGTATGCTCTAATAATGAAGTCGAATATGAAGCCTTGATTACTGGTTTGAAAGCCCTAATAGATTTGGGGGCAACCCGGGTTGAGATTCGAGGTGATTCCGAATTAGTGATTCGACAAATCAAGAAATAGTATAAGTGCATTAAAGAAAATCTAATAATTTATTATGCAATCGTGATACGCTTATTAGAAAGCTTCGAACATGTTGAGATCTTGCATGTACCGAGATCCAACAATTACATTGCCAATGAATTGGCACAAATTGCTTCTGGGTATAGAGTTTCTAAAGACAAGTTGGAAGATATGGTCGAGATCAAGAATAAAGAAACTCATGAAGTATTATATAAATTGGGTCGATTGTCGACGTCAAAAGTCGAGGGGGTAGATGATGATGTTGAAATTAAAAATTTGTATGCCTTGGAAATTTTTGCCATCGACAATCTGACTAATGCTGAGGATGTATTGTTGAAAATTCACATATGTGGAACAACCTAAAGGCTTTGCTGATTCAAATATGCCTAACCATGTCTACAAACTAAGAAAGGCTCTCTATGGTTTGAAACAAGCTCCCAGAGCTTGGTATGAGAGGTTGATTGAATTTCTTACCACAAACGGTTATAGGAAAGGAGGAATAGACAAAACTCTCTTTGTAAAGAATGAAGATGGAAGAATCATGATTGCTCAAATATATGTGGATGACATCGTTTTTGGTGGAATGTCAAATGCAATGGTAAAACATGTTGTCAGTCAAATGCATACTAAGTTTGAAATGAATATGGTTGGGGAATTGACATACTTCCTTGGACTACAAATTAAGCAAATGGAAGACTCCATCTTTCTATCTCAAAGCAAATATGCCAAGAACATTGTCAAAAAGTTTGGAATGAATAATGCTAGTCACAAAAGAACTTCTGCACCAACACACTTAAAGTTATCTAAAGATAAAGCTGGCACAAGTGTTGACCAGAGTTTGTACAGGAGCATGATTGGAAGTCTACTATATCTAACAGCCAGCAGACCAGATATTGAATTTGCCGTAGGAGTATGTGCTACATATCAAGCAGAACCCAAGGTAAGTCACACAAACCAAGTCAAGAGATTCTTCAAATATGTAAATGGAACTTCTAACTATGGGATATTATACACTCACGGGTGTGATCCTACACTGTCTAGGTATTGTGATGCTGACTGGGCTGGAAGTGCTGATGATAGAAAAAGCACATCTGGAGGGTGTTTCTTCTTAGGAAACAATCTCATATCATGATTTAGCAAGAAGCAGAATTATGTCTCGTTATCAACTGCTGAAGCAGAATACATAGCAGCTGGTAGTAGTTGTTCTCAACTGGTTTGGATGAAACAAATGCTGACTGAATACAATGTTACACAGAATGTCATGACTTTGTACTGTGACAATCTCAGTGCTATCAACATCTTCTATAATCCAATTCAGCATAGCAGAACCAAACATATTGATATCAGTCATCACTTTATTAGAGAACTTGTAGAAGACAAAGTGACCTGCTTGGAACATGTATCCACTGAACTTCAGCTAGTTGACATTTTCACCAAAGCTCTTGAGGCAAACCAGTTTGAAAACTTGCGTAGCAAGTTAGGAATCTGTATCTATGAGGAACCATAGATCTCTTTAAAAAAATGAGAAGGGGGAAGTTTGCTTTGGCAACTGTTCTGGCCAAACAGGGGGAGTAGTAGTAATGTCACCCCAAAACAACAACTGTGTGTGATCAACAATTTTGAGATGTTTATTTTGTGTTGATCTGTTTGATTGTGCATAGTATAACATTTTATTTCTGTTATACTTGACAGCTGCTTACGTGGTATGGTTGTAGGGGTAGTATAGCCATGTTATGTTCTTTGATGTTTGCTGTAGAAATAGCAGCAACTGTGGTTGATGTATGTATGCTGATGGTAGTAGTAGTGATTGCATGTTTGCTGTAGAAGTAGCAGCAACTGTGGTTGATGTGCGTATGCTGATGGTAGTAGTAGTGATTGCATGTTTGTGTGGTATGCTATTTTGTATTAACTCTGATTATGTGTGGTTGTGTGTTTTCTGCTGCAAGTGGTTCTCTGATATGGTGTGACAGGTTGTTTTAGCCAAAAATTTGCTAAAGGGGAAGATTGTAGGTGTTTTCATGTTGGCTGCATTTGTGGTAAAACATACCTGGATGTTTAATGTCTTGACAAATGTCATGACATGCTTTACATGGTGTTATGCAGGTTGCATATGTTTAAGCTAATACATGTTTTTAGTGAATGTCATGACCGATGTCATGACATCCATGTTTGTCAACAGGAGCTGTTATGTTTTACTATTATGTTTCCTGATTTCTCTCAATCAACAATTTAGGAAACATTTTATTGTGTGCTGAATATTTCTCCTAGAAGATTTCGAATAAAGCATATTCTGTAACAGCCAGATGACGTGTGAATTAGGTTAACTTGGTTAACCCTAATTTGTTTTTTGGAAAGCCCGAGGCCTAGAGGCTGCATATAAGAAGACTGCAATCCTAATTTGGAACAACAGAGCGTATAGAGTATTCAACACCAGAACACAAGTCTTGATGGAATCCATCAATGTTATTGTTGACGGCCGACATGGAGAATTCGATGACACAGAGGATGTTGGAACATTCCTTGAAATTCAAGCTCATAAGTAAGAACAACCGGAAGACAATAATGATTCTCCCTCAGAACCTGGACCTGAAGCAATCAACAAAGATCCATCTATCAGAATTCAGAAAGATCACCCCAAGGAACTTATAATAGGTAATCCCAATAGTGGCATAAGACCAGATCAAGAAGAACCATTGCCAACTCATGCTTTTTATCCAAAATTGAACCAAATAATGTGAAGGAAGCCTTGACAGATGAGTTTTGGATCAGTGCCATGCAAGATGAACTTGAGCAGTTCCAAAGAAATGAAGTATGGGAACTGGTGCCTAGACCTAAAGGAACCAATATTATTGGTACTAAGTGGATATACAAGAACAAGTCTGATGAACAAGGAGTCATAACTAGAAATAAAGCAAGACTGGTAGCTCAAGGATACGCTCAAGTAGAAGGAGTAGACTTTGATGAAACCTTTGCCCCTGTGGCAAGACTTGAGTCAATCAGATTACTTTTAGGAGTAGCCTGTATCTTGAAGTTCAAGCTATATCAGATGGATGTAAAAAGTGCCTTTTTGAATGGATACTTGAATGAGGAAATATATGTGGAACAACCTAAAGGCTTTGTTGATTCAAATCTGCCTAACCATGTCTACAAACTAAGAAAGGCTCTCTATGGTTTGAAACAAGCTCCTAGAGCTTGGTATGAGAGGTTGACTGAATTTCTTACCACAAACGATTATAGGAAAGGAGGAATAGACAAAACTCTCTTTGTAAAGAATGAAGATGGAAGAATCATGATTGCTCAAATATATGTGGATGACATCGCTTTTGGTGGAATGTCAAATGCAATGGTAAAACACGTTGTCAGTCAAATGCATACTAAGTTTGAAATGAATATGGTTGGAGAATTGACATACTTCCTTGGACTATAAATTAAGCAAATGGAAGACTCCATCTTTCTATCTCAAAGCAAATATGCCAAGAACATTGTCAAAAAGTTTGGAATGAATAATGCTAGTCACCAAAGAACTCCTGCACCAACACACTTAAAGTTATCTAAAGATAAAGCTGGCACAAGTGTTGACCAGAGTTTGTACAGGAGCATGATTGGAAGTCTACTATATCTAACAGCCAGCAGACCAGATATTGCATTTGCAGTAGGAGTATGTGCAAGATATCAAGCAGAATCCAAGGTAAGTCACTTAAACCAAGTCAAAAGATTCTTCAAATATGTAAATGGAACTTCTGACTATGGCATATTATACACTCACGGGTGTGACCCTACCCTGTCTAGGTATTATGATGCTGACTGGGCTGGAAGTGCTGATTATAGAAAAAGCACATGTGGAGGGTGTTTCTTCTTAGGAAACAATATCATATCATGGTTTAGCAAGAAGCAGAATTGTGTCTCGTTATCAACTGCTATAGAAGAATACATAGCAGCTGGTAGTAGTTGTTCTCAACTGGTTTGGATGAAACAAATGCTGACTGAATACAATGTTACACAGAATGTCATGACTTTGTACTGTGACAATCTCAGTGCTATCAACATCTTCCAGAATCAAATTCAGCATAGCAGAACCAAACATATTGATATCAGTCATCACTTTATTAGAGAACTTGTAGAAGACAAAGTGACCTGCTTGGAACATGTATCCACTGAACTTCAGCTAGTTGACATTTTCACCAAAGCTCTTGATGCAAACCAGTTTGAAAACTTGCGAAGCAAGTTAGGAATCTGTATCTATGAGGAACCATAGATCTCTTTAAAAAAAATGAGAAGGGGGAAGTTTGCTTTGGCAACTTTTCTGGCCAAACAGGGGGAGTAGTAGTAATGTCACCCCAGAACAACAAGTGTGTGTGATTAAAAATTTTGATATGTTTATTTTGTGTTGATCTATTTGATTGTGCATAGTATAACATTTTATTTCTGTTATACTTGACAGCTGCTTACGTGGTATGGTTCTAGGGGTAGTATAGCCATGTTATGTTCTTTGATGTTTGCTGTAGAAATAGCAGCAACTGTGGTTGATGTATGTATGCTGATGGTAGTAGTAGTGATTGCATGTTTGCTGTAGAAATAGCAGCAACTGTGGTTGATGTGCGTATGCTGATGGTAGTAGTAGTGATTGCATGTTTGTGTGGTATGCTATTCTGTATTAACTCTGATTATGTGTGGTTGTGTGTTTTCTGCTGCAAGTGGTTCTCTGATATGGTGTGACAGGTTGTTTTAGCCAAAAATTTGCTAAAGGGGAAGATTGTAGGTGTTTTCATGTTGGCTGCATTTGTGGTAAAACATACCTGGATGTTTAATGTCTTGACAAATGTCATGACATGCTTTACATGGTGTTATGCAGGTTGCATATGTTTAAGCTAATACATGTTTTTAGTGAATGTCATGACCGATGTCATGACATCCATGTTTGTCAACAGGAGCTGTTATGTTTTACTATTATGTTTCCTGATTTCTCTCAATCAACAATTTAGGAAACATTTTATTGTGTGCTGAATATTTCTCCTAGAAGATTTCGAATAAAGCATATTCTGTAACAGCCAGATGACGTGTGAATTAGGTTAACTTGGTTAACCCTAATTTGTTTTTTGGAAAGCCCGAGGCCTAGAGGCTGCATATAAGAAGACTGCAATCCTAATTTGGAACAACAGAGCGTATAGAGTATTCAACACCAGAACACAAGTCTTGATGGAATCCATCAATGTTATTGTTGACGGCCGACATGGAGAATTCGATGACACAGAGGATGTTGGAACATTCCTTGAAATTCAAGCTCATAAGTAAGAACAACCGGAAGACAATAATGATTCTCCCTCAGAACCTGGACCTGAAGCAATCAACAAAGATCCATCTATCAGAATTCAGAAAGATCACCCCAAGGAACTTATCATAGGTAATCCCAATAGTGGCATAAGACCAGATCAAGAGGAACCATTGCCAACTCATGCTTTTTATCCAAAATTGAACCAAATAATGTGAAGGACGCCTTGACAGATGAGTTTTGGATCAGTGCCATGCAAGATGAACTTGAGCAGTTCCAAAGAAATGAAGTATGGGAACTGGTGCCTAGACCTAAAGGAACCAATATTATTGGTACTAAGTGGATATACAAGAACAAGTCTGATGAACAAGGAGTCATAACTAGAAATAAAGCAAGACTGGTAGCTCAAGGATACGCTCAAGTAGAAGGAGTAGACTTTGATGAAACCTTTGCCCCTGTGGCAAGACTTGAGTCAATCAGATTACTTTTAGGAGTAGCCTGTATCTTGAAGTTCAAGCAATATCAGATGGATGTAAAAAGTGCCTTTTTGAATGGATACTTGAATGAGGAAATATATGTGGAACAACCTAAAGGCTTTGTTGATTCAAATCTGCCTAACCATGTCTACAAACTAAGAAAGGCTCTCTATGGTTTGAAACAAGCTCCTAGAGCTTGGTATGAGAGGTTGACTGAATTTCTTACCACAAACGGTTATAGGAAAGGAGGAATAGACAAAACTCTCTTTGTAAAGAATGAAGATGGAAGAATCATGATTGCTCAAATATATGTGGATGACATCGCTTTTGGTGGAATGTCAAATGCAATGGTAAAACACGTTGTCAGTCAAATGCATACTAAGTTTGAAATGAATATGGTTGGAGAATTGACATACTTCCTTGGACTACAAATTAAGCAAATGGAAGACTCCATCTTTCTATCTCAAAGCAAATATGCCAAGAACATTGTCAAAAAGTTTGGAATGAATAATGCTAGTCACAAAAGAACTCCTGCACCAACACACTTAAAGTTATCTAAAGATAAAGCTGGCACAAGTGTTGACCAGAGTTTGTACAGGAGCATGATTGGAAGTCTACTATATCTAACAGCCAGCAGACCAGATATTGCATTTGCAGTAGGAGTATGTGCTAGATATCAAGCAGAATCCAAGGTAAGTCACTTAAACCAAGTCAAAAGATTCTTCAAATATGTAAATGGAACTTTTGACTATGGCATATTATACACTCACGGGTGTGACCCTACCCTGTCTGGGTATTATGATGCTGACTGGGTTGGAAGTGCTGATTATAGAAAAAACACATGTGGAGGGTGTTTCTTCTTAGGAAACAATATCATATCATGGTTTAGCAAGAAGCAGATTTGTGTCTCGTTATCAACTGCTGAAGAAGAATACATAGCAGCTGGTAGTAGTTGTTCTCAACTGGTTTGGATGAAACAAATGCTGACTGAATACAATGTTACACAGAATGTCATGACTTTGTACTGTGACAATCTCAGTGCTATCAACATCTTCCAGAATCCAATTCAGCATAGCAGAACCAAACATATTGATATCAGTCATCACTTTATTAGAGAACTTGTAGAAGACAAAGTGACCTGCTTGGAACATGTATCCACTGAACTTCAGCTAGTTGACATTTTCACCAAAGCTCTTGATGCAAACCAGTTTGAAAACTTGCGAAGCAAGTTAGGAATCTGTATCTATGAGGAACCATAGATCTCTTTAAAAAAAATGAGAAGGGGGAAGTTTGCTTTGGCAACTTTTCTGGCCAAACAGGGGGAGTAGTAGTAATGTCACCCCAGAACAACAAGTGTGTGTGATCAAAAATTTTGATATGTTTATTTTGTGTTGATCTGTTTGATTGTGCATAGTATAACATTTTATTTCTGTTATACTTGACAGCTGCTTACGTGGTATGGCTGTAGGGGTAGTATAGCCATGTTATATGCTTTGATGTTTGCTGTAGAAGTAGCAGCAACTGTGGTTGATGTATGTATGCTGATGGTAGTAGTAGTGATTGCATGTTTGCTGTAGAAGTAGCAGCCGCTGTGGTTGATGTGTGTATGCTGATGGTAGTAGTAGTGATTGCATGTTTGTGTGGTATGCTATTCTGTATTAGCTCTGATTATGTGTGGTTGTTTGTTTTCTGCTGCAAGTGGTTCTCTGATATGGTGTGACAGGTTGTTTTAGCCAAAAATTTGATAAAGGGGGAGATTGTAGGTGTTTTCATGTTGGCTGCATTTGTGGTAAAACATACCTGGATGTTTAATGTCTTGACAAATGTCATGACATGCTTTACATGGTGTTATGCAGGTTGCATATGTTTAAGCTAATACATGTTTTTAGTGAATGTCATGACCGATGTCATGACATCCATGTTTGTCAGCAGGAGCTGTTATGTTTTACTATTTTGTTTCCTGATTTCTCTCAATCTACAATTTAGGAAACATTTTATTGTGTGTTGAATATTTCTCCTAGAAGATTTCGGATACAGCATATTCTGTAACAGCCTGATGACGTGTGAATTAGGTTAACTTGGTTAACCCTAATTTGTTTCTTGGAAAGCCCGAGGCCCAAGAGCTGCATATAAGAAGATTGCAATCCTAATTTGGAATGCAGAGAGATTTGTTAACTGTGAAGAACCCTAGTTCTGTGTCTATGTGTTTAGTCTCTTGTACTCCAAGCAATTGTCTTTTGATGATTGTATTGGAATAGGTTGTTTTTGTACTTTGTCACTCTAAGCTTTTAAGCACAAGTGTGTGTCTCTTGATTGAAGCTTTTAAGCAAGATCAAGGTGTTTTTTTTTTAAGTGTGTCTTCTTTCTCCTTTTATTAAAGTTTGTTTGTAATCATTGTAGTGATTGAGGGGGAGTGAGTGGAGATACTCAGGTCTAGGACTAGATTGGAATTGCATTGGGTAGGTCTTAAGTGAGGAGTTGTAAACGGGGGAGTTTATCTCTGAATTAATACTGCTTATATTGGATTCCCTCCCTGGCTTGGTAGCCCCCAGAGTAGGTTGGTTGAACCGAACTGGGTGAACAATTCGTTATGTTCTTTACTGCTTTATGCTTTTATGTTTTAAAGTATTATTCTGTGTTATTGTAGATGTCATAACATCCAGTACGACATCGCTTGTGAGTTACTAGAATTTTCACCCATCATCATGCCAACCCTTAGAGTGTAAGAACCCCACCCTTACCTTTCAAAAGCTTCACCTTCTTTAGTGGAGTTCTTATCCTTCATGACCTAGCTTTCCTCTTTCTTCATTTCTTTCTCTTCTTTCTCTTTTTTCTCTTATTTCTCTTCTCTCTCTTCTTTTCACCAAAATAAGTTATGAGACCCAATCTCTAAAACCCAAACCTTTACTATCTCACTAATGGGCTTAACCTATAACCCATCCATTGTGTTATATTTCTTCCACTTAGGCCCAATTCATAATATTCCTCTAATTACTCAATTAAGCCAAATAACACACATAAATAAATAATCACATAACATAACGAATATTAATTCCTACAATATTCCCTAACTACAATCGATCCATAACGCAAATAATACCAACTCGCAATTGTATTTCTCCGACTAATCCGACCACAACTTAACTGCTCAAATCAACACATTAATCCAATTACGCCTTTAGAATAATATCGATAAACCCCGACTTCAACTAATTCCAACGAATAAATCCTTGATCAATTTAGTTAAATAATTAATTAAATTCGGAGCGTTACAATGTTCTTCTTGTGAAAGGACTAACTGTTAATCTTATCATCATTAGTCAATTTTGTGACCAAGGATTGTTAGTCAATTTCTCAAAATCAGAATGTTTAGTCAAAGATGATAAATATGCTATTTTGATGAAGGGTATAAGATCTAAATACAACTGTTATATGTGGGAACCTCAAATAACATCTTATTCTTCCACATGTTTAATAACCAAGGAGGATGAAGTGAAGCTATGGTACGAGAAGCTTGGACACCTTCATCTCAAAAGAAAAAAGGAAGTCATATCTGAAGGAGCTATTAGATGAATGCCAGAACTCAAGGTTGAGGAAAGGAAAGTCTATGGTGAGTGTGATATTAGGAAGCAAACTGAGATGTCAAACCCAATGCTGCAACATCATACCACTTCCAAAGTGCTAGAACTTCTTCGTATGGATTTAATGGGACCAGTGCATATAGAGAGCTTGGGTGGAAAGAGGTATGTCTATGTGGTTATAGATGACTTTTGTCGGTTTACATAGGTGATCTTTCTTATAGAAAAACCAGACACCTTTGAAGTCTTCAAAGATCTGTGTCAAAGTACTCAAAAGGAGAAAAGTAGTGTGACTGTCATGGTTAGGAGTGACCATGACAAGGAATTTGAGAATTCAAATTTCTCTAAATTTTACGCTTAGAAGATATCAGTCTTGAATTTTCTTTTTCCATCACTTCTCAACAAGATGGAATTACTGAGCAAAACACTAGGGCTATACAAGAATAAGCTAGAGTCATGCTTCATGCTAAGAAATTTCCATTGTAGTTTTAGGATGAGGCTATGAATATTGCATACTATAATCATAATACGGTCACTTTAAGGGCAGACACTTCAGCAGCTCTCTATGAATTATGTAAAGGAAGAAATCCTACAGTCAAAGACTTTCATATCTTTGGAAGTAAATGTTATATCTTGAATGACAAAGATCAAAAGGATAAGATGGATCCCATAAGTGATGAAGGGATATTTGTGGGTTATTCTTCAAACAACAAAGCTTTTAAAGTGTTTAACTCCATAACTAGAGTTACAATGGAACCTATAAGTGTGGTGATTGATGATTCAATCACTGAAAAAGAGATGGATATCGAAGACAATGTTGGAACATATTCTGTGAAGACTGATGAGGCAGGAAGAGGAGGAATTTGTGAGTTCGTAAGTATTGAATTTGATAATTCTTAACTCACTTTAGGTCTCTCTATTAGAGTTCAGATAGAACATTCCAAGAAAATCATTACAAGAAGCCTTAATAAAGGGACATCATTCAATTAAATATGGAAATACCAAATTCATATATTGTCTCTAAACTTGAGCCAATGATGAGTCTTATTATTCAAGAAAAGAATATATATTGAAATATATCATTAGAATAAGTTTTTGTAGTGTGTTGTAATCTCACAGCACAAAATTCATGCTGAAAAGTTTTTGCAATGCCAAGAGGGATAGTAATGCTGATGGATGTTTCTCTTTGAGAAACAATCTGATTTCTTAGTTTAATAAGAAGCAAATATGTGCTTCTTGGTGTATTGCTGAAGCTGAATATGGTGAAACAAGAAGAAGTTACTCTCAACTAGTGTGGCTGAAACAGATGTTGAAGCATCATAATGTCAAGACAAATGTCATGACATTACATTATGAAGATTTGAATAAGATTAAATATTTCATTCAACATAGCTCGAACAAGAACTCTGATCGTCATAGTCACCTCATCAGGTATCTTCGTGAAGGAAAGGTTGTTATAGAAATTCTGGTATGACAGACTCGGATGTCATTCACGATGTCAAGACAACTGATATGTTATTAATGTAGTAGAGGCATAATAGAAAGATCCCTTATTTATTAATTACTCCTAAACCGGAGTCAATGAGACCTGGGATCACATGCGTTCAATAAACATAACCATATTGAAACAAGTATATGGTTCTGTTCAGGAACAGTTAACACTTCTGAACCCGATATTATAAACGATGTCATAACATTCATAACTGAACAAACAATGCAGAAGATAAATAACACAGTTAATTGTTAACCCAGTTCAGTCTAACTACCTACTCTGGGGGCTACCAAGCCAAGAAGAAGATTTCACTATCAGTAGTACTATTTTATGTAAAAAACCTCTGGTTTACTGATAAATAACCTCTGGTTTACCTAGTCACTACCCAATGCAACCTTTATCTCAGAAATCCATCCAAGACAAGAGAACCTCTGCTCACTCCCTGGTGATACCTAACTGTTACAACCCTGCAACAGCTATTTAAACAATTAACAATGCACAATAACTTGATCTTGCTTCACAACTTCGATCAAGAACACAATACTCATCTCTTACCTACAGGTTTCGAGTGAGGACAATCACTTCTCTTACCTACAGGTTTCGAGAAGGACATGGCAGCCATCCCACAACCTGGGTGGTCTACCTATAGAAACCCTAATGACTACATCGTTTATAAACAAGGTTTTCTATATCAAACTAGGTTACAAAGATTCCTATTTATAACCTGATCCCAATTGGACTTGGGCTTACAAATCGCAACACTCCTTGCTGTTAAAAATATGTAGAAATATTCTGCTACAAATAAGGTCTTTTAATCATGAGTTTCCTAATTTATCTCCTAAATTAGAAACTGCTGAATCTTCAATCTTCTGATCTGATTCTTCAAATATTCTTTTGACCTTTAAATTTGCGCCACATAGGATTACAAAATATTCTTTGAACATCCTGTATCTGTTGAGTACAAACTGAATCTTCCTTCCAGTTCTGCTGGCGCGATGTCATGAGTTAATGTCATGACATTCCATATAACATCTTGCTTGTACCTGTTTTGTTCTTTTTATATTTGCAAGATTCACAATTATACCTTTTGCTGCTATTATATGTCTTAGCCAAACATTAGACAATAATACAGAACAGACAGAACATCAACAATCTCCCCCTTTGGCTTATTTTTGGCTAAAACTATTCTTTTAACAGTCAGCAGCAACTTTAACTTTCTAGAAAACAACAACTTGGTCATGTTTGCTTCCAGTAGCAAAATCAGCATCAGTATATCTCCCCCTTTTTAGCCATAATATGACAAAGATCGAACCTATGTCATAAATTGTAATGGAATATTAACAGTTAATCATGGGAGATACCTATTGTTTGTATCTAGAAATCCACTGCTAGCTCGAGTTTTCAAGGAAACCAAGACTGGATTCTTGCCGTTATTCCTTGTAACTCAGAACATAAATCACAATTGTGTTCATAACTCAGATCACAAATCACAACGAAAATGATTCCTATACTGAAGGTTGTATATAGTGGAACATCTTTGTTGTTATTGCAGAAAAACCCATGGTAGAGACCATCAACATCCCTAGCCCGTGTTTTTCTTTTTCTGAAGAGGTTTTGGTACAACAACCCATCATTATACCAAACCCAGACACGACTCACAAGAACACACACGAACGACATTTTGAGAGAGTTTTATTTCTGCAATTCATGGAGACGCTATTATATAGCCATTGGAGATTATAGGAAATAACGATGGTCTTTGGTCTTGTTCAATGGTCAAACGGTTAATTAGGAAACAGTTCCAAAAGAAATTACTCTTTCCAAAGCAGTTTTTTGACTGTTTTTCTGATAGGAGTTATCTTGAAATACCAGTGCATGCATAGTCATTGATTGTACTTTACACCGACCATTGATATGTAGATAAACTTCAAGTCAGATTTCCTTGTTTGACTTAGAAGATTCAATGTCTTTAAACATGTCATGACATCCTGTCAGACATTGTCACTTTTCTTTCCTTTAAGCACATAACTCAAGATTCTATAAAAGATTAAGACAGAGCATCTTTTGGACCAAATAATAAACTCCCTACTTACTCACTAGTCATAGACTTAGACTTCTGTTGTTCTAAACACCTTGAGACTGTTAAACACACAGCTACCTCATTAGTGTTGAGAAGGAACCGTGGTTACCGGTTGCACATGGTTAGCTTGAACCATTCACAAATAACTGACAAAAGTATCACATTTTCTTCATGATGTTAAAGTATTTTTAACCAAGAAACTTTTCTTGAAAAAAGAAGTTACTCCCCCTATCTGAGATAGTCTGAGCTTCCCCAACGGAATAAGCTTGAAATGATGAATGGAAAATATAAGACTCGTCTTCATATCTTCAAGAGCCGCACCCTCTGTTCAACAATCCTGCTGAACACACTCACTATAGCAAATTTGTTCCTCATAATAAATACTTACACCAAAAGTAGAACGTCATAACATTGTGTCTGACATTTGTACTACCAGTATTCTCCACAAGTTTCATCTCTTTCTTCAACAGATCCTTTGCCTAACTTATCTGTAATACGGTGAACTGACTTTTTATAATCGAAAATGTCGCGGTTAAGCAAGAGTCGCCACCGACTTTTATTTTATCCAAATATCGGAAAGGCTAAAAGAAACAGGAAAAACCTTTTAAATAAAATAGGGTTCGGGGGGTAATTATGCAAAGGGGAGGTGTAAGGCACCCTTTGCATCCATGGTTTTCCATGGGCTCTTAATTGCTTTGCTCGCTTTTGTTTTTTAGAAATGTAGATGAAAAAGATAGGGACTTTAGCTCGTAAATGAGCGTAGCCCTTTTGAAGGATTAAGAGAAAGAATATAAAGTTTAGAGCAAGGCAAAGCAAATAGGGGCATTTACCTCGAAGTTAGATGATAGGTTTCTTTTAGCCTTTCAGGATGAAAGGGTCTATCCTTGCCATAAGAAGGCAGGAAGCCTTTCGTTTGGATGTAAACGGGTCATCGCATTATCGTTCGCCATAAGACTGACCCATGCCATAGAGAGGCAGGTAGTCTAAGGGAAGGATCAGAATAGCCTTTCGTAGGCAGCCAGAGGATACCTCAGCCTTTTCGTAGGCAACTTCCGAGGGTCGAGATCATTTTTTAGTGTATCGAAGGCAGCATCATTAGGGACCATGATCTTAATCGAGGCAACATGGCTGAGGTATCCTCGTATTCGAGGGACTGGCTATTCTGCAAAAAAAACACAAGGCAACAGGCAACAGGCAACAGGTAACAGGCAACAGGCAACAGGCAACAGGCAACAGGCAACAGGCAACAGACAACAAGGCAACAGAGAGGTTACCCCAAAAGGGTGTGTGGGTGCAACAATCACGTGGTTAATTCGATTAAATTATCTTGTATATTTAGTTATCTAATTTAATTAACAAGACTTGCACTCCCTAGGATTACTAACCACGCAGTTTAATATAAAGCAGTAATAACAGCAATATGGGGAAGGGGAAAATGAAACCAGCGGATCCCTTAATAGGGTTTGGCATAAGTAATAATAAAAGAGAAAAATATCAGGGTTAGGGTTTAGGGTTACCAATACTCGTAGCTTTGGCAGTCGACAAACCCTGAAAATTAGAAAAGAAAGAAATAAACAAAAGGGGGTGAGTGCATTATCGGTTCAGAGGCAAACACAGTTAACCCAAAAAAAACAAAAAGATAAAGAATTTAAATAAATGAATAAGAAGCAACTTAGCTTTACATTTGATCTGATAGGGTTGGCGGTCGGAGGAAACCTCGGAAATAAACCTGAAAAGGGCAAAGGCAGAAACAAAAGAGTGATCGTATGCACAGTTCAAGAAATATAAGGGCAAACCCTAAAATCAAAAGGAAAACAAAATAGACTTTTAAAATAAATAGGGTACTTAGCTTTGAGTCTTGACCGGGCGCGTAGTCGGAAGGTATTTGGAAAGTCGACCCTGAAAAGACACGGAAAGAAATATTCTCAGTGTAGGAATGATCCTCGTCAACCCTGATTAGGGCACAAGTTAACCCTGGTTAATAGAATAAATAAAATCGGATTAATTAATTATTGGTTTTCAACCTAATTAATTATATTAGAAAAAATAGGTTTTCGATTAAATTATCTAATCTACTAAGTAATTTGATAAAAATGTTAACCGAATTAAATATTTGAACAATCAAATTATTTTAATCATTTAAATCAAATTAAAAAGATTATTCATAATTAAATCAAGTTAGTTATTTATTTATAGAATAAAGGTTATCAAAAAAAAATAAAATAAAATGATTATGATTTTCAAAAGAAAAGAAAAGAGATTATTATGATTTTTATATAAGAAAGAAATTTCATTAAATAAAACCAATAAACCATGTATATAAAAAAGCAATTATGTAATTAAAATAAAGAAAAAAGAAAGGGAACTCAGCTTGGATCTTGTGTGGTTGAACTCAGAGGGAGCGTGATACGCTTGCGCGTTGAAGACCAATGGATCCCTCATCGTGATGATCTGACGGCTGGACAACGAGGACACATCGTGTGTCTATGTGGAAGGAATGCACCGGAGCTGGAAGCAAGTGTTATCCTGAAAAATTAAACAAAATAAGTGCAAGAGGCAGGGCTCGAACCCGTGCCCTTGCATACATGGATCTTAAGGACGCATCGTTTCTCCGCTAGGCCAATACCGCACGCTGTTAACAACACAATCACCACGCAAAATATACTAAACTTAGTCAGTTCAAAAATTCAAAAGCAACCCCGCGCACAGTACCTTCTTCTTCCTCATGGACATCTGCAAACAAACACATGTTTGGCCTACGGTTTGTGTCCGTGGCCATAGACCTTCCACACTAAAAACCTGCAAATCACGATATATAGGAACCGAACAAAACCCAGATCGACTAAATAATGTCCCCCGATCACGAAAACGTGATCAATTTTAATTAATTTGGTCCCTAAATGCATAGCCCCAAACTATGAACTCAAAACCCTAGCCATGGTATATGCTTCAATCTGTACCTAAAATGCAATTAAACTATCTCGAAACAACACACAGATCCTTACAGTCATGAATATATGAGCCAAACATGTTTATGATTAGTGTATGATTGGAACCGAATTGAAAGAAGAAAGCACAAACCGTGCCGTTTTCGTGATGATTCCAGATGCTCCATTCAATGGAGGTGATGCGATTAGCCTCAGAAAGCCCTGGGAAATCGTTTGGTAACCTCAGAAGGGCCTGGATCGATCGAATTCTTGACCTTCAAGTCCCTTGAAGGCTGCGGATTTTTTGAGCTTTTAAGGGTTCTCTTTGTCTGCAAAGAACCTGTGAATCCTCTTTTTTGTCTGCAACTATTCCCTACTTATAATCAGAAGTTTTTTATAGGGCAACAAATTTGTATAGAATCCTTCATGAATCCAATATTGGAGAGTGATTGGAAATTTAATTTTTTTCTTTCTAAACTTGGCCAAAATCATTCCATTTTCCAAATCTTGTGTCCCATGAATATCTCAATCAAATATCATGACTATATAATATTGATCATAAAATAAACTTAGCATACAAACTTTGATTTTTCCTTATTTATTCTAATTAAAGTTGAATTTAAATTGATTAAATCCAAGAATAAATAAAATAAATGAAAGAAAAAACCGTGTGATAGGATTTAGAGGTCGTGCATACGCTTAGGGCCTTAATTTTGATTAAACCCAAGGCCATGTCAATTAATTCAATTACTTTGTATTTTATTTAATTTATTTAATTTTTTAATTGAATAAAAAAATCCAAATAAATATAAATAATGGTTAAAAATAAATGAATTGACTTAAGGGTCTTGGTTGGGAGAGTGTGTTTTGAAGCTTTGTGTTTTGATTTGAATTTGAATAGGAGAAAATGTGTGGGCAAATTTTGGGGTATGACATTATCTCCTTCAGAAACGATCAACTGATGACCTTTTGAAACTAGAAGCTCACACAGTGAGGTTGCCACAATCTCAACAAACAGAACTACCACTCCTTGAACTTTGTTGAGCATAACCTTACCATGTTTGAATCAGATCATGGTCTGCTTAAGAAAATTCGAAATCCTTCTTAATATGGTGTTTTTCAATCTCACACATTGATTAACATGTTCATTGATCAGAAGACATTCTCCTTTATCCTTAGCTGTGTTGATCCGATCATAGAACTTTTGTCTTCATAGTTATCTTCACTAAGTGAAGTCTTCATCATGAAAGTAATTATGTATTTCCAGAACACATTACTTACATCCAGATCAGAACCTGCCCATTCTAATCCACATTATGCCTGAACTGCCACTTTAGACAATAATGTTGCTTTTTCAAACTTCTAATTTATATTCCCAGTCCTTCTTCCAAGAAATACGTACCTTATGATGTTGACACCTCTCAAGACACAAGTTCATCTGAACTCAAACAAACTCTGACTATCCATAGAGATAACACTTCTCTATAGATGACTTGGAACACAGGAAGCAATTTGTGTTCACGACACGAAACAAGACTCTTTATTCTTTACCAAACAATTGTAAAGAATGACCTCAGACTTAGAAACGTCTGAACACTACCCTTAAACCCTATGATTGACTCAAGTAGACAATCATAACCTAGACTCTAAACACTTCTCATATCCGAAAGAAGAACATGAGGGACTCAAACAGGACTCAAACAAAACGAAAGGACTCTATAATCCTGAGCAATTTAAACAACATACCTGGACTTTAACCAAAGTCTTTATCAAGAAATGTTATTTGAGGACAAACTACACCATGTGGACTTGTGCATAGGTTGGATCATGCACTAGATCAGAACAAGTGATACACACCATCAATTCATGTCGTCAGATGATAATGCAAAGAATATTCTTTGCTGGTCTTTGAGAATAAACATGACTTGAGTTATGTTCTGAGGTTTTTGTGTGACTTTGTTCTTCTTGCTTCAAGATTAGTCTTTGAAAGACTTTGCAAATGGATAGAAGCAGAACAACATTGTCTTTGCTGATCTTCATACTCTCTTACTCCCCCTGAGATATACAACTTTAGGACACCTTTGATGTTCGTCCTTGAAGTTCCCTTCATTTGGAATTTTCCACAGTTTCCAAGTTTTAGAAACCTCAGTTTGCTTGCTACACAAGATTCAGATTGCCACACTCTGCAACTTGAAATAGAAGAAACTATGATTGTATAACCATAAATTGATCTTCAATATACACGTCTGAGTTGTTTTATACTGGACATTAAAAATATCAAGCTCCCATCAAGATATTTAACAGAATCAGTATGCTACATCAGAGATTATTGCCTTCTTCTTTTATGTGTGAAGATAATTGAGAACTCATGGCTAGAAGAACTTCTTCTCAATCCAGCATCCAGGTTCTAAACCTAATAAGTACTAAGTCTCCCGTCAAAGTACTTACCAGCTTTTCAGTTAGAATTTGCTACTCACACTAGGTCATTCTGACTGATTACCTCTTACTCGGGGTTATAACAGAATAATCCAATTATCAGCAATATCCAAACATATCAAGGGATAAAGTAGCCAGCATCTCAATAAGCTTTTCTTCATAATGAACTTTTCTTCAGACTTTCATTCTGATTTTGAGATGATGGATGCCATAGTCTGTACCTATAGAGGAGATTCCCTTAGTTAGGTTTTTGGAACAGACTTAGTTATAGCATGACACTAATTTAGTTAGGTTCATCTGACTTCCTTGATTTCAAACAAACTACCCTTTCTGGATAACAACTAGGGCAGTACACATTCTTGACCATATTTCACTGTGATAGAGATACAGTATTCAGCTCCAACAATTGCTCTATGGTTAAGAATACTTATATGGTTTTGTTAATCAGAGGAAACTCCCAGATATAAGCTCTTCTTAAATACAACATAAAGGATCATACAGGAATACCTTCATGAGTTTTCTTAGTAGTACTGAGCACATGTTAATCGTGTCCTGATTAACTTAGTCAGATGTCTCGTCTTCCAGACCAGGAGTAGGTTCCAAACCAATGTTCTCACACTACATTAGTTTAGCACCAGAACATCTGTTCTTCAGCTGGTAGCTGCATACCAGTTCTTAATGTCCTAACATCTAGTAGAACATTTTTTCCTCCTTCCAGGAACACCCAGCCTTGAAATTTTTCAAGGTACACACTTGCAGACAATTATGAATATCATTGATCAGTTGACATTCATCAGCTCTAATAAACCATGTCATTATGAGTGGACTTGAGAGATTACTCAAGTATCTTTGACACTTTAATTATAGCTGTAAATATCTGCCATACATTTTATTGAACCTACACACCCCTAAGGTTTCTTAGAGACTATGCAGCGGAAAATAGTCATTGTAACACCCCTCTAATAACCCGCGGCAATAGAATAAATATTAATCAGAGTCAACATGCAAGAGGTGTCACAATTCATAAATAAAGAAAATATACGTTCGGTACATGTCATGCATTCACTGAAAACATCTGTAATTATAACTCAATAAACCAACCATGTCTACACAGCGGAATTAAAATCATCAAGTCAACATCCATCATTAATGTATCAGACTTTAACAACAAAAACAAATAGAGTTATAATCGAACTCTAAAAACAACGCGTTCCCAGTGTTACAACTACCAGAGCATGACACCGACACAAAACTAAAAACCGACTTATGAGCTAATCCTCACCAAGTCGCGCCGCTATCCTCAATCTGAAAATGACAACAAGTAAGGGTGAGTCTCATCACAGTTAACCAATGTTATTGCATCATAAATAATAACATGTCATAGTGATATCATTCACCAACTGTTTCATATTCAGACAAATCATCATTCACACATCCACAGATAGACAGACAAGTCATCCTAAAACATACACCATCATGTTATAAACAAATCATGCACATGTATGAAACTGACACTATGCATGTGGTACCAAACATCACCAGTGGACATCATCCACCGACCGATCTATCATCATCCAGATACGGCCCTGCCAGCACAGATTCCACACAATGGGAATCCTGCCCTTCACTGCATCCTCTCATCTTTAGGATACAGCCCTCATACTATGACTATGAATGCATGCAACATATATATAACATACCATCATCATCATCACACAATGAGTAGCCTCGTCTATACTCATATATCATCATTCATCATCATCATCATCATCAATAAGTATGTTCATATATATATAAATTAGATTGCATCATTCAAATAATTATATCATAATAAATCATACAGATATACCAGCTCAAAAGTTACACGCCATTAACCTTCCAAAAATCACAAAACAGCAAAATCTGTCAATCACGCTGGCCGTACGCGTACCATACGCGTACCAACAGGGCCAGAACTTCACAAAAACACGCCCCATACGCGTATCATACGCGTACAGGCAGAAGCACAACTTCAGACAAAACATACACACCATACGCGTATCATACGCGTATGGACAGAACCATATTTCCACACAAAACAACATCATACGCGTATCATACGCGTACCAGCAGAAGGGCACATTCTGATGCACCATGGGGAGCGTACCATACGCGTACCACACCCCCCATACGCGTATCATACGCGTACCATACGTGAATGGACAGCAGTTCACAGAAACCTGCAACTTACCATTCATCTTCCTCGCGATTCATCTGTACAGTCTGCGATTTGGGTCTAAAAACCAGAAAATTCATCTCATAACAGCATACGAATTCACCCAGAAACTACAGTATATGATCCAATAATCAATTTCGTTCATCATACTCTAGATCTACTCAGTTATTAGGGATTTATCAGTCCAAAATTTCAATCCAAAAGATGAACACAACACAGAACATGGAAACCATTGATCAAAACAATACTACCAATCTATACTATTACCTATAACACGATAATACAGATTAAATGGAGAGTCTCCCCTTACCTTAGACAAGAGTTCTTGATCCTTGGTCTCTCCCTCTACAGCTCTCCTTCACGTTCTTCGTGTTCTCAACCCTCTGTTCTTGCACGTTCCTTCTTTCTTCCCAATTCCAATTGTTTTATGAAAATAATAATAAAATTAGTAAAAGGATTACAAAATCACCCCCTTTCTTTTACTATTTCCTCACATGGCCCAAATGCCATAAACCATTATTTCCATTATTTTCCACAAATTCTTAATAATTCTAATTATTAATTCAATGTTCCAATTAAATTAATATTAAAATTATACGGGTGTTACAACTCTCCCCCACTAAAAGAGTTTTCGTCCTCGAAAACATACCTCAGGTAAAAAGTTCTGGATAAGAGTCCTTCATCTGACTCTCTAACTCCCAGGTAACATTGCCTTCAGCTGGTCCTCCCCAAGCCACTCTGACCAAAGCTATTTCCTTGCCTCGCAATTGCTTCAGTCTTCTATCTTCAATCCTCACAGGTAAAGTCTCAACCGTCAAGTTATCTTTCACTTGTACATCATCTACTTGGATCACATGGGACGGATCCGAAATGTATTTCCTCAACTGAGATACATGAAACACATCATGCAAATTTGCAAGCATCGGCGGTAGAGCGATACGATAAGCCACTTCTCCCACTCTTTCAGAAATTTGGAATGGTCCAATAAAACGCGGAGTCAACTTCTTTGACTTCAATGCTCGCCCAATTCCCGTCATAGGAGTAACTCTCATAAACACATGATCTCCCTCTTGAAACTCAAGTGTTTTCCTCCTTTTGTCGTGATAACTCTTCTGACGACTCTGAAAAGCCTTCATCTTCTCCTGAATCATTTTAATCTTCTCTGTAGTCTGTTGTACAATTTCTGGACCAATCACAGCACTCTCACCAGATTCGTACCAACACAACGGCGTCCTACACCTCCTACCATACAAAGCCTCAAACGGAGCCATACCGATACTCGAATGATAACTGTTGTTGTAGGTAAACTCAATCAAAGGCAGATAACTATCCCAAGTACCTCCTTTTTCCAACACACAAGCCCGCAACAAATCCTCTAATGACTGAATTGTCCTCTCAGTCTGTCCATCAGTCTGCGGATGATAAGTAGAACTCAATCTTAGCTTAGTACCCAAAGCTTTCTGCAAACCTTCCCAGAACTTAGACGTAAACCGCGGATCTCTGTCTGACACGATACTTGAAGGAATACCATGCAGACTCACTATCTTCTCAATATACAATTGAGCCAGCTTTTCCATCGGATAATCCATTCTCACCGGTATAAAATGTGCAGACTTCGTCAACCTGTCTACCACGACCCAGATAGCTTCACAATTTCTGACAGTCCTCGGTAAACCCGACAAGAAATCCATTGAGATGCTATCCCACTTCCACTCAGGAATATACATCGATTGCATCAACCAAGACGGTTTCTGATGCTCAATCTTTGACTTCTGGCAAGTCAAACAAGAATACACAAACTCAGCAATTTCCTTCTTCATTCCCGGCCACCAAAATAACTTTTTCAAGTCATGGTACATCTTGGTAGCACCAGGATGAATACTCAATCCACTACGGTGTCCTTCTTCCAAAATACGCTTTCGGAGTTCATCAATATCTGGAATACAAACTCGGTCACCAAACCTCAGTATACCATTCTCGTCGACTCTGAATTCACTACTCTTGCCTTGATTAATCAAAGTCAACTTATCAATCAATTCAACATCAGCTTTCTGACCTTCTCTAATTTCTTCAAGAATACCACTAGTCAGCTTCAGCATACCCAATTTGACACTAACAGGAGTACCTTCACACACTAAACTCAAGTCTTTGAATTGTTCAATCAAATCCAATTCCTTCACCATTAGCATAGACATATGCAAGGTCTTCCTACTCAAAGCATCAGTAACCACATTTGCCTTACCCGGATGGTAATTCAAACCAAAATCATAATCCTTCAGAAATTCTAACCACCTTCTCTGCCTCATGTTCAACTCTTTTTGATCAAAGAGGTACTTCAGGCTCTTATGATCACTGAACACCTCAAATCTCGAATCATACAAATAGTGTCGCCACAACTTCAACACAAAAACCACAGCTGCTAACTCCAAATCATGAGTCGGATAATTCCTTTCAATCACTTTGAGTTGTCTCGACGCATAAGCGACCACTTGTTGATTCTGCATCAATACACCACCTAAACCCATCAGTGACGCATCACAATAAACCACAAATGATTCTGTCGGATTCGGCAAAATCAAAATAGGAGCACTAGTCAACCTCCTCTTCAGCTCTTGGAATCCCTCTTCACACTTTGCATCCCAAATAAAAGCTTGTCCCTTCCTGGTTAATTTAGTTAACGGTAATGCTAACTTTGAAAACCCTTCAATGAACTTTCGGTAGTAACCTGCAAGACCAAGAAAACTACGAATCTCCGACACTGACTTCGGAGCTTCCCATTGAGACACAGCTTCTATCTTTGTAGGATCAACAGCAATACCATTCTTAGAAATCACATGTCCAAGAAAACTGACTTCTTCCAACCAGAATTCACACTTCGACAGTTTGGCAAAAAGTTGGTTCTCTTTCAACAGCTCTAACACAGTTCTGAGATGTTCCGCATGTTCTTTCTCACTCTTAGAATATATCAGGATATCATCTATAAATACCACCACAAACTTATCGAGATACGGATGAAAAATCCTGTTCATATATTCCATAAAAACACCAGGTGCATTAGTAACTCCGAACGGCATTACAGAATAGTCATAATGTCCATACCTCGTTCTAAAAGTAGTCTTCTGAATATCGTCATCTTACACACGAATCTGATGATACCCAGACCTCGGATCAATTTTACTAAATACACATGCCCCAACCAACTGATCCATCAAATCATCAATCCTCGGCAATGGATACCGATTCTTGATAGTAACCTTGTTCAATTGTCTGTAATCTACACACAGCCTCATTGAACCCTCTTTCTTCTTTACCAACAACACAGGCGCACCCCACGGCAAAACACTAGGACGAATAAATTTCTTCTCAAGCAATTCCTCTAACTGCTTCTTCAGTTCAGCCAATTCAGACGGCGACATACGATACGGTGCCATCGATACTGGACTAGTTCCCAGAACCAAATCAATAGAAAACTCCACTTCTCTTTCCGGTGGCAATTCATTCACATCTTCTGGAAAAACTTCTGGGAACTCGCACACAACAGGCAATTCGCTACTCGCCACTTTCTCCTTCACATTCATCAATGCAAACAACATAAACACTGTTGCACCATCTCCGATAGCCTCATTCACCTGTCTAGCTGTCATTTCCAGACCATCAGAACTAACCTCTTCAGGAAAAATCACCGTCTTCGCAAAACAGTTGATATGAACACGGTTGAATTCCAACCAGTTCATTCCCAGGATTACATCGAGTTGTTTCAACGGAAGGCACACTAAGTCCATCCCGAATTCTCTACCAAAGATATCAACCGGACAATTCAAGCATGCAGACGAAGTAGTTACTGAACCCGACGCAGGAGTGTCAATAACCATACTTCCATTTATGTCAGATATCTCAAGATTTAACCTCATAGCACAATCCAAAGAAATAAAAGAGTGAGTTGCTCCAGTATCAATAATTGCAACCAAAGGTGTGCCATGAATGAAACACGTACCTTTAATCAACCTGTCCTCTGCAGTAGTCTCTGACCCGGTCAAAGCAAAAACCTTTCCTCCCGATTGGTTCTTCTTTGGCTTAGGACAATTAGGACTGATGTGACCCTCTTCACCACAGTTGTAACAAGTCACAACCCTCTTCCTGCAGTCAGCAGCAATATGACCCACTTGGTCACACTTGTAACACTTCTTCTGATCAAGCTTGCACTCATTCCTACGATGTCCCATCTCACCACAATTGTAACATCTGATACGAGCACTGGAATCCCCCCCACTGGGTTTCTTCCAATCAGCAGGTTTACCTCTACCATATGGCTTACCTCTATCCATATGTTTCTTCCCTTTTCTGTCAACCAACTCGCGAGAGTGAGATGACCTCAGCTTGATGTTATCTTCCTCAAAAATCCTGCTACAATCTACCAGATCAACAAACCTCCGGATTCTCTGGTACCTGATACCCTGCTTGATCTCATCACGAAGACCATTCTCAAATTTGACACATTTCGAGAACTCACTGGCTTCATCATCATTGTAGTGGACATAGTACCTTGCCAGTTCCACAAACTTGGCCGCATACTTCGGTACTGACATATTGCCTTGCACCAGTGCCAGAAATTCAACTTCCTTTCTGCCCCTGACATCTTCAGGAAAGTACCTCCTCAAAAATTCCCTCCTGAATACAGTCCAGGTAATTGCTGTACCACCAGCATCCAGCTCAGCTCTGGTTGACATCCACCAGTCATCAGCCTCCTCAGATAACATATGAGTACCATACCTCACCTTGAGATCCTCAGCACAGTCAATGACTCTGAAAATCCTCTTGATCTCCTTAAGCCATTTCTGAGCACCTTCAGGATTATGCGTGCCCTTGAACAATGGAGGATTGTTCCTCTGAAAACTGTTTAGTTGTCTGTCAGCACCAATCGCAGCTCCATTGGCATTCCTTCCCAGCACACCAGCAATCATGCCCAGAGCCTCAGCGATAGCATCATCGTTTCTTCCTCCTCTTCCAGCCATTGTTCTACTTAACACAAACAATCCAGTCAGAACAAAAGTATCGACAAATAACTCGTATTAGTCGCATACACAGAAAGACTAACACTGACGCTAAGACTCTGGTCACAACGACCGACTATGCTCTGATACCACTATTGTAACACCCCTCTAATAACCCGCGGCAATAGAATAAATATTAATCAGAGTCAACATGCAAGAGGTGTCACAATTCATAAATAAAGAAAATATACGTTCGGTACATGTCATGCATTCACTGAAAACATCTGTAATTATAACTCAATAAACCAACCATGTCTACACAGCGGAATTAAAATCATCAAGTCAACATCCATCATTAATGTATCAGACTTTAACAACAAAAACAAATAGAGTTATAATCGAACTCTAAAAACAACGCGTTCCCAGTGTTACAACTACCAGAGCATGACACCGACACAAAACTAAAAACCGACTTATGAGCTAATCCTCACCAAGTCGCGCCGCTATCCTCAATCTGAAAATGACAACAAGTAAGGGTGAGTATCATCACAGTTAACCAATGTTATTGCATCATAAATAATAACATGTCATAGTGATATCATTCACCAACTGTTTCATATTCAGACAAATCATCATTCACACATCCACAGATAGACAGACAAGTCATCCTAAAACATACACCATCATGTTATAAACAAATCATGCACATGTATGAAACTGACACTATGCATGTGGTACCAAACATCACCAGTGGACATCATCCACCGACCGATCTATCATCATCCAGATACGGCCCTGCCAGCACAGATTCCACACAATGGGAATCCTGCCCTTCACTGCATCCTCTCATCTTTAGGATACAGCCCTCATACTATGACTATGGATGCATGCAACATATATATAACATACCATCATCATCATCACACAATGAGTAGCCTCGTCTATACTCATATATCATCATTCATCATCATCATCACCATCATCAACAAGTATGTTCATATATATATAAATTAGATTGCATCATTCAAATAATCATATCATAATAAATCATACAGATATACCAGCTCGAAAGTTACATGCCATTAACCTTCCAAAAATCACAAAACAGCAAAATCTGTCAATCACGCTGGCCATACGCGTACCATACGCGTACCAACAGGGCCAGAACTTCACAAAAACACGCCCCATACGCGTATCATACGCGTACAGGCAGAAGCACAACTTCAGACAAAACATACACACCATACGCGTATCATACGCGTATGGACAGAACCATATTTCCACACAAAACAACATCATACGCGTATCATACACGTACCAGCAGAAGGGCACATTCTGATGCACCATGGGGAGCGTACCATATGCGTACCACACCCCCCATACGCGTATTATACGCGTACCATACGTGAATGGACAGCAGTTCACAGAAACCTGCAACTTACCATTCATCTTCCTCGCGATTCATCTGTACAGTCTGCGATTTGGGTCTAAAAACCAGAAAATTCATCTCATAACAGCATACGAATTCACCCAGAAACTACAGTATATGATCCAATAATCAATTTCGTTCATCATACTCTAGATCTACTCAGTTATTAGGGATTTATCAGTCCAAAATTTCAATCCAAAAGATGAACACAACACAGAACATGGAAACCATTGATCAAAACAATACTACCAATCTATACTATTACCTATAACACGATAATACAGATTAAATGGAGAGTCTCCCCTTACCTTAGACAAGAGTTCTTGATCCTTGGTCTCTCCCTCTACAGCTCTCCTTCACGTTCTTCGTGTTCTCAACCCTCTGTTCTTGCACGTTCCTTCTTTCTTCCCAATTCCAATTGTTTTATGAAAATAATAATAAAATTAGTAAAAGGATTACAAAATCACCCCCTTTCTTTTACTATTTCCTCACATGGCCCAAATGCCCTAAACCATTATTTCCATTATTTTCCACAAATTCTTAATAATTCTAATTATTAATTCAATGTTCCAATTAAATTAATATTAAAATTATACGGGTGTTACAGTCATACCTCAACAGAATTCACACAATGCTTACTTTAAGTGTTAGTAGTAAGAATGACAACTACAGATTGATTCCTCCTCAACCTTGCACAATGCTTGCTTCTGCATCAAGCAACAGACTAGACATAACCAAAATCCTGACCTTTCAAACTCATATATATATACAGAGGTTACCTTATCAATATCTTCACTCCCGCATGAAGGTTTTGATGTGATTCTTCTCTATCCATAGATACCGGTCGAATTAATTTTTGAAATTCAAGTTCTTCACTCCCACATGAAGTCTTTGGATTTAGTGCTCCTTGTTCCAGCATCACAGCTCTTAGGTCAGGTTGGTCTAATCACATAGGTCCATCCTCCACTTCAAGGGACCATACAATATGAACATTCTTTGTTCAAACAATCTTCTACTTTTACCACAACCAGAATATATCCCTCATGGATCTCATCCAGAAACAGACAGGATGCCTGCTCTGATACCAATTGAAATTCTGGTATGACAGACTTGGATGTCATTCACGATGTCAAGACATCTGATCTGTTATTAATGTAGTAGAGGTAGAATAGAAAGATCCCTTATTTATTAATTACTCCTAAACTGGAGTCAATGAGACCTGGGATCACATACGTTCTGTAAACATAACCAGATTGAAACAAGTATATGGTTCTGTTCAGGAACAATTAACACTTATGAACCTGATGTTATAACCGATGTCATAACATTCATAACTGAATAAACAATGCAGAAGATAAATAACACAGTTAATTGTTAACCCAATTTGGTCTAACTACCTACTTTGGGGGCTACCAAGCCAGGAAGAAGATTTCACTATCGATAGTACTATTTTATGTAAACAACCTTTGGTTTACAGATAAACAACCTCTGGTTTACTTAGTCACTACCCAATGCAACCTTTATCTCAGAACTTCATCCAAGTCAAGAGAACCTTTGCTCACTCCCTAGTGATACCTAACTGTTACAACCCTGCAACAGCTATTTACACAATTAACAATGCACAATAACTTGATCTTGCTTCACAGCTTCGATCAAGAACACAATAATCAACTCTTACCTACAGGTTTCGAGTGAGGACAATCACTTTTCTTACCTACAGGTTTCGAGAAGGACATGGCAGCCATCCCACAACCTGGGTGGTCTACCTATAGAAACCCTAATGACTACATCATTTTTAAACAAGGTTTTCTATATCAAACTAGGTTACAAAGATTCCTATTTATAACCTGGTCCCAATTGGACTTGGGCTTACAAATCGGAGCACTCCTTGCTGTTACAAATATGCAGAAATATTCTGCTACAAATAAGGTCTTTTAATCATGAGTTTCCTAATTTATCTCCTAAATTAGAAACTGCTGAATCTTCAATCTTCTGATCTGATTCTTCCTGAATCTTCAATCTTCTGATCTAATTCTTCAAATATTCTTTTGACCTTTAAATTTGCGCCACATAGGATTACAAAATATTCTTTGAATATCCTGTATTTGTTGAGTACCAACTGAATCTTCCTTCCAGTTCTGCAGGCGCGATGTCATGAGTTGATTTCATGACATTCCATATAACATCTTGCTTGTACCTGTTTTGTTCTTTTTATATTTGCAAGATTCACAATTATACCTTTTGCTGCTATTATATGTTTTAGCCAAACATTAGACAATAATACAGAACAGACAAAGCATCAACAGTTACTCTAGAGCATGTAGACACTTAGGAACAACGGGCTGTTATGTTTACTAAAGTCTTATATGAAAATAAACTTGAGAACATAAGCAGTGGGATAGGGACTTGCACTATTAAGGATTTATAGCAATTACAGGTGTGGAGAAATGCAACAGATATTGTATTCTTCCTCTATTTTCAGATGCATGATAAACCTAAGCAAGTTGATGTTGTGAAAGGTTGGGAAAAAGATCTCTGCAAGATAAAATGGATGGTTTGAAGAAGACATGTTCTAAGGTGGTGGCACGGGAGTTCAGTTCCAACACTCCTAAAACATATGACAGCAGCAAGAAGTGCATAAGGATTTTTGACATGGGTAAAACGTGGAAGACCACTTAAAGATGATCAAGAAGTACGTGTTTCCATCTGATATGGTTTGTTTCCACATATATCTGTGTGCTTCCAACTTTATTTGTACATTTACTCTATTTTTTATTGCTATATATGCAACTATTTAGGGGAGCACGATTGTTTGTCATTCTTGATTTGAATTGCTTCTGCTGATATGTGTGAACTTGGACAGTTCATGATCTTTGGATGTACCTTGAGGGGGAGTTTTTGTTCCATGAGATAGGGGGAGTACTGTGACAAGGGGAGTATAGTGCTTGTATGTTGAGGTAGTCTTTTTCTCAGGGTTATATTTTTCTCAATTGTGTTTTTGTTTTTTACTGTGTTGCTAATTGTGTGATGTTAGACAGGATGTTATGACATCTGGTCTCTAGTGGTATTCTAAATTATGTCAGAGTGTCAATTCTCTCTCTCTCTCTCTATGTGTGTGAGCCTGAGTCTCTCTATAAGGGTTTTCTGTGTGTCGCCCTCGGTTTTTTTACCGTACCTCTCGCGGAGAGATACACGAACTGACACTCTTCTTTTTTTGCTTTTGTGTTTTTTTGAAAATCAGAGAGTCGCCACCGACTTTTATTTTATCCAATTAAGGAAAGGTTTATAAAAGAAACAGAAAAAGACCTTTAAGAAATTCTAGGTAAGGGGGTTGGTTATACAAAGGGAAGGTATTAGCACCCTTTGTATCCATGGTTATCCATGGGCTCTTTAATTTGCTTAGCTCACTTGTTTTGAATCACTTTTCTCTTGCCTTGAAATGCTTGTATGTGGTTTCAAATACTTTTTCAAATTGACTTTGTAATGATCCTTGTGCGGATGTATACAAAGTGTTTTATCTTTCGAAAGATGTTTTGAAAAAAAGAACATTAACTTCGTAATGATTCTTGTTTGGATATATACCAAGTATTGTCTTTTTTTGAAAGTTTTATTTTGAAAAACAACGGTATATGAGTCATTTGTTTGTTTTGATTTGAGAAAGCAAATTAGGAGGGCTACCCTAAGTTGTAAGGTCTTTTCCTATTTCCTTTAGAAAATTCTCCTTTCACTGGATGTAAACGAAAGTTCGATTTTGCATTCGAAACAGTAGAATTTGATTTTTGATTTTGAAAAGAGTAAAAGAGGGATTACCCTAAGAGGTGCAAGTGTGATTGTGTTTTGACTCAGATATTTTATCTTTGAAGTTAGTGACCTAACGCTTCAATTTTTTATCTTTGACAATCACGCAGTTTTATATGTACAGAAATTAAAATGCGGAATGTAAAATGCGGAAAGTAAATCTACGCTATTACATCGATTGTGCGGGAAATGTAAACTACGCTATTTACATGAATTTGACAACCTATACACTTGATCTAGGAATTTAAATTGCAAGGAAATAAAAGAAATATTTTTTGGATTTTTTGATGATTGATTTTAATTAGAATTAATGCATGATTATTTTAATTAAAATGAGAAAAAGGTAGAAATAAAATTTAAACCTAAAAATTAAGTTTAAAATATGTTCAAAATGCTTGTCAATTAATTTTAAAGACAAAACTAATTTTTTTGGAATTTTTGAAGTTGATTTTGAAATTATTAAGTTAAATAATATATAATTATACAAATAATTATTCAAATAATTAAAACTTAAAGAGAAAAATATTCTAATTATGTACAAAATTAGCCTATAATATATAAACTATATTTAATATAAAGAACAATTCTTTTTATCATTTTTTTGATTGGTTGAGATAATTAAAAAGCAAATATATAAATATATACTAATTAATTAAGCAAAATATTTTAATATTTAATAAAAAATAAAATATTTTATGTCAAAAAATAATAGATCATTTTAGAAACCCTAAAATATTTTTATTATATTTTTTTGATTTTTGAAACTATTTTAAATTAATTTTGTAAAGAAAATAAAATAAAATAGAAAATATATAAAACAATGATCATGTGTGGTAATTAAATGAGGTCTATGATACAATGGCGCGTTTTGATGCGTTAGATGTATAGCTGGCATGATCTGATGGTGGTTGGAACGAGGACATATGGCGTGTAACAGACCTGCAAAGCACTGGATTAGAGATTTTAAAATTTTAAAACGCGCGCCTCTCAGCCACTCAAGTGAGGACACATCATCGTCTTCAACCTCTAGCCACCCCTTTTAACAGCGTTTTTTGCCTAGAAGCGCTGTAATAGATGAAGCTCATCCCTGCAAAATAGCGAATAGGGGTAAACAAGCATAGAAATCTTTCGCGACCTATCCATTTGATTCGTCATGATTCACTGAATTCAACCATGCCCTTAATTTTGCCTCTAATGATAAAACCCTAAAATAAAGTTCAAAAACCCTAAAATGGTATCTTCGTAGATACGTGTTCAAACTTCAATTAAGTTTCCAGAAACGTTCAGAGCACCTATCTAAACATAAATATGCATTTACATCGTGCTAAACATGCATGTATGGTTGAATTCGTGTTAGTTTTGGTTTGAACAAACCGTGAGCTCTAGTGGATGATTCTGAGTGTTTCAGGGTTTGCAATCGATCTGGATAGATTCAATGATGTTCAAGGATTGTGTTTGAGTGTTTATTTTGTATTGAAAATGGCTTAAATTCAGAATTCGAATTTTGAATTTTTTGAAAATTTCAAGTGATTACAAGCATGGTACAAGCATATGTCTGGTCCTAAATTCGTGTGTGTTTCTTTAATGAAGTATACTACTTCATTTATAGGCAAAGAAAGTGCTTAAAACTAAGCTAGGAAGCATTGATGATTTTGTTGAATTCTTGAATAATATAATATATGGAGCTTTGAATTCAAGCAACCATGGCTTAATTTTTCCACTCTCTTCTGCTGTACTATCCTCTTATGGCAGAGTTGAATGCTTCTTGATGGCCTTAGCTTAATATCCAAGCTACACAATATCATCCTTCCATTTCTTTTTTCAATTTAATCTTAAATGTGATAAAATTAAACCAAAAAAAGAACAAAAATGCTATGGGCCTTGGCTTGGTCGTGGGAGACCCTTCACATTATGGGGAACATGTTTGGATCATGAAAACTTGGCCCCTTTTGGAAAAAAAACATTTTTGATCAATGTTGATTTCATGCATTTTCCCAAAAATTGGTCAACTTCAACAAGGCATAAATCCCTCAATTTTTATCATATGAAGGAGTTCTTATACTTTTTGGAAACCTCAAAGAGTCCTCTAACCAATGCCTTTGGTCTCATATCAAAATTATTTTCCATGCTCCTTGTGTGTCCTTTTGAAAAAAGTGACTTTTTGTTGACTTTGAAAATGACCTGTAATGTCTTGGTTCATATTTTTCAAATGGTGAATCTAATGACCATGGGACCAATTGCATTTGAAAGATAATTGAATTTCCTTCAAAATGAGCTTTGGTTTGAATTTTTTGGATGAAGGATGAGAGAGTAATGACCAGTCAAAGTTCATTGACTTTTTAGGAGAAAACCATAATTTTGAAACTTAAGGTTTTGTTGATTTTTGATCTTTCCTTGATGAATTATGATCAACCAATGATTAAATGATGCATCTTTTGACAAAATATGGATGTTGACAAAAAATTTCATTTTTGACTGTCTGTTGACTTTTTGGTCAAACGGGTCGTCTGTTGACTGTTTGAGCTGCTGACTGTGCGTCTGAGCGAGTTGAAGTTTGAAAATTTGTATGGTGGTACTTTGAGATATATGGAGGTCCATGAAATCCATTTGAGGTCTCAAAAACTTGTTCTCCTGAAAAAAAACAAGAAACCCTAGTCAGGGACTGTTTGTGTAGGAGACAGTTAAGCGTACCTGATTTTTGTGCAGTGCTGAGTCTCTGCTAATCATGTGATATTCAGAAGACTTCTAGAACAAAAATCTTGGAATTTTGAAATGCAAAAGATTGATTTGATTGATGGTACAAAACACGGAGAATTGCACTGTCAGGGGGTTTGACTGTCAACTGGCTGTCCGGGTATTAATGTAGCAGTTAGAGTGAAAATTCAACAGTCAAAGTTAATTTTTTTCTTTTTGTTTTTTGTTGTGTTAATGGTGAAAATTTATTTACATGAGTTGTTAGAAAAACACAGACATAATAAATAAATAATATATACTGTATGCGTGCAAAATTACCGATAATAACCCTGAAAAACATTTAATGCACAGAAAAATAAATATTTAACTGGCAGAAAACACACAAAATATTATCTTAATAATTAAACAACAGTACGACAGATAGTACGACATTTAAATATTACATACTACAATGAACAGTACGACGAGTGAACGGTACGTTATTAAAAAATAAAAGATACGACAAATTTTAAGAATGACGATTAATAACCCATGCTACGAATAATAACATATAGATGATTGGGAGTGTAAACAACCCAGGTCCACATTTTTCAGGACTATGCAGACAGAAGAAGGACATGATTACCACCACGATGGTGATGACCATAAGAAAACACGTTTCCATCCGCTTCGCCATTTTTGCCGGGGAAGAAGAGAGAATGAATATGAAGTAGAATTTTGAGAGATGAGTTAGAATTTGATGTGAGATTTTATGGAAAAAATGAGAGGTATTTATATAATGAAAAGAAGGATAGAGACGTTGGGGAATGAAGTGATTCCGTACAAAAAGGAAAATTTGAGTGGAAGTAGGATTTGAAAGAAAGTGTTATGGTAGGGTTTGAAAAAAAAGAGATGTATAGAATAAAGTTAGGATTTGATTTTGAAAGAAAGAGAAAGAAAGAGATTTTGAAAATAATAGAATATAGTACAAAAATTAGTGGAAAACAAAAGTTAATAATAATTTACTTGTTACCAGTACAGTCTGAATCCCCGGACTTTGCGCCTGTAAAAGATTTAATTCTCTACCAATTGCGTCAGTACTGTTTATCTGTAAATAAATCCCAAATAAATAGCGTGTGTGAAGTAATAAACAGTACTTGGCGTTTGCGTAAAAATGAATTCAACAGCGAGCCAAAGCACCGTATAAGAAAAATTCTAAAAACCAAGTATTTCATAAATCAGGATATTTATGGAATAAAAATCCAAGATTGTGAAACTCCCAACTTTTAGACAGAAGTCTGTTGCCTTCTTTTTTTGAAAAAAGATGCGGGCAAATTTTGGGGTATAACAGTTGCCCCTATTCAATCTTCTTAAACCTGAAGAGATTGTTTGAAATCTGAAGGTAGGAGATGATTGAATATTTTAGATGCCCTGAAAATTTGCACTTACCTTGACCGGTTGTGATGTTGGAAATTGCTTTTGAATGTCGTCTGAGAAATGTTGTCTGCAGATCGAAACATTGCCTGAGATGGGCCTTCAGATGCCATTTGGAAAATGTTTTGATGGTTTGTTCATCAGAATGAATCCATTGATTATATCTTGATGAAGGATTTGAAAACCTCTGTATTAACTGTTTCCGAACTGTCCGAGGTTACCGCTTTAAGTCTAGGAGGATGATCGGTACGGAACTGTCCAAAGATTTTCCGCTTTAGATTTTGAAAGTTGATCGTTGTGGAACCGTCTGAGGTATCAGCTTTAGATCTTTGATGGTAGATCGTTCTGGAACCGTCTGAGGTATCAGCTTTAGATCTTTGATGGTAGATCGTTGTGGAACTGTCTGAGGTATCGACTTTAGATTTTTGATGGTAGATCGTTAAGGAACCGTCTGAGGTATCGACTTTAGATCTGTGTTGGTTGTTTTTGAGCTTGATAGGTGTTTTGGAAAGAGATATCTCTTCAGAATAAATCTTTGTCCTTATTATATTTGAGAGGACTGTTCGTTTGAATAGAATTCAGGGGAACACTGTATGTGATCTGAAGCTATTAGTCCACCTGAAAAAAAATCAAGTTAGTGACATGCAATGTCATGATGCATGTAATGTATGCGTCTGTCATGAAACATTATATGTTGTGTATGAATATGCGTATGATGTATTATGTATGTGTTTACCCAGAAAAATGGTAAACAAGCGCTAGTTTCCTTTTTAAAGGTTACTTTTGCGGAATCAACTAGAATACTCTAGGACTAATTGCTTTATTTTGTTATATTATGTGTATCTGGTTTGTATTAAATGCAACAGTAACTTTAAAATAAAAGTAAACACTGAAATTAAAGGCTTTAAAGTAAATCAAAGCAATAAAAAAGCAGTAAATGTGCACTGAAAGATGAGATATAACGTAAAAATGATTGCATTAATTAAACTGGTACGCATACGTACATTCCAAAGTTGCACTCGTTACTCATTTTTGCACAGAGATTTGAGTTTACTTGTGTTTATGTAGAAAATGCGGACCTCTAACTATTCCTATGGAACTTGCTTAAATAGTAAAAATAAAATAACTACTACTAACGGTCGACTGGTTATCAGTCAACACGTGTCTTCGACATGCAAGATCTTCAATTGTGAGACCTCCACGCGTCCTGTAAGAACTGCCAGAAAACTGCTTGAAACTGCCTCTTAACTTCTAATACCTCTCGACTTCCACTTCAGTTTCTGCAGCAAAATTCTTAAGTCTTCGCATACTTCTGATCGAACGCTGAGGCCTCTGATCATCTTTCTAGTCGAACAGCTTCGACTACTAAGCATTACTTAGTCGAACCACATCGACCCAAATGGCAATGTAATTATTTAATTGAGGCCCAATTACCAATTTAGGGCCTTTTTACCAAATTGAGGCCCAATTACCAATTTTGAGCCCCAGTTGCCCATTTATTGGTAAGTCGAAATCCTAGGGTAACAAATTGCCCCCCAAGCGACTTCTTTCGACTGACTTTAGGAAAAAGAAAAGATGGCGTTTCAGTTCTTTCTTGGGTTTCAACTTTTGTTAATTCCCATTACGCCATGATTACATTTCATTTTCCCAGGCACTAATTATTACCTAAACACTAGGTTAGTGGGCTATAACTGCTCCCAGCTTGCTTGTGTCAGTTTCCAAGATATTTAATACGACCTTTGATTTTCTAACTTCCTTTCCCACGTTTGTCTTGCTGAAGTAACTACATATTCTCTATATATATAGCCTCATTCCTTCCATTTCTTTTTGCATTTCCCTACGCACAACATCTTAAACATTTTCATCCTTCAATCTTTGTCTTCACACCATGGCACAACCTTTAACAAATGCCAACATAAGATCCTGCATCAAGAAAGAATTTAAACTTTCTGAAGAAGAGTTTGATGCGAACCACATCAATGTCCGTGCTCTTTATGCTAGTCAGGGACTTGAATTTTATCCTGAAATTTTAGATGGTAACATCTATCCCTGCATGTTGATTGAATTCTGGAGATTTGCATCTTTGCGCATAGATCCAGAAGGGAGGACTACTATAACCTCTAACATTCGAGCGGCTCATGTCATCATCACTCCCTCAACAATCTCTGATTTGTTGAAATGCAGCAATACCGGTGAAACTTTTGGTGACAATATTTTCGACATGAACACTTCTAATATGTTAAGGGACCTCATGGACAATGACCCCTTTTGTGCCAAAGTAATCAAAATTTGGCACAAACTTTTGGTGGGCAACTTTCGTCCACGCAACCATGATGAAAATAGCATCATGGTGGGAGACTTGGAATTCATTTCCTGTGCCCTTCAGGGGAAGAAAATCAACTTCCCTCTATTGATTTTTAAGCAACTTGTGGAGGCTGTCTCTTTGACTGCCTCTCGTCAAGGAATGGTGACTCATCTTCCTTATGGAAGATTTTTATCCTACCTATTTCTCAAGCAAGGTGTGGTGAGGAAAATGCGCAAGACTGGACGTATGGATATGTTCGAAGCCGAAAGTCTGCCTCTATTATCCTTGGAAGACATCGACCGAAGAGTTAACTAATATTGGATATTTTAGTGGCTTTGGGGTTTTTTTTTTTGTAATGACTGCGCATTTTATGAAGGAACTTTTTGTAATGACTGGCCAAGTTTCAGCCATTTTAATATAATCTCTTAGTTTTATTCTATTATGCGAATTTCTTGAAGTATAGGTTTATATTTCTTCAAATATTTACCGTTTATCCTCAAGATTCGACCATCTGAATTTAGTTCTTCAATTTCATATGCATTGTTTGAAAACACTTGCAAAATTTTAAACGGTCCTTCCCAACTTGGGGACCATTTACCCAATAACTTATTCCTTTGATCCATGGGCAAAATAACTTTCCATACATAATTACCTACCATGAATGTCTTCTCTTTGACTTTCTTGTTGTAAGCCTTCGCTACTTTTTCCTTTTGTCTTATTAACCTATCCAACGCTATTAGCCTTTCTTCGTCTAATTCTACTAATTCATCTAACATCATATTCCAGTATTCGTCAGACGAAAGACTGTTTTGTCGTTGAATTCTTGTTGACTGTAGGTGAATTTCTGCAGGCAATACAGCATCATGCCCAAATGTCAAACGAAATGGGGTAGTCTTTATTGCTTCCTTTGGTGACGTCCGACAAGCCCAAAGGATTTGGTCGAGTGTTTGATGCCAGTTTCTGGGCTTTTTTTCCCACATGCTTCTTTATCAAATTTATAATAACTTTATTAGCAGCTTCGACCTGACCATTGGCTTGAGCGTAATATGGAGTGGATGTTAGCAATTTAAATCCTGTCTCTGCTGCAAAAGCTTGCATCTTTGGACCAACAAAAACTGGTCCTTGATCAGTAGTAATAGTTTCTGGAATCCCATATCTGTAGATAATGTGTTTTTGTATGAAACTAATCATTGCTTCTTGATCAGCATTAACTAGTGGGATTGCCTCTATCCATTTAGTAAAATAATCTATTCCTACTAAAATGAATCTTTGTTGCTTAGAAGATGCAGGTTTGATTTCTCCTATTAAATCCAAAGCCCATCCTCTAAAAGGCCAAGGTTTGACAATGGCATGCAATTCACTGGCTGGAACATGTTGAATGCCTGAAAATTTCTGGCACTCTTGGCATCCTCTTGCATATTCAATACAGTCTTTTAGCATTGTCGGCCAATATAAACCTTGTCTAAACAACAGCCATTTCATCTTATGGCCTGATTGATGAGCTCCACAAACACCACTATGAACTTCTGACACAGCCAAATATGCTTCAGCTTCACTTAAGCATTTCAACAATACACCCTCGGCTGTTTTCTTGTATAAATCATTTCCTAATATCACATAGTTTAGAGCTCTATATTTAATCTTTCGATCAGTTCCTCCGACTGGATTATTAGGTATTGGACCAATGGGTTTCTCCAATCAGCATCAGTCATATTGTCGATGGCAAAAATTTCCAAGGCATACAAATCTTTACTTTCAACTTTACTTTCAACATTATCACCTACCCCCTCAAATTTTGACGTCGACAATTAACCTTACTTGTCTAATACTTCATGTGTTTCTTTATTCTTGATCTCGACCATATCTTCTAACTTGTCTTTAGAAACTCTATACCCAGAAGCAATTTGTGCCAATTCATTGGCAATGCAATTGTTAGATCTTGGTACATGCAAGATCTCAACATGTTCGAATTTTTCTAATAAACGTATCACAATTGCATAATACATGATTAGATTTTCTTTGATGCATTTATACTCTTTTTTGATTTGTCGAATTATTAACTCAGAATCACCTCGAATCTCAACTCGTTTTGCCCCTAAATCTATTAGGGCCTTCAAACCAGTTGTCAAGGCTTCATATTCGAACTCATTGTTAGAGCATACTTCTTTCATTTTATAATGGAACTTTGTTGGAAGTCCTTTGGGAGAAATAATCAAGACTCCAATGTCTGATCCATTTTTGTGACTAGAACCGTCAAAAAACAGTTTCCAGTTAGTTCGTTCGACTTGATTTACAGACAATTCGACTAACCCATGGTCGACTATAAAATCAGCCACAACTTGTCCTTTCATAGCTTTTAAAGGGACATATGTCAAGGAAAATTCAGTTAGCGCTAAGATACACTTACCAATTCGACTATGCAAAATTGGTTTAGACAACATATGTTTAACAACATCAAAATGAGAGGACACATACACATCAACAGGCTTTATATATTGCTTAAGTTTATTACATGAGAAGTACAAGCATAAGCATAATTTTTCAATATCATTATACCTAGTTTCAGCATCTACTAGAGTTCGACTTAGATAATATATAGCTCTTTCGACGCCATTATCATCCTCTTGGGCTAACATACTCCCAATTGTCGAGCCTGGTGCAGCTATGTATAATTTCATACTTTTTGTCCTATTGGGGGGTAACAAAATAGGAGGCTTAGTTAAATAAGCTTTTATTTGGTCGAACGCCTGTTGATGTTCTTGCTCCCATTTGAATTGATCTTGGTTCTTGAGCTTCACAAGTGGTGAAAATATCTTCGTTTTGCCACTTAGATTTGAGATGAATCTCCTCAAGAAATTAATCTTCCCCAACAATGACTGGAGTTGTTTCTTTGTTTCTGGCGCCTTTAGCTCCAAGATTGCTTTCGTCTTATTTTGGTTTATCTCAATGCCTTTCTTGTGAACCACGAAGCCTAGGAAATCCCCTGCATGTACACCAAAAGCACATTTTAAAGGGTTCATTTTGAGTCCATATTTCCTCATTCGTTCAAAAGATTGTCGAAGATGGTCTAAGTGACCATTTTCAGAGTTAGATTTTATTACAATATCATCGATATAAACCTGCATAAACTTGTCAATAAAATCATGAAACATGGAATTCATGGCTCGTTGGTATGTAGCTCCAGCATTTTTTAAACCAAAAGGCATTACCACCCATTCATAAGTTCCTAAAGCACCTGGGCATCAAAACGTCGTCTTAGGTACATCTTCGTCAGCTATAAAAATTTGGTTATAACCTGAATATCCATCCAATAAACTGAGATATTCAAATCCGGCTGCAGAGTCGACTAACATTTCAGCAACCGGCATGGGATATTCATCTTTAGGGGTAGCCTTATTTAAATCTCTGAAATCTATGCATATACGAAGGCTACCATTTTTCTTTATGACGGGCACTATATTAGCTAACCATTCGACATACCTCGCAGTTCGAATAAACTTGCTTTTCAGCAATCTTTCAATTTCTACTTTGATTTTTTCCATAACCTCTGGCGCAAATCTTCTAGGAAGCTGCTTGATCGGTTTTTTACCTGGTTTTAAAGGTAGTCGATGTTCCACCACCTGTCGACCCAAACCAGGCATTTCGTGATAATCCCAAGCAAAACAATCTTTGTATTCTCTTAGGAGTCGAATCAACTTGGTTTTTAAACAACTTGCAAGCTTCGTGCTCACATATGTAGGCCTTTTAATGATCCCATCACCCAAATCAACTTCTTCTAGGGGATCTTGAGCTTGCATTCTTTTGACTGATCCTAATGGATCCATTTCGAAACCTAAAGGTTCATCATCGTTGTGGACCTCCGTTTTTATTCCGGGCCATACCTCTGTTCGGGAGAGATACGTGAACTGACTCTTTTTTATCGCTTAATGCTTTCGCATTTTTGAAAATTCACAGAGTCGCCACCGACCTTTTATTTTATCCAATTAAGGAAAGGTTTATAAAAGAAACAGAAAAAAGACCTTTAAGAAATTCTGGGTAAGGGGGTAGGTTATACAAAGGGAAGGTGTTAGCATCCTTTGTATCCATGGTTATCCATGGGCTCTTAAGTTTGCTTAGCTCACTTGTTTTTCGATTACTTTTCAATTGCTTTAGAATGCTCATATGTGATTTCAAATACTTTTGTAAATTGAATTTTGTAATGATCCGTGTGCGGATGTATACAAAATGTTTGTTTATCTTTCGAAAGATGTTTTGAAAAGAACGTTAATTTTGTAATGATCCGTGTTTGGATGTATACAAAATATTGTCTTTTTGGAAAGTTTTGTTTTGAAAAACAACAGTGTATGAGAATTTTGTTCGTTTTGATTTGAGCAAGCAAACTAGGAGGTCTACCCTGAGTTGTAAGGTCTTTATCCCATTTCCTTTAAAAATCTATCCTTTCACCGGATATAAACAAAAGGTTCGATTTTGTACTCGAAACAGTAGAATTTTGACTTTGATTTTGAAAAGAATGAGAAGGGATTACCTTAAGAGGTGCAAGTGTGATTGTGTTTGTATTCAGATATTTTATCTTTGAAGTTAGTGATCTAACGGTTCAATTTTATCTTTGACATACACGCAGTTTATATTTGCTGGAAATTAAAATGCGGAAATGTAAAGTGCGGAAAGTAAATCTACGCTATTACATCGATTGTGCAGGAAATGTAAACTAGCCTATTTACATGAATTTGACATCCTATACATTTATCTAGGAATTTAAATTGCAAGAAAAATAAAAGGCATGTTTTTGGATTTTTTATGATTGATTTTAATTATAATTAATGCATGATTAATTAAATTAAAATGAAGAAAAAAAGATGAAAATAGATTTAAACCTAGAAATTGAGTTTAAAATATGTAAAAAATATTTGTCAATTAATTTTAAAACAAAACTAATTTTTTTGGGATTTTTGAAATTGATTTGAAATTGATTAAGCTAATTAATACATAATTATACAAATAATTATACAAATAACTAAAACTTAAAGAGAAAATTATTCAAAATATGTAAAAAATTAGTTTATAATATATAAACAATATTTAACATGAAGAACAATTTTTTTTATGATTTTTTTGATTGGTTAGAATAATTAAAAAGCAAATATATAAATATATACTAATTAATTATGCAAAATATTGAAATTTTGAAGAAAAATAAAATATTTTTATTTCAGAAAATAATATATTATTTTAGAAGTCTAAAAATATTTTTTATGCATTTTTTGGATTTTTGAAACTATTTTTAATTAATTTTACAAAGAAAATTAAAATAAAATAGAAAATAAAAGGATACTGATCAGGTGTGGTTGGATTGAGAGTCTATATCATGGGCTAGTGTGTCTGGTACGCAGGATGAGCTGGCAAGTGGATCAGAAGGTGATTAAATTGAGACACATGGCAAAAGCGTGGACTGCAAAGCACAGGATCAGAAGTTATTTTAAAAAAAAAAACGCGCGCGCCCTGGCCAATAGGGAGGAGCCACGCATCATCTTCTTCATCAGAACCACCCTTTTACACCTTGCGTTTGCAGGTGGTGTAAAAGCTCCCACCTATTACACCTGCAAAAAATAGCGAATACAAGTAAAACGTGATATAAATCTGGCGCGATGCCATGGTTGAATTCGTCTGGTCCATACGAATTCAATGGGACATGTTTGAACTTGTAATTTTGCCTAATTTGGAAAGCCCTAATTTTGAGATGAAGAACCCTAAAATGGTAGTTTCGTGTATACGTGTTCAAACTTCAATTAAGTTTCCAGAAATGATCTAAACATCAAACCAAACTCAAATATATGTCTACATCTTGTTAAGCATGCGTGAATAACCAGATACGAGTTGATTTAGGTTTGAACAAATTATGACCTGTATAGCTCGATTTAGTGAGCTTCAAGGCTTGCAATTGATTGGGATACGTTTATTGATGTTCAAGGATGATGTTTGAATGCTTAGTTTGAACTGAAACTAGTTAGAAACTAAAATTCGAATTTTGAATTTCTTTCAAAAAGTTCCAAGTGGTTACAAGTGTGTTATGAGCAAGGCTTTGTTTCTGAACTTGTCTCTCTATATTACTGAAGTATTGGAGTCTATTTATAAGCATTGAGGTGCTTAAAATCTAAGCTAGAAAGCAATAAGTGCTTTTGCTAGAATCTTGACTTTTTCCACATATGTAGCTTGGCATTTAAGCCACTATGGCTTGATTTTCTTCTCTCCCTCTGCTGTACTTTGCCTTGAGACAGAGTTGAATGAGTCATATTGATGAGTCATGCTTGCAATTCAAGCTATCCATTATCCTTTCATTTTTCCTTTTAATTTAATCTTAAAATAAGATAAAATCAAGTAAAAAATAAATAAAAATGGTATGGGCCTTGTCTTGGTCGTGGGAGGCCCATAATAACATGGCATACATGTTTGAACCATGAAAACTTGGCCCCATTTGGAAAAAATGCATTTTTGAGCAATGTTGGTTTTATGCATTTTCCAAAATTTAGCCAACTTCAACAAGGTGTAAATCCCTCAATTTTTGTCATATGAAGGAGAGCTTGACCTTTTTGGAAACCTTAAAGAGTCCTCTAACCAATGCCTTTGGTATCATGTCAAAATGATTTTTGATGCTCCTTGTGTGTCCTTTTGAAAAAAGTGTCTTTTTGTTGACTTTGAAAATGACCTGTAATGTCTTTGATCATATTTTTCAAATGGTGAATGCAATGACCATGGGATCAATTGCATTTGAAAGATAATTGAATTTCCTTCAAAATGAGCTTTGGTTTGAATTTTTTGGATGAAGGATGAGAGAGTTATGACCAGTCAAAGTTGAGTTGACTTTTCAGGTAAAAACCCTAATTTTGAATCTTAGGGTTTTGTTGATTTTTGATCTTTCCTTGATGAATTATGATCATCCAATGATCAAATGATGAATCCTTTGACAAAATATGGATTTTGACAAAAAAAATCATTTTTGACTGTCTGTTGACTTTTTGGTCAAACGGGTCGTCTGTTGACTGTTTGAGCTGCTGACGGTGCGTCTGAGTGAATTGAAGTTTGAAAATTTGTATGATGGTACTTTGAGATGTATGGATGTGCATGAAATCCATTTGAGGTCTCAAAAACTTTTTTCTCCTGTAAAAACAAGAAAACCCTAGTTAGGGACTGTTTATGTAGGAGACAGTTAAACGTACCTGATTTTTGTGCAGTGTTGAGTCTCTGCTAATCGCGTGATATTCAGAAGACTTCTAGAACAAAAATCTTGGAATTTTGAATTGTGAAAGATTGATTTGATTGATGGTACAAAACACTGAGAATTGTACTGCCAGCAGTTTGGCTGTCAACTGACTGTCCAGGTATTGATGTAGCAGTTAGAGTGAAAAATCAACAGTCAAAGTTAATTTTCTTTTTTTGTTGTTTTTGCTTTTGTTTTATGTGAAAAATGAAAGTTTATTTACATGACTTGTTAAAAAACACAGACATAATAAATAACTAATATTTACTGTACGCGGGCAAAATTACCGATAATAACCCTGAAAATCATTTAATGCACAGAAAAATGAATATTTGACTGGCAGAAAACACACAAAATATTATCTGAGTAATTTAAGCAATATTATGACAAATAGTACAACATTTAATACTGACAGTACAAATATTACATACTATATTGAACAGTACGACGAATAAACGGTACATTTAAGAAATACGAAATACGACAAATTTTAAGAATGACGATTGATAACCCATGCTACAAATAGTAACATGTAGATGATTTGGAGCATAAGCATCCCAGGTCCACAGTGTTCCGGGCTATGTAGACAGAAGAAAGACATGATCACCGTAGCAATGGTGATGACCATAAGAAAACACGTTTCCCACCGCTTCGCCATTTTGTCGGGGAAGAAGAAAGGATGGATTATGAAGTGGAAATTTGAGAGATGAATTAGAATTTGATGTGAGATTTTATGGAAGAAAATGGGAGGTATTTATAGAATGGAAAGGAGGATAGAGACGTTGGGGAATGATGTGATTCCGTACAAAAGGAAAATTTGAGTGGAAGTAAGATTTGAAAGAAAGTGTATGAAAGTGTTGGGAAAAAGAGAGATGTGGAGAATAAAGTTAGGATTTGATTTTTGAAAAAGAGATTTGAAAAGATTTTTGAAAATAATGGAATATAGTACAAAAATTAGTGGGAAACAAAAGATAATAATAATCTACTTGTTACCAGTACAGTCTGAGTTTCCTGATTCTGCGCCTGCAAAAAGATTTAACTCTGTACCAATTGTGTCAGTACTATTTATCTGTAAATAAATAAATAGCATGTGTGAAGTAATAAACAGCATTTGGCGTTTGCGTAAGAATAAATTCAACTGCAAGCCAAATTACTGTATAAGAAAAATTCTAAAAACTAAGTATTTCATATATCAGGATCTTTGTTGAAATAAAAATCCATGATTATATGAGACTTTTAATTTTCAGATTGGAGTTTTCTTGAAAAATAATGCGGGCAAATTTTGGGGTATAACAATCGTATATCCCATCAAGTCGTTCGACTTGGTGATCGACTTCAGGCCTGTCCTCATTTTTTACCAACATGGCCTCAATAACCATATTTTTCTCTAATTCGGCTTCTAAAGCCGTTCTTTCTTTGTTTTCGGCCAAATAAGCCGTTATTCGAGCCAGGTATTCTGACTCAGTGGTCATCATCTTTGACTGATGTCCTCTGCTCTGGAGGACTTTCATGGTTCAATGGTTCATTAGGGTCTTCTTTATTCCAAATGAAACCGTAATTTGGGTCTAAGTTCAGATACTTAGACACACTTTCATCAGCAGGATATACATCTTCTGCTTTGTAGCAAGGAGCTACATTTGCCAAATGTTGGTCGAAGTGTCTGCGACCACTTTCAGTTTTGTAATAACTTTGGTCAGCTTCAATATTCTCCACTATACCATCTGACCTCCAAATGGCCACACGCTGATGTATGGTGGATGGAACTGCCCCAATACCATGGATCCATTCCCGACCCAGGAGCAATTTAAAATTTGCCTGAGATGCGATCACCATGAAGGCGGTTGACCTGACAGACGAACCAACAGCTAGTTTTACTTGAATTACTCCAAATATTCCACTTGTCTTGCCCTCATAATTCGACAGTACCATATTATGGGGTCTTAAGTCTTTATCAGACTTTCCCACTTTCTGAAGTGAAGAATAGGGTATTAAGTTTACAGCAGCCCCACCATCGACAAACACTTTGTTTATTGGAACACCATCCACTTTCGCCCTTATGAATAAAGGCTTCAAATGATACATCATTCCTCGACCTGGCCTCTCAAACACATCCTTTTGCTCTTCTACCACCCCTTTTCCCATTACATAGTAACAGACAGGTGTTTCTTCCACATTCTCGTCAGGAAGAAAATCATCTTCGTTCTCAGATACCTCAGATACTCTATCGAACTCTGCTGGAAGTACAGAGACAATTCCACAGTCGATTAGCAACTCATCTGACTCTATGTCAAAGTTGTCGTCGACCTCTTCGTCTGACAGTGGAGAATATTCAGGCTCTTTCCCCGTATTGAGAGCCGGAGCATCATCATCAACTAGTTCTTTGATGAGTTTCTTTCCTAGGATTATCCCAGCAGCTAATCTTTCATTTGCTATTTTAGTCTGTTCTTCAATCAACTTCCTGTGAAAAGGTTTTGACTGATAGTGAGAAAATCCTACCTGCACCATTTTCGAACCTTCTTGTCCATTCTTGTGGCTTCTTTGGTAACGTCTCCACTGCGTTCGAGTCATGGGGTTCTTTCCTTTGTAGTTTGGAGATATGTAATCTTTTCTTTTAGATCCACTATCAGTCCAAGAACCTACAGCATTGGTTCCATCGCCTTGAATTTGCCATTCTGGGCGTTTACCTCTGAAGTTAATGGGTTTCACCCATTTGTCTTCAGGGACATCCGTCTTGGGACGGAAAGTCCTTGGTTTTTCAAACATCTTCCTGTATTCTCCAGCCCTTCGACCACTGTTTTCTCCTGTGTACATGAATTGACGATTCTTGCCTCGACGAGGATCGAACCTTACTTTGTTTGCAGCATCGACATTGAAAACAGCATCACACCTTGGGCATAATCCAACTTGAGAGTTGTTATTGTGGCATCTCTCAAGGAATTTCAAAAGACTTTCTTTTGGTTCAGGATAAACCATGTTTAAAACTTTGCCATCAGTAGCGCCGTTTTGCTTTCTAACGAAACCATCAGTAGTCTCGACCATCATCATATCAGCAAGCTCAGTATAGTGAGCCTCTTTGACTTGCAAAGGATCAGTATCAACTTGCATTGATGATTTTGGCTTTTCTCCAAACTGTAACCTTCCTTCTTTCAAAGCTTTTTGCACTAAATCCCTGAAAAGGACACATTGAGAAGTTTTATGACCCCAGAAATTATGAAATTTACAAAATCCTCTTTTTTTCTTTTGTTCAAGAGGAGGAGTTTTAAGTCCCGGGGGTACTATGATTTGCCCATCAGAAACCAACAAATCAAATATTTCATCACATTTTGTTATATCAAATGAATACATTTTACTAGAAAATTTTTCATTCTTACTTTCAACCAGATTTTTATCTTTTGAAGGTTTAAGCAATTTACAGATATATGGTGGCCCTGGCTTTAATTCAGCCATGTTGACCTCTCCCTCTTCGTATTCACTGTCGCTATTAGAGTCGAACTCACTTGTAGTAACATAAGCTATTTTTTCTTTCTTATGATATTTACTAGCTCTGACTTTTTCAGCTTTTAGCCTTTCGACCTGGCGTACTCTATCTGCCAATTGTGCCATATCTCTCAAATGTTGGGTGTCTAATTTCTTCCTTATGGAATAATCTAACCCACCTGCAGCCATTTCGACTAACTCATGTTCAGGAATTTGTGTAAAACATCTAGCTTTCAGTAACCTAAAACGGTTTAGATAGTCATCGACTGGTTCTGTACCCTTTCGTCCAACTCCAGCTAATTCTTTCAAGCTGATTTTCGACTGTCCCATATAAAATTGTTCATGAAACAATCGTTCTAATTGGTTCCATGAGAACAAAGATTGGGGATTAAGGTCGTGAACCAAGTAAATGCATTTTTCGTTAAAGAACTTGGAAAATACTTCATCTTTAGATTTTCATTGTTCGCTATTTCTCCAGCCTCTGTCTAGAACCTAGCAATATGTTCGACCGTCGACTCGCCAGTCTCACCAGCAAATTTGGTGAATTTTGGGACTTTCCACCCCCTAGGCAATTCTGTTTGCCTTACATATTCTGACAACGGGGAAACGAAATTTGGTCTATGCAAACCTACATTTATTCCATTCTGAACTAAAATTTGTTCAACTACATTAGAGATATTATTGTGTCCAATATTGACATCTTGCTGGATGTTCCTAAGAACCTGGTCAGCATCTTGATGCCTTTGTACTTTTCTAGGGATCTCTTGCTCAATTTGATCTCCTTGTCCTATAGGTTCGACCCCTCTCACATTCGACCCTTGAGTAGTCGAAAGGTTTGGTTGTGGGGGAGCTCCAAAGAAATCTGCAATTCTGGCCATTTGTCCCGCCAATATTTCATAACTTTTATTCGTGTTATTTATCATGGGAGTAAAAACAGTTCCCATTTGTTGAGTAAGGGCATTCACCATTTCATGATTACTTTCGTCCATTTGTTGTCGAATTGACAACATTGACGTAGTACTTAAAGATGGCAAAACCTGGTGATTATATCCTATGCCTATAGGTCGACCCCCTGGATTTGATGTGCTTGTAGCCATCATGCTGTCAGAATATAATGAAGGATTTGTGTGCAAACCTTGCATCATAGACGTGGGCATTCTAAACTGAGGGTTAAAACCTGGTGGAGGCATCATTCCATGAAACGGCGGTCGTAATGGATTCAACGGTGACCGTACATTCGTTGGTGATGATACCATTATTGCTGCCGTCAATCCAGCAGTATTTGTTGTTCCCACTGGGGATGAATCTGCAGCATTTTGTGGTGTTGCTCCGGTTAGAACACCTCCTTGATTTCCAAAAAGATCAGAATTATTTGTATTAACTTCAGCCATGTTAGTTAATTTCCGACCACTTCTTAATATCATACATAACTATTATACTAACAAATATAAAACAAACAGCAATTGACGAGTCCCACTGGGCATGCCAATTTGTTTACCCAGAAAAATGGTAAACAAGCACTAGTTTCCTTTTTAAAGGATACTTTTGCGGAATCAACTAGAATACTCCAGGACTAATTGCTTTATTTTGTTATATTATGTGTATCTGGTTTGTATTAAATGCAACAGTAACTTTAAAATAAAAGTAAACACTGAAATTAAAGGCTTTAAAGTAAATCAAAGCACTAAAAAAGCAGTAAATGTGCACTGAAAGATGAGATATAACGTAAAAATGATTGCATTAATTAAACTGGTACGCATACGTACATTCCAAAGTTGCACTCGTTACTCATTTTTGCACAGAGATTTGAGTTTACTTGTGTTTATGTAGAAAATGCGGACCTCTAACTATTCCTATGGAACTTGCTTAAATAGTAAAAATAAAATAACTACTACTAACGGTCGACTGGTTATCAGTCAACACGTGTCTTCGACATGCAAGATCTTCAATTGTGAGACCTCCACGCGTCCTGTAAGAACTGCCAGAAAACTTCTTGAAACTGCCTCTTAACTTCTAATACCTCTCGACTTCCACTTCAATTTCTGCAGCAAAATTTTTAAGTCTTCGCATACTTCTGATCGAACGCTGAGGCCTCTGATCATTTTTCTAGTCGAACAGCTTTGACTACTAAGCATTACTTAGTCGAACCACTTCGACCCCAATGGCAATGTAATTATTTAATTGAGGCCCAATTACCAATTTAGGGCCTTTTTACCAAATTGAGGCCCAATTACCAATTTTGAGCCCCAGTTGCCCATTTATTGGTAAGTCGAAATCCTAGGGTAACAGTATGATGTATGATGTATGATGTATGATGTATGATGTATGATGTATGACTTATGCAGTCTTGAGCGTATCAAGCTTCTGGTTGGGAAAATAAATCCCCGCTAGCCATTTGGAAATGAAGGCATTGTGATCGTTGATGATTTTTGTCGTCTTGCTCGAGTATACTCGGCTGGGGACCTTCTTTGAGAACCAGGGTGCTCTGTTGAAGGATCTTTGACTATTGCTCGGGGATGAAAGGTAATTTGAAAGTTCTGACTTTGATGCCCTTTAAAGTGGGAATGAGGAAGATGCGTAATCCTCCGATGCACTATTTGACCAAGTCCTGGCGTGGAGATCACACCTTCTGGGGATAGCAATCTGGAACAGCCCTGCTGGGGAATAAGATTTCTCGAATCACTTTGTTGGAGAGAAAAATCTCATTGAGGAATTTGCTGAGAAATGAATTTCTGTTGGGAATTTTTCTTCTGATGCTGGTTTCGGGATGATGTCCAAATGATCGGGACATTACCTGAATGCTATTCCTGTTTTTCCTGGTAAACATCAATCATATTCAAATGCACATGTTCATTCAAAATTATCATTTGGGACGTTTACATATTCAAAACAGAAAAAGTGAAAATGTTGATTTTGAGCATGATCTGTATTGATTTTCTGAAAAAGAGCCATGATAGGCTGATTAGTACAAGGAGACAAAAATCCTAGTAGTAGGAAATTGTCATAAAGCTTTGAAAAGTATTTATAAAGAGAAATAGCTATGTGAAAACAATCCAGTCAGGTTTCAACTCTGCTATTGCCAATCTGTCTTCGAGCATCTCATCCCTCACTTGTTAGAAGAAAGTAGTTGGACAGATCGGTGTCTTTGATGTGTTGAACCTTGAAGGTGAGTAGGCAGCCGAACGGAACATAATTGTACGCTTTATTCCCTAACTTTTGCCTAGGCTGCCTTTTCAGGTTTTCAGCCTACCGGGATAATATTTATTTAGTCTCTAATTTTTGCCTGGATCGTCTTTTTCAGGTTTTCAATCCACCGAGACGCTCATTTTTTGCCTAAGTCGCCCTTTCAGGTTTTCAACTTAGCGAGCTTTTCTTTAAGCGAAGCACTTTTTGACTATGTCCGCATTTACAGGGTGTGTGAAATTCTGGACTCAGACACGTGATGTCTAACAGGATGTCACGACATTACTATCTGAACGTTTTTAAACAAAAGAACAAAGAGTAAGCAGAAAAACAACACAGGAAAGTTGTTAACCCAGTTCGGTGCAAACACACCTACATCTGGGGGCTACCAAGCCAGGGAGGAAGTCCACTATAAGTAATATCAATTAAAGGTAATACAAATCAAGATTACGCCTTTCACTTAATATCTACCCAATGCAACTTCAATCTAAACAACTTAGACCAGAGATCCTACTCACTCCCCCTCAATCACAGCAGTGATGAAAACTAACCAACGAATAACAAAAGAAGACACTCTTCAAGGACACAACTTGATCTTGCTTAAAAGCTTTGATCAAGTACAATAGTACTCTTGCTTAAAAGCTTTGAGTACTTCTTACAACTCAAAACAAAACGCCTAGACCAAGACAATCATCATGATGATTGTTTGGCTTACAAGAAAGTTATAACGAAAGACTTAAAAAACAAAGAACTCTAAAAGTTTCTCAAACAAAAACCCTAACGTCAACAGCAGCACCTGCGTGGAATAAATAGCCTTCATACAATACAGCAGCTGGGCCTTGGATCCACAAAATAGTTTTAACCCTAATAAAACTAATCTCCATAAATCAAGGAACTAATAATAATAATCATCCAAGACGTCCTTGAAACAGATCAGAATCCATCATTACCAAATAAAGCGCATAGGATCTTATCAGATCACATAACCATAAATAGTAATAGAAAAGAACGAACAGCTGCGAATGTCATGACATCGGCCTTGACATCAGGTAAAGGCCTGCATAAGGAAAGACTTCACAACAGCAGAATGCATGTCATGACACCAGTTTAGACAAGATAGAACCACAACTAGTTTTACCAAAAATTACAGCCAATCAACAACATCTACAAACTCCCCCTTTGGCAAATTTTTGGCTAAAACACTAATAGATGTAAACAGATATCAGAGCATACACAGCAGCCAACAACAGAAAAATAAATTCTGACAGCAACTTGATTAATCACCAGAAAACCAGAAAATATCTACTTATTCAACTGTTATAGAAACCACTTGTCATTGTCAGGGAGAACCAGAGAAGACCCAAAATAAAGAAAACCACAAAACAACCATGTCCAAAAAAACCAAAAGATCACCAAAACAACAGAACAACCATTACAACAAAACAACCACTACCACTACACTACCACTACCAATTACTCCCCCTTTTTAGCCACAAAAGGAGCCAAAACATATTCAGCTCAGCAGAGCTAATCATCAGACCCATCACTGTCTTCATCACTAGAGCCACCAGGATTGTCATCACTTGAGCTACTAGTCCATTCAGCAGCATCACTACTCCCACTCTCAGCACCCTCAGCCTCTTCCTCAGCTTCTTCCTCAGCCCTTTTGTCTTCATCCATATTGTCACCACCCTTTTCACCAGCAAGATCATCATCTGTAGACTGCTCAAGACTGTGGATGAGATTTTCAAGTTTCAGCTTCCTGTTGTCCAACTCTTGACAAGTCTCTTTTAGCTCAGCAATAAGAAGAGCTTTGTTCACAGATTTGCTAGGTTGTGATGTCCCAGCAGATGTCTTGTCATCAGACCTCTGCAGCAGCTTGTAGTGAAAAGACAAAGCACTCTCCCTCTTACATACAGAATCTTTACTTTTCAGAATTCCAGGGTGTTGCTTGAGGATTATTCCACATATCAGAGATGGGAAAGCAATGGGAAGCTTGGTAGCAGAGGTACCAACATGCCTCATAGTTTGATCAAATATGTAGGTCCCATAGTCAAATTTTGTCTTGGTTCCCACAGCATATATGAATCTTCCTAGGCCAACAGCAATGGTGGAAGTGTGATTGGTAGGCACCCAGTTAGCAGCACCAATTTTGTGCAGCAATGCATACCTGACATTAAGAGAACTAGCAGACAGTTTTCTCTTTATGGGCCACTTCTTAACCTTACCACCAGTGATTACCTTGCAAACCTCATTATCAGTCACTTCAAGCTCAGGTTGAGCCTCAGCATCTCTACCTAGATATAGGTTGATAACAGCAGGGGAAAAATCTATGCACTTTCTTCTAACATACACCTTATGAAAATCATCAATTGTTCCATCACCACAATCTTGAGACAAATTCACAATAAATTCCTTCACCAGCATTTCATAACACTTTGAAAAATGAGTAACAGTTTTAATCAAACCTGCAGCCTTGATGAGCTTCATGACCTCTTGACATTCCAGAGCATCATTTGCTAATTCTCTTTCCAGAGCCAGCCTTCTTTGATAGACAAACTTCCACTGGATAGCATTTGAAGCATAGTGCAAGTAAATGTTATCCAAAGGAACATCACGAACCTTTGTGGAGGACTTTGTGACAGCAATCTTCTTCTTGGATGGGATGTCAGGGACATCACTTAAGACATCATCTTCTGGGACAGAAACACTTCTTTCCTTCCTCTTCTTCACAGTAGCCTTGCTCCCCGTGGTTGAAGGTTCAGCAAGGACCTTCTTGACCTTCTTTATAGTGACCTTCTTTTGAGGAGTAACCTGAGGTTTGGAGAAATCTTGATCACAAGCCTGTTTGCCCTTACGAGTCTTGACTCTATGAGAGATGCTAGAGATGAGTTCATCATCAGCAATGTCAATAGAATCATCCAGATCATCCAGATTCACAACATCATGCACAGTAGGACCTTCATTAGGGGTTTCTTTAGAAGCAGCAACAGGAACCTCTTCAGCTTTCTCAGGCTCAAGAACTTCAGCATCTTTAGTACCAGATGTTTCAACATTAATAGCTTCAGATGTCTCAACTTCTTTGGCACCTGGGTTCTTCTCATCAGTGTTATCAACCGATGTCTCAACATCACCCTGATCTTTGCTAGCATCATCTTGACCATCTTGATCATCTTTGCTGTTCTCAGAGGCAGACATCTGGGCTAAAGGAACAGATATCCCATCAACCTTGTGCCCTTCATTCAAGATTCTTGTGACAATACCTGCGATCGCATTGTGAACATAAGCAGAACCCTCTCTACCTTGAACAGAAAAGGTTTCAGGAACAGATCCCCCAGTTGATTTTCTTGCATGCATCTTTCTTGGTGGATTACGAACAGTATCGATAGCAGGAACAGAGTTCAATGGCACAACATCCAGCACAACATCTTGATCACTCACAACATTTGGTGCCCTAGAACCTGATGCTGTTTCAGAGGTAGGAGAATATTTCTTTGAGGGAGAACTCTGAGACATGGTGAGAGAAAGTGGAAAGCTGGGTAAGGGATTGTGAATGCAGCAACACAGAGAGATAGCGTGAGTGTGGAGGAGAGGTTTTGGAGGAATGGAAACCGTTTGGGTAACTTGTAAAAGGGGGGGAAAATACACTTTAATGTGTAATGATATCAAAGATTTGGAGAGAGAAATATTGCTGGCCCCACACCCAATTAATTGCTATAATCCTTCACAAAGACAAATGCCTAGTTTGCTTCTTAGATTTTCAAATTGATTTGCATCCAAGGCTTTTGTGAAAATGTCAGCCAATTGAAGGTTTGTAGCAACATGTTCCAAGGCAATTATTTTATCTTCAACAAGATATCTAGTGTAATGATGTCTAATATCAATGTGCTTGGTCCTGCTATGCTGAATGGGATTCTTTGAAATGTTAATGGCACTTAAGTTGTCACAATATAATGTCATGACATCTTGTGTGACATTGTATTCTGTTAACATTTGTTTCATCCAAACAAGCTGAGAGCAACTACTTCCTGCTGCAATGTATTCTGCCTCTGCAGTGGACAAGGACACACAATTTTGTTTCTTGCTGAACCATGAAATAAGATTATTACCCAAGAAGAAACATCCTCCTGAAGTACTTTTTCTGTCATCAGCACTTCCAGCCCAATCTGCATCACAATATCCGGTGAGAATAGGTTCACACCCATGAGAGTAGAGCATTCCATATTCACAAGTACCATTCACATATTTTAGGATCCTCTTGACTTGGTTGATATGGCTGATCTTAGGATCTGCTTGATACCTAGCACACACCCCAACAGCAAAAGCAATATCAGGTCTACTGGCTGTGAGATACAACAGACTTCCTATCATGCTTCTATATAAACTTTGATCAACACTGGTTCCCTTTTCATCTTTGGACAACTTTAAGTGAGTAGGAGCTGGTGTTCTTTTGTGAGAAGCATTTTCCATTCCAAACTTTTTAATAATGTTTTTAGCATACTTACTCTGAGAGAGAAAGATTGAGTCTTCCATCTGTTTAACTTGCAGCCCAAGAAAATAAGTTAATTCTCCAACTAGACTCATTTCAAATTCTGATTGCATCTGATCAACAAAATGTCTAGTCATCTTGTCTGACATCCCCCCAAACACAATATCATCCACATAGATTTGAGCAATCAGGATCTTTCCTCCTTCATCTTTAACAAAGAGAGTTTTATCTATTCCTCCTTTCCTGTACCCATTACCAGTAAGAAACTCAGTTAGTCTCTCATACCAAGCTCTAGGGGCTTGTTTTAGGCCATAAAGAGCTTTTCTTAGTTTGTACACATAGTCAGGATGATTTGGATCAGCAAAACCTTTAGGTTGCTCCACATAAACTTCCTCACTCAGGTATCCATTCAAGAAAGCACTCTTCACATCCATCTGATATAGTTTGAATTTTAGAATACAAGCAACTCCTAGCAGTAATCTAATTGACTCAAGTCTAGCAACTGGAGCAAAGGTTTCATCAAAGTCAATTCCTTCAACTTGAGTGTATCCTTGAGCAACTAGCCTTGCTTTGTTTCTGACAACAGTTCCCAGTTCATTTGACTTGTTCTTGTAAACCCATTTTGTTCCAATGACATTAGTACCTTTAGGTCTTGGTACCAGCTCCCATACTTCATTCCTTTCAAACTGGCCTAGTTCTTCCTGCATGGCATTAATCCAGAACTCATCTGTTAAGGCTTCCTTGACATTTTTAGGTTCAATTTTTGACACAAAACAAGAGTTTGAAACTACTTCCCTTGACCTTGTAGTAATTCCACTGTTGAGATCACCTATAATAAGTTCACTAGGATGATTTTTTTGAACTCTTATTGATGGACTCTTGTTAGGAAGTTCAGTCTCAGATTCTGTGATAGTAGGACTGCAATCATCTTCTCTGGTAGATCCTTCAGCTGTAATATCCCAGAATGTTCCGACATCTTCTGTGACATCTGCTTGATTGTGGTCATCATCAACCACAACATTTATGGACTCCATTATTATTCTGGTTCTTGAGTTGAACACTCGATAGGCTCTACTGTTCGTAGAGTAGCCCAAAAAGATTCCTTCATCACTCTTGGGATCCATCTTCCTTCTGTGATCTCTATCAGCAAGAATGTAACACTTACTACCAAACACATGGAAGTATTTGACAGTGGGTTTTCTTCCCTTCCAGATCTCATATAGGGTGGTAGAGGTTCCTTTTCTTAAGGTAACTCTATTATGGACATAACAAGCAGTATTCATGGCTTCAGCCCAGAAGTAGATAGGAAGATTCTTAGCATGGATCATGGCTCTGGCTGATTCTTGAATAGTTCTATTTTTTCTTTCAACAACCCCATTTTGCTGTGGAGTAATAGGGGAAGAAAATTCATGATGTATTCCTTCAGAGGAGCAGAAATCAGCAAACTTTTGATTCTCAAATTTCTTTCCATGATCACTCCTAATTCTCACAACACCATTTTCTTTTTCTCTTTGAACTCTTTGACATAGGTCCTTGAAAACATCAAACACATCTGATTTTTCTCTGATGAAATTTACCCGAGTGTATCTGGAGTAGTCATCTACCACCACATAAGCATATTTCTTTCCTCCAAGACTTTCTATTTGCATTGGTCCCATCAAGTCCATATGTAGCAGTTCAAGAACTCTGGAAGTAGTCAGATGTGTAACCTTTGGATGTGACATCCTGGTTTGTTTTCCTACTTGACACTCACCACATATTCTTCCTTCATCAATTTGTAGCTTAGGAATTCCTCTCACAGCTTCCAGAGAAATAATCCTTTTCATACCTCTTAGATGAAGGTGACCAAGTTTTTGGTGCCACAGCTTTGCTTCTTCTTCCTTAGAGCATACAGTAGAATAGCTGGATTCATGAGACACCCACAAGTAGCAGTTATCTTTGGATCTGACACCCCTCATTACTACTTCCTTTTCTTCATTAGTAACCACACACTCAGCTTTAGTGAAGTTGACTTGGTATCCTTGGTCACAGAGTTGACTGATGCTTATAAGATTAGCAGTCAGGCCTTTGACCAACAAAACACCTTCTAAATTTGGCACTCCTGAACAGTCTAATTTTCCGACTCCTTTGATTTCTCCTTTAGCTCCATCACCAAAGGTAACATAACTAGTAGAATGACTCTTGATATCAACAAGCATATTCTTGAGTCCAGTCATGTGTCTGGAACATCCACTGTCAAAATACCAGTCTTCTTTGGCTGAAACTCTAAGAGATGTATGGGCTATTAAAGCCATATTTTTAGGTTTCCATTGTTGCTTCTGGATGGGCATGATCTGCTTAGGTTTGTAGTAAGGAGCTTGATCTGGGTATCCATATAATCTGAAGCAAAAAGGCTTAATGTGTCCAAATCTCCCACAGTAATGACATCTCCATCTTTGAAACTTTCTCTTCATTTCACTTTTCTCGTGATGTTGAGTCACATGTTTTGACATCGGTTTCAACATCTCAGCTTCAGGTTTAGTTCTGCTACTATCTTGGGAATGTTTCTTTGCACCAACAAATCCTATACCAGACATATCTCCTGAACTTTTTCCAACCTGCAAAATCTCCTCCAACATATCTGTGCCACTGTTCAACATTTTTACAGATTTTGACATCTGATCAAGTTTGGATTGTAACATGATAATTTCACTATTCAGTTCAGATATAGTTTCACTAAGCCCTTTGTTATCAGCCTCCAACTGAGCTATGTATTTCTTCTGCTTTTCACCTTGTTGACACACTTCAGCACTTCTGATATACAGCTTTCTGTAGGAGGTTGCCAGCTCTTCAAAGGATAGCTCATCTTCACTAGAATCTTCATCAGAATTGCAAACTCCAGTAAGGGCTGTGACATGTTTGGCTGATTCTTCTTCAAAATCACTCTCAGAATCTTCATCAGACCAGGAGACTGACAATCCTTTCTTTTGTTTCTTGAGATAAGTAGGGCATTCAGCTCTAATATGTCCATACCCTTCACATCCATGACATTGAATCCCTTTGCTGTGATTGTACTTTTCTTCTGGTTTAGCTCTTCTGCCAGAGTCATAAGATCTATTGATGTCAGATGAGATGTTCTTGGCATTAGGTCTTGGCTTCTGATCCATTCTTCTCATAATTTTGTTGAATTGTTTGCCAAGCATAGCTATAGATTCAGATAGATTCTCTTCTCTACTTTCCTCTGCTTCTTCTTGAGAGTTGGACACAAAAGCTATGCTTTTGTTCTTCTTTTCAGAATTTTCACTGATTCCCATCTCAAAGGTTTGAAGAGATCCAATTAACTCTTCTACCTTCATTTTGCTGATGTCCTGTGCCTCTTCTATAGCTGTAACTTTCATATCAAATCTCTTAGGTAGGGATCTAAGAATTTTTCTCACCAGCTTTTCATCAGACATTTTCTCTCCCAAAGCTCCTGAGGTATTAGCAATATCCAGTATATTCATATGAAAATCCTTAATACTTTCATCATCCCTCATCCTTATATTTTCAAACTTTGTAGTTAGCAGTTGAAGTCTTGACATCTTCACTTTGGAGGTGCCCTCATGAGTAGTCTTGAGGGTATCCCAGACATCTTTGGCTAGTTCACACTGGTGCACCAGTCTGAAAATATTCCTGTCAATTCCATTGAATAAAGCATTTAAGGCTTTAGAGTTGCCAAGCGCCAATGCCTCTTCATCTTTGTCCCATTCTTCCTCTGGTTTAAGAGTTTTCTTGCCATCTTTATCAGTAATAACAGGATGTTCCCATCCTTTGTTCACAGCTCTCCATGCTTTACTATCCACGGATTTCAGAAAAGCCACCATGCGAGGTTTCCAATAATCATAATTAGAACCATCCAGAATGGGTGGTCTAATCACAAATCCACCACCTTCTTTGTCCATAGTACCAGAAAATACTGTCCCTAGATCTCACCCAGTAAAAACAGGCAGGGTGCCTGCTCTGATACCAATTGAAATTCTGGACTCAGACACGTGATGTCTAACAGGATGTCACGACATTACTATCTGAACGTTTTTAAACAAAAGAACAAAGAGTAAGCAGAAAAACAACACAGGAAAGTTGTTAACCCAGTTCGGTGCAAACACACCTACATCTGGGGGCTACCAAGCCAGGGAGGAAGTCCAATATAAGTAATATCAATTAAAGGTAATACAAATCAAGATTACGCCTTTCACTTAATATCTACCCAATGCAACTTCAATCTAAACAACTTAGACCAGAGATCCTACTCACTCCCCCTCAATCACAGCAGTGATGAAAACTAACCAACGAATAACAAAAGAAGACACTCTTCAAGGACACAACTTGATCTTGCTTAAAAGCTTTGATCAAGTATAATAGTACTCTTGCTTAAAAGCTTTGAGTACTTCTTACAACTCAAAACAAAACGCCTAGACCAAGACAATCATCATGATGATTGTTTGGCTTACAAGAAAGCTATAACGAAAGACTTAAAAAACAAAGAACTCTAAAAGTTTCTCAAACAAAAACCCTAACGTCAACAGCAGCACCTGCGTGGAATAAATAGCCTTCATACAATACAGCAGCTGGGCCTTGGATCCACAAAATAGTTTTAACCCTAATAAAACTAATCTCCATAAATCAAGGAACTAATAATAATAATCATCCAAGACGTCCTTAAAACAGATCAGAATCCATCATTACCAAATAAAGCGCATAGGATCTTATCAGATCACATAACCATAAATAGTAATAGAAAAGAACGAACAGCTGCGAATGTCATGACATCGGCCTTGACATCAGGTAAAGGCCTGCATAAGGAAAGACTTCACAACAGTAGAATGCATGTCATGACACCAGTTTAGACAAGATAGAACCACAATTAGTTTTACCAAAAATTACAGCCAATCAACAACATCTACAGTGTGGGAAATCCTCGCCATCCATTGTGGTAAGCAACATGGCTCCGCCGGAGAATATTTTCTTGATTACAAACGGTCCCTCATAAGTGGGAGTCCACTTGCCCCTGGGGTCACCTTGTGGTAAGATGATGCGTTTGACAACCAAATCACCGGTTTGGTATGCCTGACTCTTGACTTTTTTATTGAAGGCTTTGATCATACGCTTTTGGTACAACTGACCATGACAAATAGCTGCGAGCCTCTTCTCATCAATCAAGTTTATCTGGTCCAACCGCGTTTGAATCCAATCGTCTTTGTCTAGATCAGCTTCTTTCATAATCCTTAGGGAAGGAATTTGAATTTCAATTGGAAGAACTGCCTCCATACCATAGACTAAGGAGAATGGAGTTGCCCCTGTTGAAGTACACGCCGATGTGCGATAACCATGAAGAGCAAAAGGTAACATCTCATGCCAGTCTTTGTAGGTTACTGTCATCTTTTGTATGATTTTCTTGATGTTCTTATTGGCAGCTTCCACCGCGCCATTCATCTTTGGTCGATATGCAGAGGAATTATGATGTTTGATCTTGAACTGTGTGCAAAGTTCAGTAATCATTCTGTCGTTTAGATTTGTTCCATTGTCTGTGATGATCCTTTCAGGGATGCCATACCGACAAATGAGATTATGCTTGATAAACCTGGCCACAACATTCTTGGTGACAGAAGCAAATGACGTTGCTTCTACCCATTTTGTGAAGTAGTCAATAGCGACTAGGATAAAACGATGTCCGTTGGAGGCAGTAGGCTTGATTTCTTCGATCATATCAATACCCCACATTGCAAAAGGCCAAGGAGCCGTCAGGACGTTTAGCGGGACTGGAGGTACATGTACTTTGTCGGCATATATCTGGCATTTGTGACAGGTTTTGGAGTGACGATGGCAGTCTGTCTCCATGGTAGACCAATAATAACCTGCTCTCAGAATCTTTTTAGCCATTGTATGTCCACTTGAATGAGTACCAAAAGCCACCATCGTGTATGTCTTCCATAATCTGTTCTGCTTCTTTCTTGTTTACACAACGAAGCAAAGTCAAGTCATGGTTGCGTTTGTACAGGATTTCATTACTTAGAAAGAATTTGGCAGCAAATCTTCTTAGAAAATTTCTGTCGTTAATGGATGCCCCTTCAGGGTACTCCTGAGCTTCGAGATATCTTTTTACTTCATGGAACCATGGTTTTTCTTCCACTCCTTCGGTATCAATCTCATTGCAATAGGCTGGTTCATTGTGTCTATAAATGGTTATCATTGGCGCCTCTTTGTCCCACCCGACATTGAACATAGATGACATGGTAGCTAGAGCATCAGCTAGTTGATTTTCTTCGCGCGGGATATGTTCAAAAGTGATTTCTTCAAAGTAAGGAATCAAGCTTAGCACATATTCTTTGTAAGGAATTAGATTCGGGCACTTCGTGTCCCATTCCTCTTTGATTTGATAAATCACAAGCGCCGAGTCTCCGTAGACCTACAATAATTTGATTCTTAGATCGATTGCAACTTTGCGACCCAGAATACATGCTTCGTACTCGGCTATATTGTTAGTGCAGTTGAAACATAATCTGGCAGTGAAAGGTGTATAACCTCCTGCAGGGGAAATGATCACAGCTCCGATGCCATTACCAAGTGCATTAGAAGCTCCATCAAAAACCATAGTCCATCGGGATCCTGGCTCGGGTCCTTCTTCCGGTCCTGGTTGTTCGTAGTCAGTGACTAGCATAATATCTTCATCTGGGAAGTCAAAGTTCAATGCTTAATAATCATCCACTGCTTGGTGAGCCAGATGATCAGCTACCACACTTCCTTTTATTGCCTTTTGCGAAGTGTACTGGATGTCATACTCTGTTAGAATCATTTGCCATCTTGCTATCCTTCTAGAGAGAGCAGGTTTTTCGATCACATACTTGATAGGATCCATTTTGGAGATCAGGAAAGTGGTATGGTTTAGCATATACTGTCTTAGTCGGCGAGCCGCCCATGCTAAGGCACAACAAGTTTTCTCGAGCAGTGAGTATCTTGTTTCACAATCGGTAAACCTTTTGCTAAGATAGTAGATTGCATGCTCCTTTCGGCCGGACTCGTCATGTTGCCCCAGTACACACCCCATTGAATCTTCTAACACAGTTAGGTACATTATCAGAGGCCTCCCTTCCACTGGTGGTAACAAGATTGGCGGTTTTTGAAGATACTCTTTGATCTTATCAAAGGCTAACTGGCATTTGTCATTCCATCTTTCCACTTGATCTTTCTTCAACAGTTTGAAGATCGGCACACAAGTAGTAGTCATATGGGCAATAAATCTGGCGATGTAATTCAGACGTCCCAAGAATCCTCTGACTTGTTTCTCGATACGGGGTATAGGCATTTCTTGAATGGCTTTGACCTTGGCAGGATCAACCTCAATACCTTTGTTGTTGACGATGAAACCTAAAAGTTTACCGGATCTTACTCCAAAGGTACACTTGTTTGGATTCAGTCGCAACCTGTACTTCTTGAGTCTGTCAAACAGCTTGTGCAGATGACCCAGATGTTCTTCATCGGTGTTGGACTTTGCAATCATATCATCGACATAAACCTCTATCTCCTGGTGAATCATATCATGGAACAGAGCTACCATTGCACGCTGATATGTAGCTCCTGCATTCTTTAAACCAAAGGGCATTACTTTGTAACAAAAGGTTCCCCAGGGTGTTGTGAAGGTTGTTTTTTCCATGTCTTCGGGTGCCATCTTGATTTGATTGTACCCTGAGAATCCATCCATAAAGGAGAATACCTTGCATTATGCAGTATTGTCAACCAATACATCGATGTGAGGTAAAGGGAAATCATCTTTGGGGCTTGCCCGGTTCAGATCTCTGTAGTCTACACACATTCTGACTTTCCCGTCTTTTTTAGGCACAGGCACTATGTTAGCTATCCAAGGAGGATAACTCACAACTTTCAGAAAGCCAGCATTGAATTGTTTCTCAACCTCGTCTTTGATCTTCTTTGACATATCGGGCCTACTCCTCCGCAATTTCTGCTTGACTGGAGTGTTACCTTCTCTGATTGGCAGGCGATGAACCACAATGTCCGTGTCAAGGCCAGACATATCTTCATAGGACCAGGCGAATATCTCAACGTAGTCTTGCAACATTTGAATCAGTCTTTGCTTGACACTGTCTTCTAGATCAGCCCCTATCTTGACTTCTTTCTTTTCTTCGTCACTGCCCAAGTTGATAACCTCATTTGGTTCTTCATGCGGTTGTATAATCTTTTCTTCTTGTTCTAACAGCCTTGCAAGTTCCCTTGGTACTTCACAATCTTCCTCATTTTCGTCCTCAGTTTGGTAGATCGGATTTTCAAAGTCATGACTGGCAATAGCAGAATCGTTATCAACAGGATCCAGAGTGAATGTGAATCTGCATTTATTTATGTGGGTGTGTGTAAGAACACATAGCTATTTGAAAAATGAATAAAGCAAAGAAATAAAAAGGATCACAAAATTTGAATATGCAAACGTCCCATGATTTTATTGAATGAACATGATCATGATATGACAAACCCTTATAAAAGGACCGGTGTGCTTCGGGCAAGGCACACGGCTTTCAAGTTCATGGTTCGATAGTACAGGAACCATTTTTATCTTTGAACAATATAAACAACGAAAACAGGAAATTGCATTTACTCCTGATCAAAGGAGATCACATCCTCAGCTTCCTAGTTGTTCAATTCATTGTTGTGAGTAGGGAGTATCCAGCTGCTCCAGTTGCAGTTGTCTTCTTCATCTTCTACAGCATTGATTTCTTCGGTGGGGAAATGAGCTGATGATCTTTCGGGATAAGTAATATACTCTGCTGGATACGAGAGCCCAGGCTGAGATATCTCTGTTGGCTTAGCGAGATACCCGATAAGATCGTCCCATCCGGTCGGAATGATGTCTTCAAGGGAGACTTGTGCATCCTGGGGAAAAGGGTATTATGTCAGGAAATCATTCTCATTATTTGGTGTCTCCCCAACTTCTTCAAGAGCGTCAGGGTTTGTGAATGTCATATGTTCTTCGAAATGGTTGTCCCATCCAGTTGGAGTGATGTCTTCAATGGCGATCTGCGAACTCAGGGGAGCAGAATATTTCACCATAAAGTCATACTTGCCACTTGGTTCTCCTAGTGTATCCCAAACTTCTTTTGGACTAGGTGGACCTTGATATTGCTCAGTGATGGAACTTGTGAAACTTTTGCTATCTTCAAATTGATCACCCCATCCAGTTGGGGTAATGTCTTCCATAGCAATAAAAGAATTCTGAGGTGTAGTATATTTTACTAGAAAATCATACCCGCCACTTGGTTCTCCCAAAGTATCCCAAACTTCCATGGAAACAGGTGGAACCTCATTTGGATATGGCTGAATGATATGGTTTAAGAACACTCCTTCGTCTTCAATAGCGTTTACTCCTTGGCTGACGAAGTGTGACATTAATCCTCCAGAATGAGGACTTTGATTGTTCTTCTGATTCCCATTAGCATAGCCCAGGCCTAGCTTATCGGACTTGTAAGGTACATCGAGGAGCTGTCCCCATACTGTGCAACCACCTTTTTCGATTACAGCTTCGACATCTTTGAGAGAAGCCATGGTTGTAGTTATTTTTGTAGCAGGAGTAGCGGAAATATGTTTGGTAGTAGAGACATCTGGAAAGACTACCTCAAAAGATTGGCAGGGAGTTTCGATGAATTCGTCATCCAACTCAACATACTTGGAGTTGCTCAGGTGGCTAACCACATATTCCTCTTCGCCGTAAACTGTGACAAAATATCCTTTTACTGGATATTTCAACTTCTGATGTAGGGTAGAAGTTACAGCATTTGCCCCATGTATCCAAGGGCGTCCTAGTAAACAGGAATATGCTGGGTGAATTTCCATTACGTAAAAGGTAGAATCAAAGATCTGAGAGCCCACTCTGATTGGGAGATTCACCTTTCCATACACTGTTCTTGTTGACCCGTCGAAGGCTCTTACCACAACATCGCTTGGTTGTAACATAATTCCTTCGAAGTCAAGCTTTTCCAGTACTGTTTTTAGTAACACGTTCAAAGAGGAACCGTTATCTACCAGTACATGAGATAGAGTGGTGCCGTTTCATTCAATAGAGATGTGTAGGGCTTTATTGTGATTTTTTTCCAGCAGGGGTTAGATCAACATCAGAGAAACCGAGACCATTATTCACGGTTAGACTGGCAACACAATTTTCAAATTGATCGACTGAAATCTCTTGTGGTACATGTGCAGCTTTCAGGAACTTCATCAGGGCTTTGGCATGAGCTTCTGAATACTTTAGCAGAGACAGCATTGAGATTTTTGAAGCAGTGTGCCCCAGCTGTTCGACAATATTGTAATCACTCTTGTAGATGATTTTCAATATTTCCTCCATTTCTTGCTTTGACGGATCTTCAACAGTGACTTCCACCGGTGCTTGAACTGGTTCAACTAGTGGCTCTTTGCCTCGAGCGTTGATACCTTGATTAGGAACTGGGACCTGGACTGGATTAGTAGCAATATTTGGAGAAATTTCTGGTGAAAAGATCCTTCCACTTCTCGTAATCTTACTAGTACCCACAATATTATCAACAGTTAGAGTAGTAAAATTCATGGCCTCTTCAGTCAAGGTATCCTGCTTAACTCCATGGACATAAACATTAGTGTCATAACTCCACGGGACAGCTTTGTCTGAGGAATATGGAAATGGAGTCGGACTGGTAATGATGACAGATGCCACTTTGGGTGTAGCAGAAATTTTGAAAGGAGCTTTGGTAGGGATTTTCAATGGTATGTTGGAAACCACTGAGACGTCCTCTATTCTCATCCCATTTGAAAAGACTTCGCATAAATCGTCCATAGAAGGGAGCCTCTCAAACATAATGATACGGCAATCCATCCACTTTTGAATTCCCATTCTCAGATTTTCACAACCAGTGGGTAGGTGTGCGCAGTAAAAGCAATCAGGGTCACAACCTGGAAAGTAACCAGCTTGGATTAGCTTTCTTTTGACTTCAAGGAGGGGAGTTGACAATTCTCTCACATCATAGATGTAAACAGTGTCTATGATTGCGTTGATGGTCTTGTCGCGTTTCGGCATAGGTGCAGTGATGACATTTGGAGTCTCTGGAGGATCGAACTCAATTTCCCCAGCATCTATCATGTCTTGTATTTTATTTTTCAGGGCCCAACAGTGATCTGCATCATGTCCTAGACAGTTAGAGTGATACGCACATGTTGCATCAGGGCGATAACTTGGAGAGGAAGTGTTGACATTCTTTGGAGGATCTTTCAATGTGATCAGATCTGCTTTTAACAAGTGCTGCAATGCTTGAGAGATTGGCATATTGATTCTGGTGAAATTTCTTCTTGGTGCATCTGGTCGACGCGTATATTTTGGCGGTTGATCTTTTTGAGGTGCAGATGCGGAGATCAGAACTGCCCCTACAGATTGGTGATGCTCATTTTTGCGACCTTTCTGACTGTGCATTGTATTGACCTCATTCCTCCCACTGATGGGTCTCTTTGTAGTACCAGAGGAAGAGCCTATTTGAATTTTTCCATTTTGAATGCCACTTTCGACACGCTCTCCAGTCAGTATCAGGTCAGTGAAACCTGATGATGAGCTTCCCAGCAAATGACTATAGAACGGGCCAGTTAAAGTGCCCATGAACATGTCAACTAGCTCGCGATCAGATAAGGGTGGTTGAACCCTTCCAGCTAGATCTCTCCACTTTTGCGCATATTCTTTGAAACTTTCTTTTGGTGCCATAGACATGCCCCTTAGTTGAGTATGGGTTGGTGCAAGGTCAGCGTTGTATTGATACTGTTTGTAGAAAGCAGCAGCTAAATCTTCCCAGGTATGAACTTTTGTGCTTTCCAGTTGGTAGTACCACTCGAGTTGTGTACCCGACAGACTTTCCTGGAAGAAATGAATCCACAATTTGTTATCTGCTGTATGAGGTAGTATCTTCCTCAAATAGGACCTCAGATGCAGTTTTGGGCAAGAAACTCCATCATATTTTGCAAAGACAGGAACTTTGAACTTTGGAGGGATAACAATATCTGAGACGAGTCCCAGATCATTGAAATCCAAACCGGGTATTTTTTGTATCTCCATAGCTTTCATGCGTTCTTCCAACTGCTGGTATTTGTCATCATCCTGTTCGTCTCCAGAATGAAAATCTTCTTCATTAGAAGAGAGAGAGGGTTTGGCAGAACCCTGGTTGCTATGATTGTCTCCTTGTTCACCATCACCGACTATTTCAGGGATTGGTGGTTTTTTGGACTTTTTGACTGGGATTTTGATCTTCCTTTTCAGGTGACTCAAGCCTACAGATCCTTTGGGCTTCTTTTTCTTCTTGGTTATCAGGGCTTTCAGTTCTTGTTGCCCCTTTGCTAGTTCCATAATTGCTACCTGAACTATGACGTTCTGTGCTTCGAGATTCTTGATGCTTGTTTCGGATTCCATCTCTTCTAACTGAAATAAACCGCGAGGAGATGAGAAACCCATCATGTGAACCTGTTATGCAATGTTTATGAATGAAATGCATATGCAATGTTTTCAAGGATCTTTGAATTTAGATTTGTTAAAAAACAAAGAAGAAACAAACATTTATTAGTTAAACAATTTATTTCTCTTTTTTTTTTCTTTTTTTTCTTTGCCTCATTCGGGCTTACAAAATAGACAATAAAGAAAATGAAGGATCCCTCAGATCTCCCATGGACGCTTTCTCTTTGCACCCAGGAATGTGTTGATCTGCTGTTCTTCTTGGAGTTGTCTGGTGAGCTCCAATACTTTCCTCTCATAGTCTTGACAGTATGCTTTGAAGGTGTCTCTTTCCTCTTTTAGCTGAACCCAAGATTTATGCAACTCTTCCAGGTCAGTTGGCATATCTGGATGTAGAATAACTCGAGGTTCGTCTCCTTCAACTTCTGGCTCAATAGTCACAGGTAGAATAGCGGGATATGGCATGATGAACTTCTGAGCATGAGTACGCACCCATCTGAGGTAAGGTTCCATAGGAATAGAATTCCATTGCCCTAAAGTTTTGCTTTCTATTCTATAGACACTGCCCCACGCATGTATAAACCTTCGTCGATGTCTGTGGGAATCATCCTCGTAATCAAACACAATGCCACGGATAATCATGTCATGAGGACCGTTTCTCCGTGCATATCCGAATTGGCGCAAAGCTAAAGAGGGGTTGTAAGTGATGCCTCCTTTGATGCCAAGGAGTGGCACATTAGGGTATTCTCCACAATGGTCAATGATAGTAATGTCTCTCTGAAAGAAGTTGTTCCACCGGATATCTGAATGAGACAAAGACATAATCCTGCGAGACCATTGCATCCTTTTTTCATTTCTCAACACTGATCGGGGAAGGTGTAATGTAAACCATCTAGCCAGTAGTGGTACACAGCACATAAGAGTTCCTCGTTTCTTCATGGTACGAGTGTGTAGAGAATGTAGTATATCTCCCAGCAAGGCAGGTACTGGGTTACGGGTTAAGAAAATGTTGATAATGTGCACACTTATGAACTGGTCGGGATTTGGGAACAAAACCAACCCATAGATCAAAAGAGCCACAACCTCCTCAAAAGCTGGGTAACTTCTGTTTTTTAGTAGTAATCGAGCCTTTTCCATTAAGAACTTAGCAAGCAAACCCTCAATTCCACTCTTTGTTTCCCAATTGGACTCGATTTCTGACTTTCGCAAGTGTAAGGCAGCAGCAATGATTTCAGGTTTTGGAATCCTTTCTAAACTAGTGAAAGGTAATTGATCTCGAACAGGTAATCTGATTAGTTCAGAAAACTCTTCCAAGGTGGGTACTAACTGGTAATCAGGAAAGGTAAAACAATGATGTACGGGATCAAAGAACTGGAACAGGACCCGTATCATGTCTTCTTCAAATTTTGAGGTAACCAAATGGAGTAGGTGACCGTGCTTTTCGGTGAATTGAGCATTCCTGGGAAATTAAGTCCTTTAGTTCAGATGGTACTGTTGAGATGTTGATTCGGATGTAATCTCTGGTAGCGGGAGCCATTACCTGCAATAACAGAACAAAGGTAAACTCTTCGATCCTTGAAATGATTAGCGAGAAAATGATATGCTTATGATGCTTATGATGTCATGATGTCAAACATGTGGCAAACACAAACAAATCAAACAATAGCCTTAGGTTTAAAGGCTTGCATGAAGTTCATAGGTGATACCCTCCCCACTGAAGTTGAGTTGGTTAAAACCTGTCCTAGAATAGTATTCGGGTTCTATGATCCTTGGAGACAACATCTCAATACGGTGCTCGGACGGCCGATCAAAATATTCCTCGAGGATAACTAACTTCGATCAATTTCAAAGCTAGCCACTTAATAGGCCACAAGTCAAGTTCAACTAAAGGTTCTAAGACAAATTAGTGTTTAATGACATTTCGGAAGCCTAACATACTCCTTGATCGTTTTTAAGGGACATCAGTATAAACCAAAGTGTCGCACTAACGGTGACTACCAGATCAACCGTATCGGTACATGCCGTACAGTTTCCTTGGTCTATTGTCACATACTTAAGGTATCTCGAGATTCGGGTTAGAATCTTTCACACAAGCAAAGTACCCAAACAAACCTTTTGAAAAATAGAGCAATCAAGTCAAGCAATTGAAAACATCGAAGTGATCTAAACTCTAAAGGTAACCCCTTTTGAAAACATTTTGTTTTTAGAAAGTAAGTCCCCAGCAGAGTCGCCAGTTCTGTCGCCCTCGGTTTTTTACCGTACCTCTCGCTGAGAGATACACGAACTGACACTCTTCTTTTTTTGCTTTTGTGTTTTTTTGAAAATCAGAGAGTCGCCACCGACTTTTATTTTATCCAATTAAGGAAAGGTTTATAAAAGAAACAGAAAAAGACCTTTAAGAAATTCTGGGTAAGGGGGTTGGTTATACAAAGGGAAGGTATTAGCACCCTTTGTATCCATGGTTATCCATGGGCTCTTTAATTTGCTTAGCTCACTTGTTTTGAATCACTTTTCTCTTGCCTTGAAATGCTTGTATGTGGTTTCAAATACTTTTTCAAATTGACTTTGTAATGATCCTTGTGCGGATGTATACAAAGTGTTTTATCTTTCGAAAGATGTTTTGAAAAAAAGAACGTTAACTTCGTAATGATCCTTGTTTGGATATATACCAAGTATTGTCTTTTTTTGAAAGTTTTATTTTGAAAAACAACGGTATATGAGTCATTTTTTTGTTTTGATTTGAGCAAGCAAATTAGGAGGTCTACCCTAAGTTGTAAGGTCTTTTCTTATTTCCTTTATAAAATTCTCCTTTCACCGGATGTAAACGAAAGTTCGATTTTGCATTCGAAACAGTAGAATTTGATTTTTGATTTTGAAAAGAGTAAAAGAGGGATTACCCTAAGAGGTGCAAGTGTGATTGTGTTTTGATTCAGATATTTTATCTTTGAAGTTAGTGACCTAACGCTTCAATTTTTTATCTTTGACAATCACGCAGTTTTATATGTACAGAAATTAAAATGCGGAATGTAAAATGCGGAAAGTAAATCTACGCTATTACATCGATTGTGCGGGAAATGTAAACTACGCTATTTACATGAATTGGACAACCTATACACTTGATCTAGGAATTTAAATTGCAAGGAAATAAAAAAAATGTTTTTTGGATTTTTTGATGATTGATTTTAATTAGAATTAATGCATGATTAATTTAATTAAAATGAGAAAAAGGTAGAAATAAAATTTAAACCTAAAAATTAAGTTTAAAATATGTTCAAAATGCTTGTCAATTAATTTTAAAGACAAAACTAATTTTTTTGGAATTTTTGAAGTTGATTTTGAAATTATTAAGTTAAATAATATATAATTATACAAATAATTAAAACTTAAAGAGAAAAATATTCTAATTATGTACAAAATTAGCCTATAATATATAAACTATATTTAATATAAAGAACAATTCTTTTTATCATTTTTTTTGATTGGTTGAGATAATTAAAATGCAAATATATAAATATATACTAATTAATTAAGAAAAATATTTTAATATTTAAAAAAAAATATATATTTTATGTCAAAAAATAATAGATCATTTTAGAAACCCTAAAATATTTTTATTATATTTTTTTGATTTTTGAAACTATTTTAAATTAATTTTGTAAAGAAAATAAAATAAAATAAAATAGAAAATATATAAAACAATGATCATGTGTGGTAATTAAATGAGGTCTGTGATACAGTGGCGCGTTTTGATGCGTTAGATGTATAGTTGGCATGATCTGATGGTGGTTGGAACGAGGACATATGGCGTGTAACAGACCTGCAAAGCACTGGATTAGAGATTTTAAAATTTTAAAACGCGCGCCTCTCAGCCACTCAGGTGAGGACACATCATCGTCTTCAACCTCTAGCAACCCCTTTTAACAGCGTTTTTTGCCTAGATGCGCTGTAATAGATGAAGCTCATCCCTGCAAAATAGCGAATAGGGGTAAACAAGCATAGAAACTTTTCGCGACCTATCCATTTGATTCGTCATGATTCACTGAATTCAACCATGCCCTTAATTTTGTCTAATTTTGCCTCTAATGAAAAAACCCTAAAATAAAGTTCAAAAACCCTAAAATGGTATCTTCGTAGATACGTGTTCAAACTTCAATTAAGTTTCCAGAAACGTTCAGAGCACCTATCTAAACATAAATATGCATTTACATCGTGCTAAACATGCATGTATGGTTGAATTCGTGTCAGTTTTGTTTTGAACAAACCGTGAGCTCTAGTGGATGATTCTGAGTGTTTCAGGGTTTGCAATCGATCTGGATAGATTCAGTGATGTTCAAGGATTGTGTTTGAGTATTTATTTTGTATTGAAAATGGCTTAAATTCAGAATTCGAATTTTGAATTTCTTTGAAAATTTCAAGTGATTACAAGCATGGTACAAGCATATGTCTGGTCCTAAATTCGTTTGTGTTTCTTTGATGAAGTATACTACTTCATTTATAGGCAAAGAAAGTGCTTAAAAACTAAGCTAGGAAGCATTGATGATTTTGTTGAATTCTTGAATATTATAATATATGTAGCTTTGAAATCAAGCAACCATGGCTTGATTTTTCCACTCTCTTCTGCTGTACTATCCTCTTGTGGCAGAGTTGAATGCTTCTTGATGGCCTTAGCTTAATATCCAAGCTACACAATATCATCCTTCCATTTCTTTTTTCAATTTAATCTTAAATGTGATAAAATTAAACCAAAAAAAGAACAAAAATGCTATGGGCCTTGGCTTGGTCGTGGGAGGCCCTTAACATTATGGGGAACATGTTTGGATCATGAAAACTTGGCCCCTTTTGGAAAAAAAAACATTTTTGATCAATGTTGTTTTCATGCATTTTCCCAAAAAATGGTCAACTTCAACAAGGCATAAATCCCTCAATTTTAATCATATGAAGGATTTCTTGTACTTTTTGGAAACCTCAAAGAGTCCTCTAACCAATGTCTTTGGTCTCATATCAAAATGATTTTCCATGCTCCTTGTGCATCCTTTTGAAAAAAGTGACTTTTTGTTGACTTTGAAAATGACCTGTAATGTCTTGGTTCATATTTTTCAAATGGTGAATCTAATGACCATGGGACCAATTGCATTTGGAAGATAATTGAATTTCCTTCAAAATGAGCTTTGGTTTGAATTTTTTGGATGAAGGATGAGAGAGTTATGACCTTAAAGTTCAGTTGACTTTTTAGGAGAAAACCCTAATTTTGAAACTTAGGGTTTTGTTGATTTTTGTTCTTTCCTTGATGAATTATGATCAACCAATGATCAAATGATGCATCTTTTGACAAAATATGGATGTTGACATAAAATTTCATTTTTGACTGTCTGTTGACTTTTTGGTCAAACGGGTCGTCTGTTGACTGTTTGAGCTGCTGACTGTGCGTCTGAGCGAGTTGAAGTTTGAAAATTTGTATGGTGGTACTTTGAGATATATGGAGGTCCATGAAATCCATTTGAGGTCTCAAAAACTTGTTCTCCTGAAAAAAACAAGAAACCCTAGTCAGGGACTGTTTGTGTAGGAGACAGTTAAGCGTACCTGATTTTTGTGCAGTGCTGAGTCTCTGCTAATCATGTGATATTCAGAAGACTTCTAGAACAAAAATCTTGGAATTTTGAAATTCAAAAGATTGATTTGATTGATGGTACAAAACACGGAGAATTGCACTGTCAGCGGGTTTGACTGTCAACTGGATGTCCGGGTATTAATGTAGCAGTTAGAGTGAAAATTCAACAGTCAAAGTTAATTTTTTTTCTTTTTGTTTTTTGTTGTGTTAATGGTGAAAATTTATTTACATGAGTTGTTAGAAAAACACAGACATAATAAATAAATAATATATACTGTATGCGAGCAAAATTACCGATAATAACCCTGAAAAACATTTAATGCACAGAAAAATAAATATTTAACTGGCAGAAAACACACAAAATATTATCTTAATAATTAAACAACAGTACGACAGATAGTACGACATTTAAATATTACATACTACAATGAACAGTACGACGAGTGAACGGTACGTTATTAAAAAATAAAAGATACGACAAATTTTAAGAATGACGATTAATAACCCATGCTACGAATAATAACATATAGATGATTGGGAGTGTAAACAACCCAGGTCCACATTTTTCAGGACTATGCAGACAGAAGAAGGACATGATTACCACCACGACGGTGATGACCATAAGAAAACACGTTTCCATCCGCTTCGCCATTTTTGCCGGGGAAGAAGAGAGAATGAATATGAAGTAGAATTTTGAGAGATGAGTTAGAATTTGATGTGAGATTTTATGGAAAAAATGAGAGGTATTTATAGAATGAAAAGAAGGATAGAGACGTTGGGGAATGAAGTGATTCCGTACAAAAAGGAAAATTTGAGTGGAAGTAGGATTTGAAAGAAAGTGTTATGGTAGGGTTTGAGAAAAAAGAGATGTATAGAATAAAGTTAGGATTTGATTTTGAAAGAAAGAGAAAGAAAGAGATTTTGAAAATAATAGAATATAGTACAAAAATTAGTGGGAAACAAAAGTTAATAATAATTTACTTGTTACCAGTACAGTCTGAATCCCCGGATTTTGCGCCTGTAAAAGATATAATTCTGTACCAATTGCGTCAGTACTGTTTATCTGTAAATAAATCCCAAATAAATAGCATGTGTGAAGTAATAAACAGTACTTGGCGTTTGCGTAAAAATGAATTCAACAGCGAGCCAAAGCACCGTATAAGAAAAATTCTAAAAACCAAGTATTTCATAAATCAGGATATTTATGGAATAAAAATCCAAGATTGTGAAACTCCCAACTTTTAGACACAAGTCTGTTGCCTTCTTTTTTTGAAAAAAGATGCGGGCAAATTTTGGGGTATAACACTGTGTATCTTTGATTATCTACGTATAACTCTGATTGTTTTTGTTTGTGAATTATTATGAAGATTGCTCTTTGAAATAATGCTGATTGTGTATCTCTCCTAGTTTACTTTTTGGATGTCTTGTGCAAAGTTTATTTTAGCCAAAATTTGCCAAAGGGGGAGATAGTTAGGTTTTTTTTGTTGGTTATATTTTGGTAAACCAATAAGTTCAACAATATAATGGACAAGATGTCGTGACATGTTTCTACAACTTTGCAGCCTGTGTTGTTTCTATTTATGGAAGATTTGTTTCTACTGTTCCATAAGATTTTGTGTGTGGATCAAACAGCGCTATGAAGATTGGATTCTCTGAAGATTTGTTGCAAAGTTGAAGAGATAATAGAGTATCTGATTTACATGATTGGATGTCAAAAACATTTTCCTTGCATTTAAAGATTTGATTAGATATGGTTTGATTTGATATGGTTTGATTTGATTTGATTTGCAGAAGGTTATAGCCAGATTGAATATCCAAGCGCAAGCGCTGCACTGGCTTATAAAAGGAACAGTCTAAACATAAGAAGATCACAAATTTGGGGAATAAGGATTAATATCTTTTAGAGTTTTGTTTGTCCTTTGTGTATATCACTCATGTATCTTGTTTGATGCATAGAGTTTGACTAATTGTTCATTGTGATTCACTCATGAGCTTTTAAGCAAGAGTGCAATTTGTTTTATTGGAAGTGTGTTCTTCTGTCAATTATTATTGTTGTTATTGTCACTGAGTTGATAGGGAAGTCAGAAGGGTTCTGATATCTATGAGTGTCCTAGGTAGAAGTTGCATGAGGTAGCAATAAGGTGATAAGTTGTAAAATATGGTTTTTTAGCTTTGAATTAATACTATCATCGTGGATTTCCTTGCTGGTTTGGTATTCCCCAGAGTAGCTGAGTTGCACCGAACTGAGTTAACAATTTAATGTGTCTTTTACTTTCTGATATTTACTTCTGCATAATTTATTTGTTTGGTAAAGTATTATGTCAGCAGATGATGTCTTAACATATGTCTTGACATTGTGGTTTGTTGTTAGGACATCAGTCTTGACATCTATTTTAAGTGCCATAATTTCAAAATTCTTCAATCTTTTGGATTCTTCAATCTTTCGTATTTCTCTTGTATAATCGACTTGTCTTCAACATTTTTCTCCATTTCACTAGGCTCTGGAATTTCCATCTCTACTTCTATGATGTTGGGAAATATTTTATTCTTGTTATTATCTCTTTGAGTGTTTGTTTTGTTGATTTCTTATACTAACAATGTTTAATCTATTATGATCTCTCAAATTTGTAATAGTGATGCTAGGAAAACCTCCTTAAGGTTTTGTGCAAGCATCTAGGTTATATGGATGACTTCAATCTCCCCATTCTCTATTTATATAGATGTATTCTTGTGAGAATTCCTCGTCTCTTCGTGAAGTTAGGCTTTTCGAGTAGCTAACTTTCCAAAAGCTATCTCTCAATACGGCTTCTATCGTTAGTTTGGTTCATTGCCAGCCCTACTTGTAGGTTTATTTGGTTGACCTTCTTATTAACTCCATTGTCTTTGAGGGACACCTTGTTGGTATCTCCATAAAAAGTTCAAATTATTTCTCCAATATAATTGTAAGTACTTTGAAGGCAAGAGGCCTCAAAACGCACGAGCCAATTTGAAAATCACAGTTTATGACTTAAGGGTGAATTTTGGTAAAATGCAAATGTTTATTTTGTGTTTCAGGCCTTTGGTAGGTGTTTGGAGGTTTTGTACAGCTTCTATATGTTGATTAGAAGCTGTTAGAAATGTTTGTTTGGTTGGTAAGTGTTTGGTTTGGATTTTGGCTAGTGATGAGCTTAAATGAAGCTTTAATGGAGGTAAAAAAATGGATTTTTGGGTAAGAGACCTTTGTGAGGTTGGGGAAGGTATGGACACCTTCCAAATGATGTTTAGAAGTTGTCTAAACCTTGGGTTGACACCCAGAACTTGTGGAACTCAAAATCACAATGAAAATGCAAAGATTGAAAAATGAGAATTTCAAGTGAGGTAGTGACTTAGAGAATTCCGGTGTATTTGATGAAATGGTAAATGCCCTATATTTATAGGCAAGTATTAGGGTTCGTGGAAGGAAAAATTCAGAAGTTTGAAGCTCACAAGTGACCCTTGTACCACCTTGCTTATTTGTGAAGTTATGTGAAAATTTGAGTTCCACTGGCAAGGTACAAGTTCAAGATGCTTCCATGACTTTATTTTGAGTTTGGAGAGGTTTCTTGTGATGTTTAATTTGCTTTTGGTACATAAGAGACATGGGAGAGGCTCAAGGAGAGTGGACTTTATGCATAAAGCCTCTTTATCAAAATGGAAGTGTGATCTTTATGCCATTAATGGAATGATCACTTGCATAATGTCTTAAACACTTAGATTATAGCTCAAAAGCAAGTGTAATCTTCTGATTATGGTGCTTTGAACATGTTATATGGGCTGCAAGAAATGAATCTTTGCATTTGAAATGGTTTTGGTTCATAACTTCTTCATCTTCATTCTTGAATTCAAGTGTTCATGGTGCCTTCTTCACAAAATCATATCTCATTGATCAAGCCATGGATTTTCATGCTACTTATCTCTTTGGAAAGCCCTTTCTACATAATTCAATTCACTTGTTGAAAGTTTCCTCAAACTCTTTTTGGATCATGGGGAAGAAAGGCCATAAAGTTAAGAAAAAACTAGGTGAAAACACTTAGAAACTTTCGAAGTTTTTTGAATATAAACCTTCTTAATCCAAAATCTCTCAAAATAATCACTTTTAGCCAAAAGTTGCATTGTGATAAGGTGTTTGTTTTGCCAAGATCTACAACTTTAATTTTTGGAGATTTTTGAGTTTGTAGGCAGAATTTGGAGTTCCAAAATTAGGTCAAAATTCACTTAAAACCCTAATTTTGACTTTTGTTGACTTTTTGATTATTGATGAATTCTTTGAATTTTCTTTCATAAAATGTCTTCAATATTCATATGATGATGATTTGGATCCTTAAAAGTCTATAGTTGACCATTTTTCTCAAAAGTCAAAGGTTAACTTGCACAGTTGACTTTTTCCAAATGAACTACAACTTTGTGATTTCCACATGAATCAAGCTCTCCACTTCAAATGAATGATATGAATGGACTATAATGTTTATTTGGATGCCCTTGAATCATGGTTTGAGTCTTGGAACCATGTCTTGATAAGAAGTCAACCCTCTAGTGGAATTAGGTCAAAAACCCTAATTGGAGCCTTTGGTGAATTTGAAGGTGATTGATCTTGCATTGAACCATCTTTGGACTTTAATATTGATTAGATAATTCTTTGAATCATAGAATAATGTTTAATTTCCTGGTGGGTCTCAAAACTCTAATTTGCTGAACTTCTTCTTGATAAGGCTCTTGTCTTGGGACACAAGCAACAAACAACAATTTTTTGTATTTTGGGTTAACAAATGATAAATGCATGATGATTATGATGACAATTATGATCCTAATATTTAAGCTAAGGTGGGATATCAGTGGTCAATAATTGGGGTACAACACATAAGACATTAGTGCCATATTATAGTTTTCTTCTTCTGAGTTGTCACCTTATGAATAAGTGTTATCCCATGTTGCCATTAGCCCCTTTTTTCTTGCCCTTGAAATTTTCTTTTTTGATCCTTTCTTTCTTGAGCTTTGGGCATTTATTTTTTGTTGTGTCTTGGTCCTTTTCATTCATGGCACGAAACTTCTCTGCTTGATGTTTGTGAACGATCTTCTCCATTTCTGGATCCTCAGAAGTTGTTTGGTCTTTTCTTCCAGAGTTTTTTGACTCTTCTCGATAGAAGTGACAACTCATCTTCATCATCAGAAACTTCATCGTTGGAATCTTATATTTCTTCAGCTTAGAATGTCTTGCTCTTTTCTAACTTAGTCCTTTTTGATTTGGACCTTAGAGCAACTGATTTTCCTCTTCTTTGAGGTTCATATTCTTCCTGCTCAATTTCATGACTCCTTAAAGAACAAACCATCTCCTTAACAATTATGTTGTTCAGATCCTTAGCGAGATTTAGTGGAGTTACCATAGGTCTCTGTTTCTTGGGTAAAATTTTGATGATCTTCTTAACATAATCAGCAGTAGTATAACCTTTATCGGGAACCTTGAGTTCTACAACCAAAGTTTGAAACCTTGAAAACATAGTTTCCACAGTTTCTTCTTCTTCTTCCATCTTGAAAGCTTCATATTTTTAAATTAAGGCCAAGGTCTTGGATTCTTTAACTTGAGTGTTGCCTTCACGAGTCATTCTTAACGAATCAAGAATGTCTTTTGCTGTATTTCTATTTATAATTTGTTCATATTCATTTTAGGATATAGCATTGAGAATGATGGTTCTAGCTTTGTGATGATTCTTAAATACACGTTTTTGTTCATTATCCATTTCGTTTGTGGGAATGGGAATACCAATTGCAGTAACAAGTACTACATACCCATTAGTTAATATCTCCTAGAGATAAATATTATATCTTAGAAAGAAACTTTCTAGTCTATCTTTCCAATAGTCGAATCTTTCACCATCAAAGACTGGAGGTTTAGCATTGAAATTATCTCTTCCATGAATGTTAGCAGCGGAAGCTGTTCAGAAGTTTTTCTCACACCTGACCTCTCTACATGGTTAAGTGTTTGATAAAAATCAATAAAGAATCGGAGCTTTGATATTAATTGAAGGTAGAGAAAAACACAAGAAAGGGGCGGTTTGAATTGGGTTTTCTGAAAACTTTTCTTCTTAGAAAAACTATTCATAAAAGTTAATGAGATAGTTAAGAGGGAGAAGAAAAAGAACACTTTCGGTTATCTAGGTTCACCTTAGAAAAGGCTAATCTTGTCCACCCGCCAAGGTGATTTTTCCTTAGAAAGGGACTTAATCCATTAATCTTGAAAGATTAAAAACAACCTCCAAGAGTCTAGAAAGATACCTTAGTCCTATCAAGTATACAAACTAACAACCTAGTCACTTGAGGAATACAAATCTCAACAGATTTACAAATGGTAATCTTGACAAGATATTGCTTCTAAAAAGCAGACTGAAACATAAACAATTTAGCACAGATGTTAACACAATCTAAGAAACAACTCTTGTGTTCTAGAGATTCTTAGAAACTATATTTCTCAAAATGGAGTGTTTAGTACAATTTACCTAAGATATTTGTTTCTCTTTTTCTCTTTGAAGTTTTATTTGCTGAGTTTGAAAATATAGCTTAAATAGCGTTGTGAAGTGGCAGCCTCTTCAAATGAGAGTGTCTATTATATATAGTCCCATGAAAAGATGATTGTTAAGAGAGGACAAGACGTAGCTTTCCTTGATGTAACAGATATAAAAAGTCACGGGGAACAAAGAGCACACCAAAGACAGAATCATACAATACGTCCTGCAATAGTGGAAAAGGTTATGTAATGATTTACCATATTTCTTCTATTGCAAGTTTCTAATCATTCTTCTTCTTGAGATGTACTTCTTATCTGAAGTGAAGAGATCATGTAACATAGCCAGAAGTAAGTCTTCATAGTTATAAGCAGCAGCCTATCTGAACGACACATTCTGATATCTGATATAAAAGTAAGAAGTGTATCTCCGCTGAACTCTGATCTTGAATAGTTTCTTAGCTTCAGAACATTTGTAAATTCTTTTTCTAATGAGTCATTCAAAATTCTTGAGAACTGCTGATGTCACTTCATAATTGAGATGAATAGTTCTTTTAATGTGTGATGACTTTGATTCTGATGATTTTCTGGACAACAATCCTAATCAACCAAAATAGTAAATTTGCACACTTAAGAAACTATTAGAGTACGAAATTTTTGCATAATAAATATATGCATTGTTATCTTAAAAACTTAAAGATTGAATGCAGAACTAAATCTTATTCTAACACTAATGACTACATCAAAGTTATGGATGTACTCTCCACTTCCAGGACGCAAGGGGCCAGAGAAGTGAAAAATGTACATCCTCATTTTTAACAAGGGGGTAACTTGGTTCAAATGCCTTATAACGGAATATAGAGACTCTTAGGGTGATTTAAGCATACGTTTTATGACTCGCTTCATTAAGTCAGTGAGGCATCCAAAATAATTATAAAACCTGGGAACAATTAAACAAAATAATGATGTACCTTTGAGGTCTTACATTACAAGATTAAAAAATGAGGTCATCATAATAAAAGATGCCAACAATAAAGTGAAGAAGTACTTGATGTTTGGGGAATTTGAGGATGATTGATAATTTTCGAGAGCGTGGGAATAAAGGTTCCGAAGTGCTCCAATTACCTTGGCAAAAGAATGGAGAAATACATCTAGTACTAGGAACGACTAGAGAAAATCATGGCGATCTATGATGAAGGTTTAGAAAAATTTTAAAGCATATAGAAGGATGAAGGTAGATATGAATAAAAATTCGCAGCCCAACCGAGAGAATAAATGGTTGCCCCATCCCATTACTATGATTACCCGCTTCTAAACACATCTAAAGGATGTATCCTTCATGTGTGCACCAACATGGAGTTTCAAGAAGATGTGTCATTTTCTTAGAATAGGGAATGTTCATGCCTAGAAAAAATAAAATATTTTTGTTCCCACATAAGCAACAACCACAACACGGAGGATTATATCAATCCCAATGATGTAACTAAAGGTTTGATCGAACAATGGAAGTTGTCAAAATTTGTGGTGATAGCAAGAATAAGGTAAAAAAGGGAGATATAGGGATAAGACTCCCCCAAAGAGTACAAGAAAAAATATGTAAGTTTTAAAAGAAGAAAAACCTTTAGAAGACGGGGACGAGAAAGTGTTGCATTTAGCTTATTCCATCTCTAGGGTCATGTTGTCTGAATGTAAGAATTTACCCATCATTATGCACGTGAACAATGAAAATTTTCTATCTAGGGATTATATTCCATTCAACACCGGAAAGAAGGAATAAAGATTGAAAGAAATAGGCCACACATGGTTCATGTACGCACAAAATTCATATGAGTGAAGTTGGCTAGAGGCCATAGAAATGGTGTTAGAGGGCTTCCCAAACTCTGAGGAAGTCTTTTGCATCTCAATAAAATAAAGCTAAGGGAGATGATGACCCATATGACAAAGCAACGTCAAAATCCTAGAAATAAAAGTTAGATATGAACAAATACCAAGGCCCGAGGGTAAGTTACCAAGACACCCCATCATTAAACAAGAAGCACATGAAATCTTACATTATTCAAAGTTACATTCTGACCCTTTGGGTCACATATGGGTTCATTGATTTCACAGGTAGGCCTCTTTGGGATACTAGAGGAAATAACTTTATCGAACCCTTAAAAAGAATGAAAGTTACTCTACCATAATTTTTAAGGAAGCTTGTATATTTGAGAAAAATGTTAATATTTAAAACATACATCCAGAAAGATCCACGATCTACTCCTCATGGAGATGTCACTTTCACACTCACGGCCATGGAGAAAACCCATATACGAAGAAAATTAAAACAAAACATAATCCATCTTCCTTGACTAGCTTGGCAAGCTACTATTCTAGTTTAGGTTAACTCCTATCCATTTGGCTTCACCAACTTACATTATTCGGTTAGCGAGCCAATTGCTAGTAGGGGCGGAAAATGGGCATGTCTGCCCCATTAAAACCCGCCCCACAAAAAGTATGCAAAAAATGAGGCGGGGCTATGAAGACATTAATGAGGGCACAAGCCTAAAATATTACTCCGTCCTATTTATACTTTCCCCGTAAAAAGCCTGCAAAAAACAAGGCATGGGCGGGGAAGAAATGATTGAGGATGCGTGCCTGAAGTCTTGGTCGACCCTGCAAAAAATGAGGGTGGACCCGCGAGCGCTATACTTTATGTTAATGTTTGCACCCGCAAAAGACCGCCAAAAATAGGGGCAAGGCTGGGCGGACATAATACAGGGTGTAGGCTTAAAATCTTGGTCCAACCTGTAAAAAACTGTAGGCAAAATAGGCTTTTCTTGTGGATCAGACCCATTTTACCATCCTTAGTTGCTATATTGTTTGTTAAATTTATCCAAGGGTCCCTTTAGATTGTTAAAAGCATATATGTCAAAGGAATTATCTAAGGACAGTGGTTAGAATGGCCAAAAAACCGTTGGAACAGGAAGCCAACTAAACCCTCTAATGTCGACCCTATAAGGAAGATGTCTGCAAAGAAAGCCATAGTACTTTGCAATCTTGAGATGGACTCACCCTCGAATTACACCTAATAAAATTTAACACGAGATAAGAATATCTTATATCATACTTTAAGGGATCTTTTGACATTTGTCATTTGAGACAGTTGTGACAAAACAAGAGGTTCTAGGTCCTTGAAAATCCTACAACCTCGCTATAAAAGACAAATAATGAATCAATTTTAGATACACATAGTTCTAACATAAAACCGCACACTTATAGTCATTACAAACTTGAACTTTATAGCATTTTCAAGTACACCTACACCATTGAACTAGAGTAGAAGATGATTCCCATATCTCATCACTAGACCCTAATTTGCTAATAACACAAGAATGGGCTTTAAATTTGATTTTGAATGAACCAGAAATGCTCCATCACATGGTCCAAATCAATGTTTTAAAAATTGGATCGATCATTAAACTGGTGAGGGTATTAGGTTAGTGGTTCACTGCTCGAACCATAGAGTTATTGGTCGAACCACATGACTAAACCGGATAAAATCAGATAACTCAGTTAAATAAAGCAATCTCTATAACAAAACAATATAGTTATTAAACCAATCGAATCAAATGACTTGATATTTAAAATTATCACGACACCTACAAAAGTTTCAAAATTTCAAAATATTATAGTTTCACAAATTCATCCTTTAAATTCAAGTTCTAAATATTGTCATCACACAAAAAAAATAATACAAAATATAAGTCCAAATAAATTTTAAGCAAAGTCTAATTGCAACATAAACTAAATAACAAAATAACATGTCTAATAAATTTAATTCGTAGGAGAAAAAATGTTCCAAATAAGTTTTGAACAAAATACAATTATATTTTATATTTATTTATTTGAAAAAATCAAAATAACATCATTTTGTCTGAGAAAAAAAGGAATTAATCTGTGGATTTTCCAAAATTGTCAGTTCTCTGATTTTTATCGATTCTGTCCGATTCACACCAATTCAATAGCTTATCCGATCTAACAATTAAACCAAACTAATTCGCCCTCTGTTTTCAGATCCTATCAATCGATTCAGTCCAATTTTTAAAATATTAGTCCAAATCTATATTTGATTCTATGTATTGAGCATTTAAAATTGATTTTGAATGCATAAAAATAGTTTTGAAAGATGTGATTATTTATATTAAGTATTAATCTTGTTTTCATAGTAATTTAAATTTGAAATTATATACATTTTAAATAGTTGATTTATAAATATCAATAATTTTTACACATTAATTTATAAATAGAAATAAATGTTGTTGTTAATAGTTTACACTCATTTAATTCAAATTGAATCTAATTACCTCACCCTACACAAATTTAAAGTTATAACTAAATATAACTTTTACAGCGTCTTTTAATATAAATATGTTTAAATAAAAAATAATTTACCTTCAATTCACTTTAATTAAAAATAAATTTATATTTTTTTTCAAAATCAAAGAAATCCCTATTATGGAAGTGCCATTTAAACATCAAGGGTGTTTGTTTCATGGATAAAAATATTTAGATATGTCAATTTATATATGTTATTGAGAATCCTCTTGAGAATTATATGTTCGGAGCATCGAAGTTGGAAATTTTTTCTCCACAGAGACGGGGATGAAGGGAAAAGTTTTCTTGATGATACTTTGGTGTACATATTGAGAAAGTACCCTCCATCTTATGGATTCTCCGTCTCCGACTCCGACTCCGACTCCGACCATATTATTTAACTTTTATATTTTATATCTTATATAAAATATAATTAGATAATTTTACATAAAAAATTAATGTATAAGAAAATGAAGAGTCAGTAGTGGATCATTTTATTTTTATGTTTCAATGTATAATGTATTGTTTCACTACCACATTTCACAACCTTCGAAAGTGCATCCAATACATAGAATGTACGCATCATCTCCTCGCTTTCTTTTCTCAATTATATTTGTCTCCTCGATTCATCACCTCCCCTGTTCTCTTCATCATCACGACAACCACTTCTTCATTAGGGGAGACTCTATCTATGTCGAAGTGACGCCCAATTCGAAATGTTTTCAAAGTCAAAGAGGTGAAAAAAAAATTAGGATACTTTGATCTGTGTTGAAGACATGTTTCGACAGGTCATGTTGTTTGCACTTTAAAACTTTGAGTGGGAAGGTTTGAATTTCAAAGTGATTCATTTTAGCCAGAAGGACGCGTGGAAGTCTCAGAGAATCGAAGCACATGAAAAAGAGCAACGTGGCAATTTGTTAGAAAAAGACCGTTATGGTCGAGTTAGTATAAATAGGGATCTTAATTTTAGGGTTCGGTGTTTTCATTTTTATACAAAAAATCACTCAAAGTACCAGCATAGAGAAACGAGTTTTTGCTGAGAATGTACGTATAAGAAACAACATTGTTGTCTTTTAACATTGTTTTTACTTTGTCAATACAAGTTTATTATCTACTTTTTGATTCCTTTTACTCTTCAGCCAAAATCTTTACTTTTAGAGTCATCTCATGCATTTTATGCATTTCCTTTAAGTTTTTTAGTCTAAATCTTTAAATTCCAGTCATCTAGAATTTATAGTCGAAGTTATGTTTATTTACATTGTCCAATAGTCATAACATTTGGAAAGTGTTATCAATTTCATAAAAACAAAATAAAGATTGAATTTAGACACATGTCCTAGGATCAATCTAGTCGATCCTGCAAGATACCAAAATATTCGATTTGGAGGAGTAGCGATTGTTTTACCAGAAATCACGGTAAACAGAGGGTAGGTTTGTGTCATTTTGATTGTGGATTGAGATGTTAATGAAAATCTATAGATACTATATTTATAGAGTTTTTGGAGTAATATGGACCCAAGAAATCATATCTTGATAACAGTGCATATTTTGGATATGCACTTCCGAAATAAGCCCTGATGCCTTAAAATTTTGGATATGAATTTCCAAATTATGCAGAAACAAAATTCGCCTCAAAACAGAATCATCATCAATCTGACCTAATAACACATAAAACAATTAAATCGGTAAAAATAAACATTGATTACATTAAATATAGATATATTATATATTTAAAAATAAACATTGATTACATTAAATATAGATATATTCTCTCTATTTGCTTCCCTCTCTTGCTTCATCATTTCTTAGAACTCCACCATCCTTTAAAAAAAATGATTCGGCCAAGTGTCTGCTATAAAGTCAGATATTTAATTAATTATGTAATTAAATATTTTTGAAATATTTTCGAAATAATTGTCTAAGTTGTGAATTGTTGTGAAATGTTGATTTAAGTTGTCATGTCGTTAGTTGACTATTTGATGATTAAGCTGTAGAAATAATATTGGAGTAATACTAGAATTACTATATGGGCTTATTTAATGGTTGGTGGTAGTAAAATTGGGGTGTGAAAATTAAGCCTAAAGGAATTATTAAGAATGATAGAATTATATTAGTTAGTTGAATAAAAAGGAAATTAGAAGTTGCAGTAAGAGAAATAGGTTTCTATCATAAAGAGAAATAGGTTTCTATCACAAAGAGAAATAAGGGTTTGGAGAAAGAGCGTAGAGATTGTCGTAAAGAGGAAAAAGTGGAAGAAGAGGAAAAGCAAGGTTTTCAACTGGAGGGTTATAGAGTGGTTTCCAATCAAAGGTAAAGGTGGCGTTCTAACTCTATAATATGGTATATGATGGATAGTATGTGGGATTTAGGTTGCTAAAATTATTGCTCTGTGTTTGTCGATTTGTTGTGAATGTTCTGAAAATTGGTGGAATTAGGTGTTGTCGATGAATTCGTTGTTGATAATTTTCCATGTTGATATTAGCAAAATTGTTATGTGTCTGTGATTGATTATTGTGTGGGTCTGAGATAATATTGCAGATGCCCCTGTGTAAGAGGAAAGGAAGGGGGCGCCCACCCTTTGGAGGAAATAACAAGAAGGGGCGCTCATCCTGTAATGGAAAGAGCTAGGGGGATGTCACCCCTAGTGGTGGTGAGTTCCACAATAACTATAGTATAAAAAAATAATCTCTGCACACATGCACATGTGGTTAGTATAATAATTAATTACGGAGGCTCATGTAGTAATGAAAGATAAAAGTAGTTAGCAAGAGAAGATTAGTACATGTTGATTAAATGAAAACCAAACTAATTAGTTGAATGTGTAGTAACAGTAACAAAAAAAAATAATTTAGCAGGAAAATACACGTGAATTAGCAGAATAAAAATATCAATAATATTATGGAATGTCTACTTGTAGTAAAGATGTAGAAAATACCAGTTAATGTACAGAGTAGAAAATATTACAGTAGTGTAACAGAAATTAATTAACGGAGTATAGTTGAATTGCCCAAATGATTACACGAAGTGCATGCGAATAATTCGGTTGAGACCGTGGATTATATAAGTTGCTATAATATAGGTATTAAAGTTGTGAATTTGCAGGTTATATCAATGTCGTCGAATTGTTGTTGAGTTGAAGTTGAAGTTGTTGATAATTATTGTTATTGTTGTTATGTTGAATTTATTGATAATTGTTGCTATTGTTGTTTGCCTCTATTAGTTGGCAAAGAAATCAAGTTGTAGGCTTATGCCAAAGTTGAATCGTTGTTGTGTTGTTGTTGTTGTTGTTGTCGTTGTATGTTGTAGGCTTATGCCAATGTTGATTCGTTTCCATCATTGTTGTTGCATTCATATCGCTGTCACATACATAGCATATCAAGTTGGAGCTGATGCTCAGTAAGTTGGCCTAGATTGACAAATATTAAGTTGAAGGCTTATACCTTGTTTTAAAGTTAAAGTCTTATGCCTTGTTGACGCCTCTATTAATTGGCGAATTTTAAGTTGGGAGTTCTGCTCCATTGGTACCACATGTATGTGCATTGTACGAGTCGCATTTCGAGTTTCATTTTGAGTTGTTGTTGTGATGATAAATTAGTCGTTATATTATGTTCATAATTTTGTGGTGACGAATGTTGTTTGAAAGTTGTTAAGTGGTGATTTTATATAATCTAATCTAATATATTTTTTATCATAAACTTAATTTTATAGTTCGATATCTCACCCCTTTCTGTTTGAATGTTACCCCTATGTTGGTAACGTGCAGGTAATTCAGAGTGAAGGTTGCTTACCTTCATTAGTTCGAGTCAGGTGTTGGTCGCTCTGATACGTAACACTCGGGGGGGATGAACGCGTGTGTTATTTATCGTTGGTTTTATTATGTTGCTGAATTTTTAAGTTTTTTTCATTAAAGACTTAATGTTTTAAAGTTGTTTTGAGTTGGATAAGATGTTTTGGTATTTTCCGTCGAATTTATGAATCCGCTGCGTAGTAATGAAAGTTTTTTTTATTTTTATAGACTAAACACGTTGTTGTCGGTTCATCCGAAATTATGTGTTATGTATATGAATTAAAGGTGATTGAATTTCGTTGTTTTTAAGTTGAAAGTGTAGCATCCCGTGTTATGTTGGAAATTTTGTAACTCTGTTTTTATAATATTCTCCGGGTAAAAATGGGGTGTTACATCCTCCTCTTTTGTATGATGTGCCATCCACTGACATGCCGCAACCAGAATAGGACACCCCGGTTTCAAAAAAACTTGTCCAAAATGGCACGATCTTAAATACACGATATAAATGATGCAGCCAGATGCATCAATAGGTGGCCGACTATGAATTGGGAAAAATGTCATTGAAAATCCAAATCTCGTCAAATCGACACACACCCAGTCATACGCACTTGCTATAAGATGACTCATCTTAGGGAAGGACATCCACTTTGAAACTGGTGCGTGAGCGGTAAATGATGGAACAAGGGCATCGTGAATTTTATCAAAGTTGTCAACTGCGGGTTTGAGATTAGATCTCACATTTTTTATCATATGATACTGACAAACTAATACGGTTGATGTCGAAAAGACAGTACCAACCGCATTCATAAGGGCATTATCTCGGTCAGTAACAATGACACTAGGCATATTGTATTGATCAACCAACAAAGTCTTGCATATTCTCAATGCCCATGTAAAGTTATCTTCTTTCTCACATTCCAAAAAAGCGAATTCAACCGAAAATGTCTTGTCCGTCGAGGTCATACCAACAATTTCTAGAAGCGGAAGCCTATACTTGTTGGTCTTGTACGTCGAATCAATTATAAGGACATTTGAAAATATGTTGAACAACTTGATACTTTCTGGATGACTCCAAATTATGTCATGAATAGTAACATTGTTCTCACAAGCTCTGTACCTTGAATCGTATTGGTTATCGTCCAAAAGTTTCAAAATTTGTTGCATTTCTGACCTCATACCTTTTTTCGCAATGTTTAGTTTATAACGTTCATTGTATACTTGTTTGATATTTGAAACACTTTATGGTATTTTTCGTTTCAAATCGGCAAGTATGTTTCTTGGCGCAACTTTGATTATCGATAATTCTGATATAGATTCCTTCTCTTTGGGATTTAACTGACACATAATTGGATGTCCTTGTAGCTTGGCGTGCAATGCATGGTCATGAAGTTAGCAAACAACACTAAAACGCCACAAACCATCAACCCTACAAGATATACGCAACTTAAATGGACACACACATTTTCTTGATCCAGTGTCATCATGTTTTAACTTCCAAATTTTTTAGAACATATTTCCCACCCCTCTCACATTTCATCATAACAAATGCTTGCATTCTACTAGTGTCATTATCGGACCTTGCTATCACAAAGCCAAATCCAAGTTTACTAGCTTCAATTCGGATCCACTCAAGCAAATGTTGACGAGAAGTGAAATTCATTTCATTTGTAAATTATTGTCGAACATCTATCGCTACGACAATCGTTTTAACATCGTCATTCACCTTTTTTTGTCTTATCATCTTTGTTGACCTCCTCTGGAACATCTACATCACTTTTGGAAATACTTTCGCAGTGCCCCATACCTAACATGTGCGTAAAATATACATTCTATCAAAACTGTTTTTTGTTGTAACAGACATTATTTCGGATATGCACTTCCGAAATAAATTTGGTGGATTTCAGAAGTGCATATCTGAAGTGGTGCAGTTTTCTTCTTTAGCAAAATATCACCAATGCAAGCAAATAAGAGATGAAATGGGGAAACTTTACCTCAAATTGTAGCTTTCTATGCTCTCTTTGCTATGATCAACCACTTGAAACTTGGTTTGGAGACGAAAAATGGATTCTAAATGGTTGAGGTTTTGTAGAGGGTTTTGGTTTTTGAGTGAAAGAAAATGAATGTAATAGTGATAGTGGGAAAAATGTATAGGAAGGATTTTTTTCGATATGCATATCTGAAAATACCTCTAACATTTTAAATCCAACATTTAAATAATAAAATATTTAAAAAATGTATTTTCGGATATGCATATCGGAAACATCTTAAAAATGTAAAAATGATGCATTCAAATATACATATCCGAAGAATATTTTAAAATTTTCAAAAAGTATTTTTCAGCGTATAAGATATATAGATGCACAAAGAAATTTTCCATTCAAATCAAGTGGAGAGTAAAATTATTGAATTTTTTCCACACCTGCCACAGCTGGGAAATTATATTCCCTAAATGCCACCTTCTAAAATTTAATTCCCAGAATGCCACACCTTTAACCCTTGTCGCCAATCAGAGTGGAGAAAAGGTGGGCCCTATCTGCTCCAAAGACCATGTCGCCAATTGGAATGGAGACATGGTGGGCCCTGTCTGCCACAAGATAGCATGTCGCCATTTGAGGTGGAGAGAAGGCCTTTTAATTTTTTTTTTTCGTTTATGTTATTTTAAATATTTTTGTTATATATTTAATATATATTTTTATATATATTTATGTTATATGAATTCAATAAATTATTTAAATGGTATAAAAACATTTTTTAATTAATTATAATTATAAATTAATTTTTTTAAACATAATTAATACTAAATATTATTTAATACGAAATAAACTTTAATACAAAATATTAAATTAAAAACAAATATTATTAATCATAATTAATACTAAATAATATTAATACGAAATTTCATACATTTTATTTCATACATGACCATCGATACCACAGGAAGGTGGTCGTCGACTTACACGAGGATAACCACGACCATATTGTTGTTCTTCTTCAGTTGGAGCAGGGTCATTTTGTGTTTGTTGTGTTTCTTGTGTTGGAGGTGGAGAAGAAGACCAAATTTCACTTAACATTTCATAATCACTGACATTAAAATCAAAGTTTAAGTTTGGGGTGGATTGTGTGTGCGGCGGGTCATGGTGGGTCACGATTGGGATGTAAGAAGTGGTGGGTGGTTGAGTGTATGAGGAGGTTGAAGGGTTTTGTTGGATGTAAGGGGAATCAAAATTTGGATTCGGGATAGGTGTGAATTGCGAGGGTGGACGAATATAGGTTTGTTGGTGTTGGGTTTGGTAGTTATAATTTGTTTGAGAGTGAGATGGGATGAATTGAGTGTAGGAAGAGTATTATGGGTCAATGTAAGGGCTAGGAGTATGTTGTTGGGAATAATTGGGGTTAAGATGGTGTTGTTGGAAGGGTCGATGTTGTTGTTGGAAGGGTTGGGGTTGAGGTTGTTGTTGGAAGTTTTGGTGTTGAGGTTGTTGTTGAAAGAGTTGGGGTTGATGTTGTTGTTGAATTAGTTGGGGTTGAGGTTGTTGTTGTTGTTGTTGTGGAGACCCACTTGGAATTGAACGCGGGTCAGTAGAAAGTGTTCGTACGATGCATATATGAATGGAAGCGACCTATACCAATGCATGTACTGTGTTGATGGTTTTGTATCCTCTTGTAATTGTGTTCCCTCCAACGTATAGGAGGCCCTATTTGTCCAATATTGTTGTTCGTGGCGGTATAGTTCTGTCCATGGAGTTTTGCGGGACTTGTTTGTATTCATCTTGTGATGCTCTTTGAGGCACACTGGTGTATCGGGTATATTTTGAAGATAGCCAAACTGAAGCTTCACTCGATCACTTTGATGCATTTCAACAATATGGAAACAAATTATATACGTTCTTGCACTCCAAATCGAACTATCTTCATCTCGTAGAGTAAAACAAAATATATTCTCAAAAGAGCTGAAGAATAGAAACCTGATTTGGCTGCATGTGATCAATTGGGAACCGGTATCCTTGGAGATAGTGGCGGGGGTTATTCTTGAAGTTCTTGCCTTTAACGCACCATCTAAAGGAAATATAAAAATATAAAATTATTCAAAAGTAATTGAAAAAAATTAAATATTGAAATTAAATTATATTTTACCTCCCCGCATGAGGAAATGTTGAATCGAACGCAGTTTCAGGAGAAATAATAGGCATGCGTGTAAATGCCCAAGCTTGAAGAAGTAAAAGACATCCTGATATTTCTTTTACTTTGAACTCACAAGCTTTGCACATCTCCCTGTACAAGTTATACAAAACAGCTGAACCCTAACTATATGTTCCACACTGATTAAAATCAAAGAGGAATTGTGACCATTTTGGGTGGACGTGGCTGCCGCTTTTGTCGGGAAACAAAAGTAGTCCAATGAGAATCATTATATAAATTCGAGCATATCTCATTTATGCTCTTCTGTTGAAGCTTCTGTTGGTCTATTTGCTTCTACTTGATAAATGTCTTTAAGCCATGTCACTCTTACAGCGGAACCATGTAAAGCATTTTGTGGTGGTGTTTCCCCTACGATTGCAGGCCATACATCATCATCTAGCTCAGAAGGACCATTTAATTGCGTACCTTCAATAGGAAGGCCTAGTAACATGCTAACATCCTCCAATGTGATGGTGCATTCACCAGTCGGAAGATGAAAAGTGTGAGTTTATGGCCTCCATCTTTCTAATAACGCCAAAATTAAACGGTTGTTGATTTGGGTTGAGGGTATATTTGTTACGTGGTATAAACCTGACGAAATTAGATACGGGATGATTGCAGAATATGGCTCCAACTTTTGGTGACTTCTACATCTAAACCCGTGTACATGTTCATCATCTAGCTGTAATAAAAAATAGTAATGTTACATCTAAAATACTTAAATGATAAATATTTACGAATAATATTTAAGAACTTAAACATAAACTAAAAGACTAAAATGATAAATATTTACGAATAATATTTAAGAACTTAAACATAAAGTAAAATACTTAAATGATAAATATTTACGAATAATATTTAAGAACTTAAACATAAACTAAAATACTAAAATGATAAATATTTACGAATAATATTTAAGAACTTAAACATAAACTAAAATACTAAAATGATAAATATTTACGAATAGTATTTAAGAACTTAAACATAAACTTACGAATAATATTTAATAACTTAAACATAAACTAAAATACTTAAATGATAAATATTTACGAATAATATTTAAGAACTTAAACATAAACTAAAATACTTAAATGATAAATATTTACGAATAATATTTAAGAACTTAAACATAAACTAAAATACTTAAATGATAAATATTTACGAATAATATTTAAGAACTTAAACATAAACTAAAATACTAAAATGATAAATATTTACGAATAATATTTAAGAACTTAAACATAAACTAAAATACTTACACTAGCAATATTTTCTCTCGTTCCTCTATGAAGAGAACCGACCCAAAGCAAGTTTGACATTTTTTAAGTGTAGAGAATTTTAGAGATATAAGAAGTTGGTTGAGAGTGTGAGAAATGATAAGAGTTTGTGGTGTATTTATAGGAAAATGTAGGTGGTTGGGATAGTAAATATAGGTGGATAAAAAATAAATGTAGGTGGGTGAAAAGTAAATGGAACAATATATAACATAGTTGAATCATAAATTTATATTAAATCGGTTTTTTACACAATGTTATCACTTCATCTGCTGATCTACTAAATCTAACATACAATTCAAATGGCGTTTTGTTAAAACCACTCATAAAATCATAAAACATATTACGCACATCCTCATCGGTCTCTAATTGTGTTATTTCTTCAATTAGAACGCCGTCGTCGTTGAAGTACCTGCGATTAAATGTTATATGACGAATTTGTCGATCAATTTCGGTGACCTGGCGTAGTTGATTTTTTAAATGAAGGAGTTTCTCTCTTTCCATTAGTCGTGTAATTAATGGATCAGTTAAAGCGGTGTTATAATCAGAAATTTGAACAGAAGTATTATACGGCATGCATGCTTCCCATCACGTCTGCACTATGTCGCCAATTGGAATGGGGAAAAGGCCCCTTGTCGCCATTTGCTTTGGAGTAAAGGACCATGTCGCCAATTTCTTTCCCCATGTCGCCAATTGCTTTGGAGAAAACCCCCCCATGTCGCCAATTGCTTTGGAGACAACCCCCCATGTCGCCAATTGCTTTGGAGACAAGGTCTCATGCGTGTTCCACGTGTACCCCATGCATGCAGCGTTGAGACTTGCATGATAAATAGTTGCAACATTATTTCTTTACATGCAAACCATCTTTTATGCAACAAATATAACCATCTTTCTTTACTTACAAACCATATCAATCAATTGCAATGGCACAAAATAAAATACCTTGTATCATTCATTTCAATGGAAATATCGTTACACATGAGAATATTGGGGTAGTTTTTCAGAATACAACTACCATTCTTGTCAAAGTTCATCACAAATGTGATTTAGCACACATGACAAAAAAATAGAAGAAACAATGCAAAAAAATATATCAGATATTTTTTTATCGATATCCAATAATTGATGGAGCATGTGATAGTGTCACATACAATACTACGAAGATCGCAGATGATGAAGATGTTACTTCAATGTTTAATTGTCACACTAGGTTCAGTGGTGGACATCCACTGGAGTTGTATGTTTGTTTTCACAAGGCAGAGGAAGTTTATCCCACGCAATCGTCCCAAACACATCAATATCAATAAAGCCAGTCCTCCCTACACTGAGAGTCATCCCATGCCCAACATAACGAGCCATTGTTTCCGGAAGAAGAGGTTGATGATGATAGCAACTCTGATGATGCCAGGCAACTTGATTTGTTTGGTGGTTCTAGTGACGATTCAGGTGACAAAATTATTCCCGTGTCCCAACATTCTCCAGTACTTGATTTATACAACCCACCATATCACATGAGAAATCATGTTTCCTTCGATTCTACTGTGCCTATCTTTGATTCCATAGACGACGGTCATGATGGTGGGGGTTTAGAGGAGGGCATGAAGTTTGAAAATAAAGAAAGTTGTATGTATGCAATCCGTCAATATCACATTAAAAATAGTTTTGATTACGAGATTTATAAGTCTGATACGCAACGTTTCTTGGTTAGATGTCGGATTGAAGTATGCGGCTTCACATGTAGAGCTTCATTACGAAAGGGGTGTGGTAAATGGGTTATTGGTAGAATTGGTGGACTACACACTTGCATGGCGTCTGCTGTGTCACAAGATCACAGCAAGCTTGACTCAAATCTTATCGCTCAAAGCATCAGAGCTCTTGTCAGCGACGACGCTTCAATCAAGGTGAAAACTATTATCGCTCATGTTCGTACAATTTTCAACTACACGATATCTTACAAAAAGGGATGGCTTGCTAAGAACAAAGCAATCGAGTCTATTTATGGAAACTGGGAGGCTTCATACAACGACCCACCACAATGGTTGTTAGTCATGCGAGAGCATCTTCCTGGAACCGTAATAAAACTGGAAACACTGCCTGCATATTTAGATGATGGAACACAAATTAGTGGTGCAAGAATTTTCCATCGCCTTTTTTGGGCGTTTCAACCTAGTATCAGAGGTTTCGCCTATTGCAAACCAATTGTGCAAGTCGATGGTACATGGTTGAATGGAAAATATAGAGGAACGTTGCTAATGGCTGTTGCGCAAGATGGAAACGGTAACATTTTCCCAATCGCATACACATTGGTTGAAGGTGAGACAGGAGGGGCTTGGAGTTTTTTTCTAAAAAATTTGCGGCTGCACGTGACCCCTCAATCTGATCTATCTTTGATATCTGATCGACACGAGTCTATAAAGAGTGCATACAACAACCCAGACAATGGCTGGAAAAATCCTCCTTCAGTGCATGTGTATTGCATCAGGCACATCGCACAAAATTTTATGCGAGCGATCAAGGACAAAGACCTTCGCAAGAAAGTTCTAAACATGGGTAATTTCTTCAACCTTTAAACTCATATTGTTTTTATACTAATATTTTTAATATTGCATATACAGGGTATGCTCTGACGGAGTCTACATATGCTTACTATCGGGAGGAAACCCGACAAACAGACATGGAAGCTTTCAACTGGATAGAGAATCTTCCAAGAGAAAAATGGTCGCGAGCTTATGACGGTGGAAGACGATGGGGTCACATGACAACCAACCTTGTGGAGTCATTGAACTCGGTGATGAAGGAAACAAGGAATTTACCTATTACAGCACTAGTAAGGTCAACATACTTCCGGATGGGCACATTGTTTGGGAGGCAAGGTCATAATTGGACAAAAATGTTGTCATCAAAGAAGGATTTCACGGATAATTGCATGAAAGAGATGCAAAAAGAAGTAGAAAAATCTCACAGTTATAATGTCCTGAGTTTTGATGGTGAGAGAAACTATTTCGTCGTCCAAGAGACAGTTAATAATAACGAGTGTCGGCCACTTACTTATTATAACGTCGACCTCCAAAAACAAACATGTGACTGTGGGAAATTTCAAACTTTTCATGTGCCCTGCTCGCATGCCATTGCAGCTTGTTCTCATGTCCGACTCAATTATCAGATGTTTATCCCTCTTGTATTTAGAGTTCGAAATATCTTCAAGGTATACGAACAAAGCTTCATCGGTGTTCCCAAAGAAGATCCATGGACTCCTTATCAAGGTGATATTCTTTTACACAATGAAAGAATGCGACGAAACAAAAAAGGTCTCCCAAACAGCACTCGCATTAGGACTGAAATGGACACCGTTGAGAAAGTAAAAAAGACGATGTGGAATCTGTCAAGAATTACATATGCGGAAAAAATGTCCGCATCGGCCAAATGCAGCAGGCCCTTCTAACTAGTTAGACATTCTTGAGTGCTTTAGAGATGTTGTTGTATTATTTAGTATTAATTATGACTAATAATATTTGTTTTTAATTTAATATTTTGTATTAAAGTTTATTTCGTATTAAATAATATTTAAAAATAATAATTTATATTTATAATTAATTAAAAAAATGATCTTATACCCTTTAAATAATTTATTAAATTCATATAACATAAATATATAACAAAAATATATTAAATATATAACAAAAATATTTAAAATAACAAAAACGAAAAAAAAATAAAAAAAGGCCTTGTCTCCACCTCAAATGGCGACATGCTCTCTTGTGGCAGACAGGGTCCACCATGTCTCCATTCCAATTGGCGACATGGTCTTTGGAGCAGATGGGGCCCATCTTTTCTTGGCTCTAGTTGGCGACAAGGAGTAAAGATGTTACATGCTGGGAATTAAATTTCAGAAGGTGGCATTTAGGGAATATAATTTCCCATGGCAGGTGTGGAAAAAATTCAAAAGTATTTATAGTTACACAGTGAAGTCATAGTTCCGTCACTCTTTGGTCACTCTCATTCGATTTTTTATTATTTTACTTTAATTATCGCTTATATATGGCTATATATGTGGCGATGTTTGTGCATTGTCCTTTTGAGTCAAAGAGTGTAAGGTAACAGTAAGCAGTCCTAACTACTTTTCATTCTGGTTCTTTATGTAACTACTCTTGGATTAGGGATGGATTATGGGTATCTTCTCAACGGCTGGACGTGGCTCCCACTCTTTCAAATGCGATGCGAAGTTGTATATGGTAGGTAGTATATGTTTGGTTGTTTCTCCATTTAGCTTCTCCTTATAAGACATGTGTCCACTTTTCAAAAAGGCTTTAAGGTTTATTAGAGGGAATTTGTCATGCAATAAATCCTATCTCAATGGTCATTATAATTAGATCAAAGTATAGTTATTGCTAAAATAAATATTTTAACATTAATAGTTATATGAGGTTTGATTGGTTTTTACAATTTTGTTTACCTATTAAAAAAATATTTTTCATTCTAATTTTAAAATAAAGTAGATATTAGTCGTTAATTGATTCAATGATGATTGACGTTAGACTTAATAGAAAATATCACGATTCGATCTCCCGCAACTGCAATCAATCAAAAAAGACTGAAATCACTTGATTTCAGAACTGACATTCGAATCAGATTAGACGGTACAGTCAATGGCGGAGCTAGGACGAAAATGTTGAGGGGGCCAATATTAAAAACAATATAAAATAAAAACTGCGACAAGCAAGAGTACAAGCAAAAGTGCTCTTGCCCTTTCTTCATTTTGCCTTCTTCTTTACTTTATTCCAATATATTCTAAAGCATAGCAAATTAACAAAAATAATGATAATTTATATTACAAATCTTATTCTCATTTTATTTTCTTGTAAGTAAAAAATAAATTTTTAAAAGATACTATATTTAAAGCTTTTTGTGTGAAATAATATGTCAAATTATGATACAGAGCTTATTGATATATTTTGGAAAGCCACCGAATCATTGTCAACGCAGTATTACTTTTTATATTGTAATTTTTTGACTTAAGGATGATACTCTCTATATTTTAAAATTTTCCTTTTCATGTATTATTTATTCTTTGATTTTAAACGGTATACCAGGTTGAAAGCAATTAGTGTGAAAAATATAACAATCAAACAATTTGTGTGTATAAAAAAGAGAAAAAAACTAATAACTAAATAATTTACATGTATGAGAGTTTAAAAAAATTATAGTCAAAATTTATTTTTGAGAAATTTTAAAAAAATAGCTTTTGTATAATTAAAATTGAAATTAATTGTATGATGAATGAATGGGCATCCATTAAAATAATTTTAATTATTAGATTAGATGTAAAGAAGAATTCTAATTATTAGATTAGATGTAAAGAAGTTTGAAGAGAAATTGCCAAATATTTAAAAAAAATAAATAAAGAAGTATGTAGAGAAATTGCCAAATATTAAAAAAATTGTGAAAATGCACCAAGTTATACATGTTAGTGGGAGTTGATCCCGTGAACCAAAAAATTGTGAAAATGCACCAAGTTATACATGTTAGTGGGAGTTGATCCCGTGAACCAAAGGAAGATTAAAATGGCAATTACCACTCGGCTAAGATACCAAATATGCATTTAATTTGCATTAAATTAAATTAATATAATCTCTGGTAAAAAAAGTACATTACACCTATTTTAGAAAAAATTTATCAAAACTTTGGGGTGGCCATGGCCACCCCCTGTCCTAAGGTAGCTCCGCCCCTGGGTACAGTCAATCAGATATATGTAGGAGAGAGAAAAAAAGATTCACACATAATCTTCACCATTTATTTTAAAATCTAATGGTTCAGATTCATTCTCACATTCTCATACAAAAATGACATTCTCATATGATATATATATATATATATATATATATATATATATATATATATATATATATATATATATATATATATATATATAGAGAGAGAGAGAGAGAAGGGTTATATTGACTCCAAGAGTAAGTTATTATAGCTTACTCCACATCTTGACCATTTATTCTTTTCAATCTAATGGTTAAAATTAATAAGTCATTAAATGTGGAAAGAGAAAACTATTCCTTATTATTTTTAACCATTAGATTGAAAAGAATTAATGGTCAAGATGTGGAGTAAGTTATTATAACTTACTCTGGGAGTCAATATAACTCTCCTCATATATATATATATATATATATATATATATATATATATATATATATATATATATATATATATATATATACTCAAGTGAGAACACTTGGTTATTATGAGAAATGAGAACAATAAATCACGACCATTAAATTTTGATTTTGTTGATTTTAATGGACTGGATTCGTTTATCTTTCTATTATCCTTAATATTTATTTTAAATCAACATATAAAGGGAAACGAATCCAGTCCATTAAAATCAACAAAATCAAAATTTAATGGTCGTGATTTATTGTTCTCATTTCTCATAATAACCAAGTGTTCTCATTTGAGTCGTCCCCTATATATATATATATATATATATATATATATATATATATATATATATATATATATATATATATATATATATATATATATATATATATATATATATATATATATATATATATATATATATAATGACCATTGACATTAATACCATAAAAAATAATGACCATATATATAATATTTGAATTTCATTTATTAATCTATCATTAAAAGAGTAAAAAATATTTTAATTGAAATAAATCTATATAACTTTTTCTTGATAATTTTTTTTTTTTAAGATGTGTGTGAGATTTGTTCAAAAAAACGTATAAGATGTCTTGAAGAAAAGAAATAAATATTTTTTTTGAAAAACTTGTCTGAATTATGCGACTTGTGCCGGATGGGTGTAATATGAGTGCGAGACACCGAATCAAAGAGTCTCAAAGCAAAAAAATATATTATTTGTTTAAACACTTATTTATCTTTTCTAACATTTATTTAATTTTTCCAACATGCGTCGTATGTGTGTTATACCAGTATCTGTCACTAGGGGCAGGAATAGGTCAGGTCGGCCTATAATGGTCTATGGCCTAGCCTATATAAGCCAGGCCAGGTCAGCCTTATTTAACAAAGAGACCGGGCTTAGATTTTTTTAAAGCCTATTTAATAAAATATGTCAGACTTAGGCTATTAAAAAAGCCTATCAAATCTTATAGGTCGGCCTATATTTTCATGAATATTTTTCGAACACTACGATACGTCTACTCTTAAAAGTATTTGTGCTTCATGAAGAAAAAGTTAATTAGGCTCTGTTTGGTAAAATTAGCGGTTGGATGATAAGCTAGCTTATAGCTGATGACTGATAACTTATGGTTGATGGCTGATAGTTTATAGCTGATGATTGATAACTAATAACTTATAAGCTAATTAAAGTGTTTGGAAAAATTAGCGGTTTAACTAGCTGATAAATGTAAAATGACATAAAAAGATATTTATTAATTAATAATTAAATGCACATTTAAAATAATTAAAATTTATAAGGATATTAATGGAAGAAAAAATGATAAGCTATAAGCTAAAATGTTATTTAAAATAGCATCTGAAAAATAAGTTATAAGCATGGTCGGCCCTGTGCATGTGCAAGAAGTGCTACAGCACAGGGCCCCAAAATTTTGGAGGCCCCAAATTTTTAAAATGTTCAATTTTTTCATAAATATTAATCAAAATAAATAAAAAAATGTTATAATAAAAATCTAATAAATCAAAAAAAAAATTATAATAAAAATTCAATATATATACAAAAAAATTAAGATAAATCAAATCTCAAAATAATTATAATTAAATATATTATTAATTAATATATAATTGTATTGTTTAAGTGTTTTTTTAATTATTATAATTATATTTATATTTTAAATTTAGGCTCATTTTTAAAATTAGAGCGGAGCCTCAGCGTTGATTGGGTCGGCTCTGGCTATAAGCTAGTAAAATAAATTATAAGTTCGTGATGAAAAAACTGTTAGCAAACAGGTCTTTTATTATCAAACAAACTTATAAGCTATAAACTATAAACTCAAAATATGACTTGTCAAACATAGCCTTAGGCAAAAAATGAGCACATTGTAAAATACAAATTTTAGTTTTTATTTTGGTGTTATGGACTCTGACTTTTGTTCTTATCTTTTATGTGACTGATATAGTATTATTATTACAATACTTTCATAAATACAAAGTTCTTCATAGATTCCTTGATCCATCAAGTGTGTACATGTTGAAAGATATTTTTTATCGCGCAAGAGCTTAAAAACAAAGTTTTTAAAAAGATGTGAAGGAATATTTTTACGGTAAGTTTAAATACTAACCATTTATTTTTAATTTAATTTAAATGTTTTAATTGGTCATTTAGTTTTATTATTTTTAAAAATAGTCTTTTAAATAAATAATCTAAAACCGTTAGATTAAATGAAAATAGATGATTAAAACTTAGAGTAAGTATTTAAACTTACTCATACTCTTAGAGTAAAAAAAAATTTCCACTTAAAAAATTCATATTATTATTATTATCCACACAAATTTATAGATATATATCTAATGTGATTATTAATTGTGTAAGAAGTTTATCTGAATACTTTACTATCGTGACAAAGATATATGGTACCTCTAAATTTTACTATTCAAACGAGCCAAAAAGATAATTTTAAAATCTATAAATTTTGAAAGAAACATATAGAGTTGGAATTATCAAATAATTGACTTAGTATCCTTGCAAAAAGCTTTATGGACACTTTATTAGTTCCATGCTTTCACGGGGAGAAACCCGATATCCTCATTGTAGGAATTCCACAAAGTAGATATTTTAACAATTAAAAGAAAATATTAGTTTTATCGTATCTAGAGGAATTCACTATATATCTTATCTTAACTCGTTCAATATAAACTATAATTTCATATATAAATTATAATAGATATTTGTTTCATAAACAGATAAATAGTAAAATTAATTAAATGCCAGACAAATAAATTTGTTGGGATTAGATTTTATTAACCATTTTCTAATGTAAATTTAAGATCATTATATATTTTTAAGTTAATATGAACTAGCGTGATACCCGTGCGTCCGCACGGGTACCCGTTGTGGCCGTGTTATTTTGTTCAATATATATATATATTATTTTAGAGGTAAATGTCATAAAACCAGATGTGTAAAATATAGAAATTTCTTTTTAATAGGTTGGGGCAAAGTTTGAGATATTTTCATCAATAAAAATTATTTTCCCGTTAATATTCAATATTTCGATTAGTAACTTCATGTTCTCGTAAATATCTAATATGTTTATCAGTAATTCATGTTCTCGTTAATATTGAATATTTTATTCAGTAATTTCATGTTCCCGTTAATATTCAATATTTTGATTAGTATCTTCATGTTCCCGCTAATATTCATTATTTTGATCAGTAACTTCGTATTCCCGTTAATATTCCAAATTTGTTCCCGTTAATATTCAATATTTTTATCAGTAACTTCATATTCCCGTTAATATTCTTTATTTTGATCAATAACTCCGTTTTTCCGTTAATATTCATTATTTTGATCAATAACTTTGTGTTCCCGTTAATATTCAAAAATTGGATCAGTAACTTAATGTTTCCGATTATATTAAAAAATTTGATAAGTAACTTTGTCTTCCGCTAATATTCAATATTTTAATCAATAATTCCGTGCTCCCGTTAATATTCAATATTTTAAATATTAACCGGATATCCGTGCATTCGCACGGGCACTAGTGTGGTACGCTCATTTTTTATAATATTCAATATTTCGATCAGTAACTTCATGTTCCCGTTAATGTTCAATACACTACAAAAAACGCTCAGTAGTGACGTGAATATCACGCCACAAACAGAAAAAACACTTCACAAACCAATATTTGCGACGTGATCATTTACGTCGCAGGAGGCAAGGTGACAACTTTTAGTGACGTGATTTTCGCTTCACTATTTAGTGAAGTAAAAATCACGTCGCAACATTTGGATCTCTTTGGACTAGAGATTAATGCACATTCAGTCAGAGCAGGCGTAGCAGCGTTTGGTCAGAAAAAGCATCTTCATTAGTGACGTGATTTACATGTCACTACCTAGTGATATGAAAATCACGTCACTAAATTTGCTTAGGAGTAAATGAAAAGCGTGTTGATATGTGTTAAGTTGCGACGTGATTTTCATGTCACTACTTAGTGACATGGAAATCACGTCACTAATTTTTTTTTTCAAAAACTAAATATATATATATATATATAATTAAATTAATAAAATAAATATATTAAAATTAATAAAATTAATTAATAAAATTTATAAATTAATTCAATAAACTAAATACACTAAAATATAAAAATTAAGAAACTAAAATTATAAATCTAATATTACTAAATGTAATTATAGTTTAATTAATAGTTTACACAAATTCAAAATCAAAAGTAACAACAAAATAAAAACTAAATTAAATCAACAATCAGTCTGGGTCGGGAAACTCATCATCATTTAGATTTTCCTGATCAGTCGGCGCAGAACCCCCCATATTTTGGTTTCCACTGTAACATCCCGACTTTTATTAATATTTTTATTAATTATATTAGTAATTATATTATTTAGTGTTTTTAATAATTATTTGCTCAATTTAATCATTTCTGATGTTTATTGAAATTTTCGTGTTTTTGGACGATTTAGTCGGTATTAGTTCGAGATAGCGGATCAATATTTAATCGAAAATTTTAATATTTTTAGTATTAGAAATATTAATGAGTTAATATTTAGCGTTTTGGGAATTTTCTGAGTAATTAAGATTTGACCGGAAATATGAGACATTGAGTTATTAGAGGATTTTATCAGTATTTATTTTACTATTTTATTTGACTTTATTTGGTGTGTTAATTAATTAATTGATTGTTAGATAGTATAATAATTGATTATATTAATTAAATTGGTGTGTATATTTGTGTCTATTTAATTATTGGTGTTATTTAATTTGGTAACTAAAATAGAAATAATATATAGTATATATTTTATTGGGCTTATTTAATGATGTTAGGAGTAAATAGGGAGTGTTATATATATTTAGGCCCATATGGTATAGTTAGTAAGAGTTAATGAGGAGGGATACCACATTTTTCTTTCATTTTCTTTTTTCATTTTCGGAGAGAGAGAGAGAGAGAAGAGAGAGAGAGAGAGAGAGAGAGAGAGAGAGAGAGAGAGAGAGAGAGAGAGAGAGAGGAGAGAGAGAGAGAGAGAGAGAGAGAGAGAGAGAGAGAGAGAGAGAGAGAGAGAGAGAGAGAGAGAGAGAGAGAGAGAGAGAGAGAGAGAGAGAGAGAGAGAGAGAGAGAGAGAGAGAGAGAGAGAGAGAAAAGAAGAAAAAGGGAAAAGAGGAAGAAAGGGGGAAGAACTAGGAGCAACTAGGGTTTGAAGAAAAAATTGAAGAGGTAAGGGGGAAAATCCTTATTATTATGGGTTAGTATGATTGAGTCAATGGGTAGATTAACATGATTTAGGGATTTTGTTCTTCTATTTCTAGGTTTTGACATGTTTAGGGTGAAACCCCTAAATTTCTATGGTTTTGTGATTGTGATTGAATAATATATGTGGTGTTGAAACTGATTTATGTGTTCAACGTATTTGTATCTCCACTTTTGTTAATATACTTATACCAAGGACTGTTTTAATAACTTTGTTCTTCATTCTTGGTAAATTCTCTCGCCACACATTAAGTTTCTGGTGGAAAACAGGTATTAACACTAATGTTACCATGTGGGTGTGCCGAAAGGATGGGGGCACATCTGTCTGATGGAAGGATGGGAGCATCTGTGTCTGCTGGAAGGATGGGTAACCAGGTGGTGGTGGGATAATAAAAGACGGACTGTCATATGGATACGGAGAGGAGAGTAGTGGCAGAAAAGCCTGAGTACTGGCCATGGACATACGATTAACCTGACTCTACGGGGGAGGACACGTGGCCGACCGAGGTGACTGACATACTACTACTCGTGGGCGTTGGGGCTTCTTCTTACCACTATCAGCTACACCCTTACCTTTATCTGGTCGGGGTGGCATTTTACCTATTTATAGAGATTACACAATTAATATAACTATATTCAACAAATGGTTCACTAAGTAAAATTATAAAAATATAATCTCAACAACTGGTTTTCATTAACACATTCAATACATAGTTCATTAAGTGAAATTATAAAAATACATTTTCAACAACACATATTCATTATTCTAAATCTTCATGCTCGTCATCCACATCATTCTCATCATTTGATGTGATATTGTCCTCAGATGCAATATCTTCATGCTCTTCATCCAATATAGACGAATCAACTAGATGCCCCTCAACCATTGTATCAGACAAACTTGTAGTTTGTTCATCTGCAATCACATCATTAATTTGTTCCACTTCATCAACTTGGAAAGCAAGATCTTCTTCCACTAGATCGTCAGATTTAATATGACCCATTGGTTTTGTTTTTATGACAACACACCACCCTCGTTTACGTGGCACAAATGAAGGATAAGAAACATAATAAACTTGCCTAACAATATGTGACATTATGAAAGGGTCATACTCTTTGTACCTCTGGTCCATTTGAATCTCAACAGTACCATATGTCCTATCTATTTTTGTGCCTCTAGTTGGATCATACTATTCACAATAAAACAAGACAACTTTATTTTCCGAGTCCAAGTAAGTGTACACCAACTCGTAGATATGTTTGACAAAACCATAGAAGTCATCTTCACCACCATCTGTAACTCCTTTCACAAAAACACCACTGTTTATGGTCTTTTTCCCTTCAGTCCATGTATGAGTGTGAAATTTATATCCATTCACGAAGTATGTGTGCCATTCATTTGCGCTTTGAATAGGGCCTTGAGACAAGTTTCTCAAATGGAGTATTTCGGGAGTCGGTGCAACAATGCTATACAATCTCTCCTTAAACCATGCTGGAAATTGAGCATGGATGACACCAGATGTTGATTGTACACCGGTAGTATGAAAATAGGTGTTGTTGAATTCCCTAAAAAGAAACACATTATAAGTTTCAGAGTAATGAGTTTTATGATTGTAAAGAAAATTAAAAGTTAGGGGTATGTATACTTACTCAAGAAATGGTTTAACTTCAACGCAGTTGATCAAGACATGAACATGGGCAGATTGCATTTCTTGTTGGGTCAACCAATGCACACCCTTTTTTCTAGATGGACGGCCTGGAAGCTCGAAGACCGATAAAGTGAATTGACTCCTTTCACTAACATTGACAGGATTTCGAATGGTTCTTGGAGTTAACATCAAATGCTTGAAATAGTGACTGCAAAAATGTGATGTTTCTCGATGCAAGTAATGTGCACATATCAATCCTTCAACTCTAGCCTTATTTTTCACCGATCGTTTTGAATCACCCATGAACCTTTCAAACGGATACATCCACCTATATTGAATAGGTCCTCCAAGATAAGCTTCATAGGCAAGATGCACAGGTAGATGTTCCATGGAGTCAAGAAAACTAGGCGGAAATACTTGTTACAACTTGCATAGAATGACTGGAATATTTCGATCCAACTTAATGATGTGATCTACTTTTAAAGCTGAAGCACAAATATCTCTGAAAAATTGACTAATTTCAGTCAATGGATTAAGCACGTGTTTAGGTAGAGAACCAAACGCAATTGGTAGCAATTGTTCCATAAAAACATGGCAATCATGACTTTTCATACCATGCAACTTCCCAGTGTTAGTGTCAGCACACCTTGCTAAATTTGAAGAATAGCTGTCGGACATTCTCAATTCTTTTAACCACCGACAAACCGCTTTACCTTCTTGGGATGTCAGACTGAAACAAGCCTTCGGTTTCAATAATTTTCCATTTGGTTGAGGCTTCAACTCCAACTCTTTTCGATTGCACCATTTTTCCATGTCATGTCTAGCCTTCTCATTATCTTTAGTCTTGTCTTTAACATCCATCACGGTGTTTAATACATTATAAAAAAATATTCTTCTCAATATGCATAACATCTAGATTATGGCGCAACAAATTATCTTTCCAATATGGAAGGTCCCAAAATATACTTCTTTTTGTCCAATTGTGATCGACCCCATATCCTTCAATTCTACACGCCTTTCCAGTATCTGTAATTTTTGGTAGCCCACAAACTTGGTCCCATACAGCACCTGGTGACAATCAGGGCGGAGGCATATATGTTACCTGTTTGTCTTTTATGAAATTTATCTTGTTCTTTCTATACGGATGATTTTTTGGTAGAAATCTGCCGTGGCCATCAAACCACGAGCTTTCCCCCCCTTTATCCAACGTAAACGCCTTGGTGTATCTCATACAATGCGGACAACCCATTCTGCCATGTGTACCCCAACCAGACAACATGCCATATGCTGGAAAGTCGTTGATGGTCCACATCAAGGCAGCTCGCATAGTAAAGTTTTTTTTACGTGATATATCATAAGTCCATTCTCCACCAATCCACAACCTCTTCAAATCATCAATTAAAGGTTGTAAATACACGTCAATTCCGGCTTTTGGACTCGAAGGTCCTAGAATGATGCACGTAAAAAACATGTATGGTTTTGTCATGCATATCTCGGGAGGGAGGTTGTAAGGGGTTACAATAATTGGCCAACAAGAATACGCACTTCCCGACGCTTGAACATAAGGAGCAAAACCATCTGAGCATAATCCAAGCATGACATTTCTAGGTTCTGCGGCAAAATCAGGATGTATTCGATCAAAGTGTTTCCATGCCTCGCCATCAGATGGATGCCGCATAGTGCCTGGACTTGTTTTATTTGTATGATGCCATGTCATTTGACTTGCACTGTCCATTGAAGCAAATATTCTTTTTAACCTTGGAATTATCGGAAGATAAAACGTGGACTTTACTGCTACACGGTCTTGATTAGTGTTAATGGCTCTAGTGCGAACTTTATATCTTGGACTCATACAAAATTTACATTCCTCCAACAATCCATCTTTAGTACCAAACTCATTGTTATAAAACAACATACAACCATTAATGCAACAATCAATCTTTCTTACTCTTAAGCCCAACTTCGACACCAACTTCTTTGCTTCATAAAATGTTGTAGGTAAGTTGTCTTTCATTGCAGTTAAGTCCAACATCATTTTTACAAAGAATTCCAAACACTGATCAGGAACATTCCAATTTGACTTGGCGGCCAATAATCTCACACACATTGATAACTTTGAGTCAGACGAACCGTCAAACAACGGCGTATTCATCTCATTCAACAACTGATAAAATCTCTGCGCTTCCTCGTTCGGCATCTCTTCCCCAACAAAATCTTCAGGTTGATCATAAGTCACGTTCACACCAAAAGCATCCTCAACCATGTCACCGATCTGATTAAAGTTTTCCTCATATTCAATAGGTGGTCTTTCCTCATATTCCATTGGCGGACGACTACTTGAAGCATGCGTACTGCTAGTCTCTGGTACGTTACTCGACAATTTTTCACCATTAAACGTCCAAACCCAATAATTTTCCATGAAACCCCTTGTATACAAATGCCTGACCACTTCCTCTGGGTCACTAATTATAGGTCTACATTCACATTTAAGACATGGACACCTAACTCCTTCTTCGCTTCGACAACATTATTGAGCAAACGCCCATGTGATAAACCCGTTAACTCCTTCTATAAAATTGGGTTTAAGTGCACGTCTTCCTGGTTCCACTCTATCGTACATCCAACTACGATAATACAAATAATATTTCATACTGCACATATATCCAATCATTCTCTTTTTAGTAACAATAATTAAACATTTACTTATATCAACTATAAGTAAATAATTTTCTACAATCTAATTTTCTAACAATATATACATTCTAACATTCTAACAATATATACATTCTAACGTTCTAACAATATATACATTCTAACATTCTAACAATATTATATACATTCTAACATTCTAACAATATATACATTCTAACAATAATACATATTATTCTAACATTCCCTTAAATCTATAATTATAACATTCTAAAAATTATAACATCCTAATATTCTATAATTATAACATCCTAATATTCTGTTTTTATATACATTCTAAAAATTATAACATAAAATCTATTTTTATTAAATCTATATATGTTTCTAATTAGATAAATTAATAATCACATATAAAAATCTAAATTATATATCAAATCTATAACATAATCACATCAAAAAATCTGAAAAATTAGATAAATAAAATTGAAAAAAAACCTAAATGAACTTGAACAATATTTAGTGAGATCTTGTAGTTGAATCAAAATCAGAAATTCTTGAGTTTCACCTACACATATATTAAATCAAAATCAGAATGTAATATATTCTTAACAAAAAATTAAAAAAAAAATTAACAAGAACAAGTGAAGATTGAAGATTGCATACCTTTAATTGGATGAGGATTGTATGAAAATAAAAGAGAAATTTGAGAGAGGAAGAGATGGTGGGTTGAGGAGGGAGGAGAGGAAGTTGGGAGGAGAAGAAAAATCTGGAAATGGGGTTTCTAGAAAGAGGAACGAAACGCGAAAGAATATAATACATTTAGCGACGTGATTTTCACGTGTCTAGTTAGCGAAATGAAAATCACGTCGCAACATCCTAACAGATATAAATATGTCAGTCAACTGCACACATGACTGCATTAAGTGGTTGGCGTGATATACAAAAAAGTTTGCGACGTGATATACACGCCGCAACACAAAATATTGAAAATTTGAAATTCCCCCCTTTGAAACGTCAGTCTACTTTGCTTAAGTCAGTCTACGATGCATTTATTTTATTTTATTTTAGTGGTTGCGACGTGTTTTTAATTTCGCAAATATTTTTATAAAATAACATTTCTGACACCCCATGTGCCAACGTTGATTTTAATTTTTTAATATTAAAAACTTATAGTGACGTGATTATCACGTTGCAACTCACTTTTTTGTGCCACGTGATAATCACGTCGCAAATTCAGTTGGCTATAACACACTTTTCTTGTGTGATATTTCGATCAGTAACTTCATATTCCCGTTAATATACAATATTTTGATCAGTAATTCATGTTCTCGTTAATATTCAATATTTTATTCAGTAACTTCATGTTCCCGTTAATATTCAATATTTTGATTAGTAACTTCATGTTCTTGCTTATTTTGTTCAATATTATATATTTTTATAAAAAAAAGAAATTGATGTAATTATTATTATGATACATTTCTTTCAGCAAAGATACATAATAAACTTTAAAATGAAATTGATAAAGAATAGAATAATGAAGTGTTATTTTATTATTATGCAATAAAAATTGGGAAGATCAATAAAGAATACACAATGTCGATTGTCCAATGCAATAAACTTAGTCACATTTACTTTCAACGTATTCCAAATTTGTTCCCGTTAATATTCAATATTTTTATCAGTAACGCATGTTCCCGTTAATATTCATTATTTTGATCAATAACTCCGTGTTCCCGTTAATATTGAAAATTTTTGTCAGTAAGTTAATGTTTCTGTTGATATTCAAAAAAATTATCAGTAATTTCGTGTTCTCATTAATATTCAATATTTTGTCAATAACCCCGTATTTCCGTTAATATTTATTATTTTGATTAGTAACTTCGTGTTCCCGTTAATGTTCAAAATTTGTTCCCGTTAATATTCAAAATTTTGATCAGTAAATTAATGTGTTTCATTCTATTACTATTTATTCATACATTACTTATGTTTCAGTCTATTACTATTTATTCATACAGTACTTATGTTTCATTCGATTATTTATGCTTATTAAATATGTTTTTAAAAAAATAGTCAATAGATCTAATATATTTATTTAATTTGATAATCTCTAAAAAATTTCATTGATATATATATATATATATATATATATATATATATATATATATATATAGATATATATATATATATATATATATATATATATATATATATATATATATATATATATATATATATGTGTAACTTTCAGATTTTATATTTTAAATAATTTAGTAGTATTAGTAAGAAATCTTATTAAAGTGAAAATAGAAAATACTAGTAAGTTTAATTATGCATTTTTTATCAAAAAAAAATCCATACAATATATAAAAGCAATGATATGCCTAAAACACTTTATTAAAATATGTATCTAATAATATTAATTATTTTGTTAAATGAGAGGTTAGACATCTTCTAACCATATGAAATTTGGTTTCAAAATTAGGTTGATAAATTCATTATTTTAGAAAGTTTCTATTAAATAATTTTGAAGGAAATCAAGTGAGATAAATTATTTTTATTAATTTTTAATGATAATTTGATTCACTCAATTTTTGGTGATACATCAATATAATTGGAGTACTAAATATATTTGTAAAGTATTTATTTTATACCAATTAAGATATTGGTAAGTAATTGATATGATTTTAATGTATTGACTCTATATCAATTAAATTATCAATCATACAAAAGTACAACATTTTTTCAAAATTATATTTTTTTTTAGGTAAATCATACAATATTGTAAAAACAGTATAATTTTGTAAGATATAAAAGTACAATATTTTCTCAAATCTAATAATTTAAAAATACATGTGGTAAGTACTAAAAGAATAAGAAATCAAAAGTTGCAATCACATGCATTAAATCATAAATTAAAAGTTGCAATCAATCAATCAATGATTACTTAAGGTAATTATGATATTTAACTTTTTTTATAGGTAAATGATTTATGCCTTTTCATTCTAAACTCTTTATTTACCTTAAAAAAATATACTTTTTTTTCTTTATTGTTTGATTCTATTTTCTTATACATTTCAAAATTATGTATATATTTTTAATTTGTAATATTTTATTATATTTTATTTTTATTTTTTTTTTGTTCGACCTTACAATAAATAAATATCAATAATATTTTATAAAACTAACTTTATAAATTTTATATATATATATATATATATATATATATATATATATATATATATATATATATATATATATATATATATATATATATATTGATACACTTAATTTTTTAATTTGACTTAACTAAAATATTCTTTAGTTCTATGAATTAATATACAATATTATGTTATTTATATATTATAATATCTATAATTTTTATAATTACTAAGATTTAATATAAATATCACTCAAAAATAAAATCAATTAATCAATGAAACTTATTTATTAAAATTTGCAATAATATACCAATTATTTCCATATCAAGAAAATAGGTGTGCTGCTTCATTATTTCAACAAACCACTCTTTAAAATCACGTTCATATCGACCATAATGTTTGGACTATTATGGATAAGAAGTTAAAAATTGCAATCACGTTAAATCAAAAATCAAAATAATAAATCAAAAGTTGTAATCAGATTAAATCAAAAATTAAAGTTGCAATCAATTAAAGATGATTATGATATTTTTTTTTTATAGGTAAATGCTTTATGTCTTTTCATTTCAAAACTCTTTAATGTTTTTTCTTTATTCTTTGATTCTATTTTCTTATACATTTCAAATTTATGTTTATATTTTTAATTTGTAATATTTTATTATATTATATCTTTATTTTTTGTTTTGTTCGACCTTACCATAAATAAATATCAATAATATTTTATAAAACTAACTTTATATATATTGATAAACTTAATTTCTTAATTTGACCTAACTAAAATATTCTTTAGTTCTATGAATTAATATTAAATATTATCTTATTTACATATTATGATATCTACAATTTCGATAATTACTAAGATTTAATATAAATATCACTCAAACATAAAATCAATCAATCAATCTATGAGATTTATTTATTAACATTTGCACTTAAAATATAAAAAATTAAAGTTCATTCTATGAATTAATATAAAATATCATGTTATTTACATATTATAATATCTACAATTTCGACAAAACTTGCGCAAGCCCCGTGTCAAATTGATTTCTACTTCTACTGCTCAAACTTTCAGGGCGAATTTGCTACTGTCTGCACCAGATAAAAATCCAAAACACATGGATTAGGACAATATTTAAATTGTTACTAAAAGAATAGAAAATAGAGATTGGAAACAACCAGGTAAAAAACGAACCATATACTATGGAGTGACGCCAATTGGTACTTCAAAATGATACACTACAAATTCAACCTGCAAATAACATGAAAGATATTTTCTACCAAGAAAAGAAAGGAACAAATGTTAAATACCGGTCTGTCCATGAATAGTCGTGGGAATGGCTGGAATTGCAAAAATAGTATAAACCAAAATTTCCACGATTAGGTTTGATGAACATGATAGAGAATGTTAAAGTGAAAGTATGATCGGTTATATATAGTAATGATAAAACCATTTTGGAATGTGGAAGGTGGAAGGCTTGGAAGACAGAAGGTTTGGAAGTTATATGATAGATATCACATTGAGTAGCATTATTGAGAGTGTAGCAGTTGAAACTTTTCATTTGCATAACTGCTGCATGTGGAAGTTGGAGGGATGAATTATTAACTGCTGCTGGATGTTAGAAACGCATGAATATTTGAGAAGCCAAAAGAGTGGTGACGTGGATGCACCTGAAAGTTGAAAAAGAGAATTCCTTGCTACCATGAAGCCACGTGTCGCAGACAGAAAAGTTGTTGAAAAAGATATACTTTTCTTATATTATAGATATCATTGTCTGTCAACTCTCGTACATTATGTATTTTTAAATAACAATATGATGACATGCATAATGTTTAAATGCCAATTATGCACTCATTTAATCGATATGACAATGAGAATGGATCGTCGTAACTATGTTATCTGCCTCAATGATTGCATCCTAATAATAATTATTAGATTGGTTACTCAGAATGAATAGTAAATTATCTAAAATAAATTGAAATAAGTCTTAATTTATTGCAAATTTAATTCTATTATTTCTTTTTAATAATTATTAATTATAAAGAGAATATCAATTTACATAATTTATACTTGTTAAATGCATTTTTAATTCTTCAAAATATGAGTTTTTATTTTTAGTTTATTTTGAAAAAGTTCAAACTTTGATTTTTTAAACTTTTATGCGATTTATTTTAATCTCATTTATTTTATTAAATGCATGTTGCATATTTGGAATCTATTTAAATGATTAAATTATTAATTATTAGTTTATCATTTCTTAATTGTAAAAATAAATAATAATAATAATAATAATAATAATAATAATAATAATAATAATAACCATTGAAATTATTATTCAAAAAGTTGGCATAGATTTATATTTTAGTTTATATTTATTAATCATTAGAAGTTTGAATTTTATTTTAGTATTTTCTAATTACATTTTTGCATTTTCTCAAAATATATCAATTTTAATTTTAATTTATTAAAAAAATCAAACTTCAATTCCTTTAAATTTTACATTTTTGCATTTGACCAAAATATATAGATATATATAAATTTTATATTTTTAAATCAATGATACTTTGATTAATTCAAAAAACAACATTTACAAGGCGAACATATATCATCCAACCCCAAAAACATCAAAGAAGACAAAAATATTCAAAAACCTAGTACATCATTAAGCTAGTTAGGTAAGTCCTTAATTTTCTATTTATCCAACCTCTATAAACTATCTTGTCAATGATTTTGTTTCCTATCTTCTTGTTCTGTAAATCATTTCCAAAATTAACCTCGTTCGGATACCTCCAAATTAATCTCCCATTCTTGCTTCCATCCAGTTGGGTGATGATTAACCTGCAGCCAATCCAAAACATTCTTCCAAATACCTTTGCTTTTAGATTATTAAACAGAAGGTGCTGTTGTATTTCATCAGCATTGTAGAAGCTACACTTGGTTGTTTCAATTAGCCCATATTTGCAAAGTCTTGTGCGAGTTGCAAGCAATCCACAAGTTTACCAACGACCTAAACCCAGGCCTCGAGTTGCAAGTCTTTCGTTTCAGCAATCCACAAGTTTACTAAAGACCTAGACCTAGGCCTCGAGGTGCAAGTCTTTCGTTGCAAGCAGTCCATAAGTTTACCAAAGACCTAGGCCTTAAATTTTTAAATTTTAACTTTTTTTTATTAAATTTCATGTTGCATCTTTCAATTTAATCTCTACTTGTTATCAATTTTAATCTCTACCTTTTGTAAATTTTATCTTATTTAAAAAACTAAAATAATTTTTTTTGTTATTGTCAAATCCACCTCATGTATAAATATGTTTTCAATCTCTCTAAAATATTATAAATTTTATTTTTTTTAATTTACCTAAACTTATAAATTTATAAACTAAACATAATAAATCTTTATTAATGATATATCATTAAAAAAAGTCATTAAACATATGCAACACATTGCTAATTATTAATTATTAAATTTAAAATAAATAAAAGAATTAAATTTAAAATTAATTAAGGTTGATTTGAAATTTTTAATAAAAGTTATTATTCAATCTAAATAATCCACTCATTGTTATTATTAGGCTGACGTAGAGATAGAAAGCACCGTTGTCGAGGATCTAATTTCATATGAGAACATTACTCATTCAAAATTAAAAGTGAATGTTTAATCTAAATGTATAGTTTAGTTTGTTTAACAAATAAAATATCACAATTCAATATTTAAAATAAATTTTTAAAACCTTACAAATATATATTTCATATAAAAATTATTACATTAAAATATTAAAATTACACGTAATCTTAACAAAATAGAGCATTCAAGAAAACAAAGATCTAGCTGCAAAACTTTAGCGTCGATTGTATGTCTATGGAAACAGACGTTAATAGGTTAAATAATTTTACTTAATTTTCTATTAGATGTTTAATACTAGCGTGGGCTACAGCCGACACTAACCATGCATTTGATTTATCTTATAAAATAATTTATACAGACATCTAGTGACGGTCGTGTCTGACACTAACTCATAAGTGTTTGATTTTCTCAGTGTTTTAAAAATTGGACCGGTCATCAAACCGGTGAGAGTATTGGATCATTGGTTCATTGGTTGACCCACTGGGTCACTGGTCGAACCACATGACTAAATCGGATTAAATCGAATAACTCGGTTGAATAAACCAGACCTGTTGCAATACTATATATTTATTAAATCGGTCGAATTGGATGACTTAGTCACTAAAAAAATATCACAAAACCCACAAAATTTTAAAATTTTGAAATATTATAATTTCACATGTTTATTCTTTACATTAAAATTCTAAATATAATCACCACTCACAACAAAATATAAATTTAAATAAATTTTAAATCAGATATAATTGCAAATAGGGGAAAAGTTGTTTCAAATAAAATTTGAATAAAGCCTAATTATATTTTAATTATATTTTTAAAAAAAGTCATAACAACGACATCGTTTTGTGTAGAAAAAAATAGCATGCATTTGAACCACCAGTTTTCTAAAACCGTCGGTTCACCGATTTTTTGCAGTTTTAACCGATTTTGGCCGATTCTCACTAGTTTAATAGCATATTTGGTCCATCAATCAGACCACATCGGTGACCTTATTCGGTTCCCGGTCTGACCAGTCCGACTGACCGGTTCGGTCCGATTTTTAAAACACTTCTTAATGTAATTATTTGTTAATTTTTTTATATAGCAGCGATATATACCGACGCTAAAGTTATCGTGAAAAAATTTTCATTTTCTTTCACAAATTTAGTTTGCCTCCTTTTTTAGTGTGACGAGTAATTATTTAATTTTTTTGTTGCGGCTATAGTTGACGCAAAAGTGTGTGTATATATATATATATATATATATATATATATATATATATATATATATATATATATATATATATATATATATATATATGGAAAGAAGAACCATACTTCTTCGCACCACCGGACGGATTGTCATTCTGAACCAGACGACCTTCTCGCACAGCTTCTTCAAGTCTAACACCCATACCCACCATTTCAGTGAAGTCTACAGGAGCACTTGCAATCATCTTCTCATAGTAAAATGGGCCAAGAGTCTTCAGGAAAATCTTAGTCATCTCTTTCTCTTCCATCGGAGGAATCACTTGGGGGGCAACCTCACGCCATCTCTGAGCATATTCCTTAAAGGATCCCTTTTCTTTCTGCATCATAGCTCGCAGCTGATCTCGATCAGGAGCCATGTCCACATTGTACTTGTACTGTTTCACAAACGCCTCAGTGTGGTGTCATTTTTTTTTACCTCCCCGTTTCACTTGGGAGGACGGCACGTTAGACCCTTCACGCGAAATTTGGAAGGAGGGAAGCGCCCGTGGCGGGATGAATTTTGTTTCAGTTCTTCCGACGATAGCACATGAAATTTTTAATTATCCTACGAAAGAGGAAGGGGAAAAAGATCTCAAATAAACCCTAGGAGTTTGCTAAGTGTGGGGATTCACCTAGACTAGAAATTCTGGAGTCCGAGAGGTCGGTTATACATAGGGAAGGTTTTAAGCACCCTACATATCCGTAGTACTCTATGGGAACCTTCTCTGTGTCTATGTGTTTGTGTTTGTTGCTTATTGATTGGGAAAGTTTCTCCTTTGTATTAGGAGGGAAAATTGAATTGAATTAAAAGAAAGACAGACTGATTATTTTTGGTTTTTTATTAGCTCGCTGAGATTTCTTGTGAACCTCATGCCTACATATCCCTAATGGAAGTCAGAGCTTTTTGTAGTTCGGAGAACTAATTAGGGAGATTAATTATTTTTGGTGCCTTTCTTGAAGTTCAAGGTTGAAGCTTGAATTAAATATCTGTTTACAGTAAAGAGACATGAAGTCATCTTTACAGAGAGGTATTTCTACTATTCCACCACAAACATTTAAAGTGACAGAAAAGCTGAACTTGTTTCATTAAGAGAGGGACCTTACTTGTGTATGTGCAAGTATACCAGTCAAATGTCTCTTGAATGAAAGAAAGATTCTCAACCAAATTAGGGAAAGTTACACATGCCTGGGTTAACTGGCCAGAGCATGTCTTTCAAAATCTTAAATGGGAGAATGATTAAAATTAAAATTGAAATGTTTGTTTGTTTGAATGTGGTGAGATAGGAGAAATATCTCTTTATAGAGATAAGCTATGTCTATCTACTGTATGAAAGATTTGATTTTAGCTGGCTTGTATGAGGCCCAAGCCTGAGGATTTTTGATTGATTTTATTGACTCTGGGAGATGACTCCACTGAAAATTAACTTGAACTAAGAAATTTTGTGTTCTGTACAAATCCCATAATTGAGGCTGACTCTAGCTGGAGAGTGTTTATTTTGTTTTATGATTGAAAGGTTTATTTAGTGTTCTGTACAAAGCCCAGAATTGTGGCTGACTCTACCTAGGGAGACTATATTTTGTGCCTTGTATGAAGCCCAAGGTTGTGGCTGACTCTTAGCTAGGGAAGTCATTATTTTTTGTCTTGTATGAAGCCCAAGGTTGTGGCTGACTCTTAGCTAGGGAAGTCATTATTTTTTGTCTTGTATGAAGCCCAAGGTTGTGGCTGACTGTTGAGGAAACTGAGTATGGATGACTCTTTGGGGTAAAGATCCTGAAGGTTAGGAATCTTTTGACACAGAAAATGTGGTTTATCTGCCTTGTACAAAGCCCAAGGTTGTGGCTACTTGATGGGGAAGGACTCACTGGGGAGACTTTATTATCTGCCTTGTACAAAGCCCAAGGTTGTGGATAACTCTCTAGGGGGATACCTATGAGGAGGGTTTTTTGACTCTAAAGGGAGTATGTGCCTTGTACAAAGCCCAAGGTTGAGACTGACTTTTAAAATGGGGAAAGATCTACCAGTATGGGATCTTTTGACTCAGGGGAGATTTTTGACTCTATTAAGGATTACTCTATTGTTTAGGGACTAAAGGCTGACCCTTCTGGGGATTATGCTTTTGTTAAGCAGGAATTGATGAATGAAAGACCTAGGTTTGAAGATTGACTCTATTGGGGAATTTGTTTGAGTAATTGACCTAGACTCTATTGAGGAGTTTTGAAGGTTTGAAAGATGATTTGGAAGCTAACCCTTTCTAGGGAATTTGGATTTGAAGGAGTGTTTTTGGAGGCTGACCCTTTCCAGGGGTTTACTCTGTTGGTGAGATTATCTTTTTAAAAGTTGAATATTTGGAAGCTAACTCTTTCCAGGGATTTTATGACTTTAAAGGACTGATTTTGGAGGCTAACCCTTTCCAGGGGTTTTTGTGCTTAATGAATGATTGGGTAGCACTCCATTGATTATGAAAGGATTAATTGAGACTTCTTGTTTAAAGCCCAAGATTAAGGTTGACTCTGACTGAGGATAGACAGATGTGAAACCTAGACTCTGCTAAGGAGGAAAATTATTGAAGGTAAAGATAAAGGTGACAGAGACTGTCCATGTCTCTCATTCCAAAAGGTGAACTCAATATTGAGATTGAGACATTCTTAGCTTGTTTAAAGTCTGGTTTTAAGAATAGAAGAAACTCACCAGGGTAGGCTAAAAGGTGACTAAAGACCTGTTCCTATGTTTATAAGAAACCTGATGGGTCCTTGTATACAAGCTCAAGAGGAAGTTGGGAATATGCTTTTAAGAAGCCTGTGGGTCCTTGTACAAAGCCCAAGAGGAGGCTAATCGAGGGTCATCGAGGGTCCTTGTTATAGCACAAGAGAAAGCTATCTGGTTTTGAACTTATTTTGTCTCTAAGAAAATGGGTAAGAGGTTTCACCGGGAATAATTCCTCTTGGATGGATGTGTCCTATATTTTTGTTCTAAGGCTTTTTCAAGATCTTTCACCGAGAATAATTCATCTTGAGGTTTAACTAAGGAATTCTAATTAGGAAAGAACCTTCACCAGGAAGACATTCTCAATCCTAGGCCATAGTCCTATAATATATATATATATATATAGTTTATTTGTCCTAAGGTTTACACTCAGACGTAGTTCTAAACAAGATATATATACAGTATATATTTGACAGTAATTTAAATGAAAGCTTGTAAATTGAAAGCTATAAAGCCTAACCTGGATGAAGTGAAGGCCTTTGAAGATGTATGTACAAAGCCTTACCAGTAGCTTGGTTGTTTATTGGCAACAAGTGAATGTTTATTGTAAACAGTTGAATATTTTATTTAAAACAGAAGAAGTGAAGATGGACACAAAAGAGTTTCACCGGGAATAACGCCCTTCAAATACCAAAAGAATGTTTTGAAAACAGAGAGAAGATTTTGTAAATACAGTTTTGAAAAAAAAACTATGAAAAGAAAGAAGGTGTTGGGTCTTACACTCTATTATAGGCCCAGTAAAAATGATTTACTGGGTATGAAAAACAGTTGAAGAGATTTTTAAAATGATACAAAGTTTTGTTGTTTTTGAAAACCATGATCGTCTGTTTAATTGAAGTTTAGAAACAGTTTTGAAAATTGACAAAAGTCAACTTAATTAGGGTAAAGACAAATTCTATACCTAATTAAGACCTAAATGATTAGGGTTTTGTTACTAAAATATTTATAAGAGATTAGGTTTTAAAAATTCAATGAAAACATGTATTTAGAAGTATTTAAAAATACTTAAAAATACACCATTTTAAACCTAATAAAAATATATCAAATAAATAATATTTTTGTAATTTTTTTGATTATTCATAAAATAGGTACATCAAATGACAAATGTGGGAAAAATCAAGCAAAAATGATTTAATTTGAAGGGTGAATTAATTGGTTAAAGTTGTGAAGAAAATTAAATGGGAAAAGTGGTAAAAATATGGTTTTGTCTCCACCAAGGTTTGAACACATGCTCTTGAAGTTACCAGCTCAAAATAACACCACTGGGCCAACGCGCGCTTGGTGACAGAGTAGTGACCCCAAGGCAATATATTGGGTATCAAGTGTATAAGGCAAAGAGAGTAAAAAAAATAAAATCAAAAGGTCTGGGGCGAGGGGGATTCGAACCCCAGACCTATGGGCAAGAGAGTACTAAGAGCGCATGTGAGGCCACTAGGGAAAACGATGAATTTGTTTAGTAAATGGATTCAACTAAATATATTTTAAACTTAAACCCTGATATTCAAAAGAATGGCGCCATCACCATCTTCGTCTTCAACCTCAAGCTCAAACATTTTTGAATTTCTGAACTCCCTCAATTCTCAACCATTTGCAAAGATGTAAACATCAAACTTGTTCTAAATTCCCTCACGGTTTCAAATATGTAACTAACATAAGCTATAATTAACTATAGCTAACGAATTATATAAAAGACGTGAAGAACCCTAAAAATTGAAAATGAAATTAAATGGCTATACTGTAAGATAAATAGATGATGTTAGAGGGTTTTTAATTCTCTGATGATGCTGAATGAAATGGTATTGAGTTTTATCACAAAGAGTTCATGAATTAAAGAGGTAGAGTTGAGAAACTTACCTCTGAAACTGAAGGTCGTGGTGATGGTGGAGAGCTTCTGGCCTTGAATGGATGATTGCAAAAGCTTCTTGGGACCTTGTTGATGCTACCTGGGCATTTAGATTGTATTGAAAGCTTCTGAATTGATCTACTCGACCCCTCTTACTTAAGCTTCAAGTAGAAATGGAAGATGGTGATTATGCACTTACAGATAAGCTGCGACCATCTGGATAGCTTCACTACACCCTAAGGAATGTGTATGAATGCTTAGATTTGTTTGAAACCCTCTGAATTGATCTATAGACCTCCAACTGACTTTGCTCCAAACTGAAAGTGAAGATGGTGTTCTTGCACTTCCAGAAGTGTTCCAGGTGTTTGGATCACTTCTAATAAACCTCCTTGAGATGTTAGAAGGCTTACTTTCAAAAGAAAAGCTCTGGTTTGAAGAATTCGATTCTTCTTGCCAAAGAACTTTTGAAAACCATAAGCATGAGGGAGAGAATGAGAAAGCAAGAATTGGAGTTGCTTTGGTGTGTTGAATACTGAGGAAGACACTTCTATTTATAGGCAAAGGGCTCAGTACAAATTGGAGGAGTGAGCTTGCTTAATGAAGTCACTTTGGTTTCTTGGCCATGAAGAAATTCAAAGAATCTCACAAATGCAATATTGTCAAACTCGGGCTAGCTTCCTATTCATTGATCTCTTGTGATCTTGGGGAACATTTCTGATGCAGAGGAGTGTTCCAATTGGTTGGGAAGAGATTCCTTTGGTGATTCACCACTTGGCCATAAATTTCTCAAATGTAATCATTACATAATCAAATGTTCTTGTTTTGGGAATATTCTCTAATCCTTATGCCATGGTGAAAATGAATGTAGGGTATCTCTACTGATATGTTATGGGTCATGTAGCATCAATTAGTAGAGTCATTTGCACAAATTTGCAAAGTTTCAAAATGGTACATGACCTATAATTTTACTTCATGAGCCCAACTTTGAACCATCATAACTCCTAGCTCAAAATGAATTTGGAGAAGGTTGAGCACAATTTGGAAAGCCCTTAACATGTACTTCAATTCATTAATTTGGAGTTTCTTCAAAATCACTTGGGAAAATTGTGAAAAATAGGCCCAAAGTTTGAAGAAAACTAGGTTAAAAACACTTATAATTTTTTTAAAGTTTTTATGACCTATAACTTCCAAAGCTCATATCTCTTAAATGATTGATCTCTTGAAAAAAGTTCCATTGTGAGAAGTTGTTTTATTTTGTGAGATCTACAACTTTCATGTTGGAAGTTTTTTGAGTTGTGTAGGTGAAATTTTGAGATCCATGAACTAGGTCAAAATGCACTAGTTTGACTTTTTGTTGACTTTTTGATCCTTGATGAATTTTCTTGATGTTTATTGGTCAAATGACTTCAATAATCATATATTGATCATATTTATCCTTAAAAGTCATGGTTTGATCCAAAAACCCTAAAAGTCAAAGGGGATCTTGTACAGTTGACTTTTTCCAGATGAAGTGAAATCTTGGACTTTTGTGATGAATCAAGTTCTCCTCCTCAAATAAGTGATGTGAATGGATTATATTGAGGTAATAGAAGTTCTTGAGCCATGTTTTGAGTTGGGGATCCATGTCCTGATTAAAAGTCAACTGTCCAGATGAATTAGGTCTAAAACCCTAATTATCAACCAGATGAAATTGATGATCGTAGATCTTGAATTGAGGTACAATGCCTAGTGGATATTGTTACATGGATCATTTGAAGATGATTGAATCCTTTGAGTGATGTCCTGGAGCTTTTTAGGGTTTCCCAAATGTGGTCCCTGATTTTTGTCCTTGATGGGCTCAAAACCCTAATTTGGTGTCCTGAGTAAACCTGAGCCCTGATGATTGATGTCTAATCATCATAGGTGGATAAATGAATCATTTGAGTCCCATGATTGTATTAGAGGTCATTTTCTTATTGATTGATCCTTTGTTTGAGCTTCTTTGTCCTTGGGCACCCTCGATTGAGTACTTAGACAAACAAATTACTGCTCTGGGTACTTGTCTTGAGTTGATGAAATGTCTAGAGATGTGACATCTCAGGGGGGTCAAAAATTAGGGTATGACACTCAGCTAAATCATTAAAAGTGCGAATATGGGTGCTATCAAGGCCCATATACCACTTAGAAGCAGCTCTAGTCAAACTGTCTTGGAAATAATGGATCAACAGACGTTGATCATCAGTGTGAGTGGACATCTTTCTTACATACATCACCAGATGTTCCTGAGGACATGAATTTCCCTTATACTTCTCGAATTCAGGCAACTTGAACTTAGCAGGTACTTTCACATTGGGAACCAGACAGAGATCATGCACATTCTTTCCAAACAATTCTTTTCCTCGCAGGGCTTTCATCTCTTTCTGCAATTCTTCAAACTGATCTTGGAAACCATCCATTCTGTCGTGAATACCCAAACCTTCACTTGGTGCAGCATCATAAATGGGCTCCGGGATAAAAGGACCGGTATGAACAATAGGAGATGTAGTGACCATGACAGGAGTGTTTACAGTGATTTCCGGTAAACAGCCGCTAGTCCTCCAAACTATAAATATATTTTGGTTTCTCGCAGGATCGACTAGATTGATCCTAGGACATAGTCAAATAGTTGTCTTTCGAGATAATTTGGTTCATGTTTGTTGTTCTTTTGCTTCGAAAACTTATTTACGGTATGAACAAAGAAATAACTTGTGAAATAAACTAACAAAGAACGTACACAACTAAAACATAAACTGGTTATAAACGTAAGTGAAACTTTGACGAAAATGTAAAGAAATGTAAATTTCAGAGATGTAAATTTTAGAAATGTAAAGTGCAAGAATATAACGACTTATCGAAGAAAATAAAGAGACTTGAATTAGAGGAAAGACTAGGCGAAAAAGTAAAGGAAATTTAAAGACACTTTGATTCTGTAAATAGAAATACAAACATATTAAAAGTGTGGTGTCATACGTAAATTTCTCAGCGAACTCTTTCTCTTAACACTTGATACTTGAATGATTTGTGAGTGATTTGTACAAAATGAACACACTGGATCCTGGTACTAAGACCCTTATTTATACTAATTCGACCCTAACGGTCCTACGCTAACGAAATGCCACGTTGCCCACATGCATGCGTTTCGAATCCCTGTGGCGCCATCTGTCCTTGTTCGGTTACACAGAATATTTCGAAATTCAAATCCTCCCGCCTGAATCCTCTTTTGATACGTGGCAACGTGATCTTTAGTGAGAATGCAACGAAATACTACAAGCTTCAGTACTCTTGTATTTCGAAAAACGCTTAAGTCTTGAAGATAACTTATCTCGATTCAGCTTCGATTTCAATCATCTTCACCATAAATAACATTCTCGGAAATGGCCATTAAAAAGCCATTTATTCTCAGGAATGGCCATTGAAAGCCATTTTTTTCTTCGAACTCTAATTCTTCAAGAAATATATTCTTCAATCGAAATCTCCAGCTAACAACTTTCCCCCAATAAATGTCTGTTTCGAAAAACAAGAGAAATAGGCGTTTCTTGTCATGATGAGATTTCGTTTTACTCATACCTTTTAGAGGTCCAAGACATCTGACTAATGTCATAATCATTTATGACTTATCTTTCAAAATGTCTTGTCATTTTCAAAAACGTCTCTTCAAAACGTGCGTTCCCACGTTTTATCATTACTCGTGATCATTGCTCCTAGATACTAAGAGTAAGGCTAATAACTATTCGACCGCCGTCAGATTAAATCAGCTCTTGCCGCGTGTCCTTTTGACCTTTATTCAAAAAGATTTGAAAAAGTTCTTACTAAACCTTTAAATACCTAAGCTTTAGCCTTCAGGGTTTTCTCCTTATCATACAACTTTGTTCTCCATCCTTCTGAAACTAAACACACAAAAACCCTTTTTAGGTTTCAAACCTAATTCTTGAAGCAATTTCTTCCATGGCGTCTTCCACCATCCAAATCCCCACATCGGAGACTTCAAATGCTCTCCAACCTGTTCAACAGTTTCAACACCCTACACAGGTGGGTAATCAGCAATACATTCAAGACCCAAACTTAGCAGAAACTCGTGCTAATTATGCTTCTCAGGTAATCATCCCTTTTGTTCTTTCTGGAAAAGCTCATGCTTTTATGGGTCCTTTACTTGGGGATAGTAGTTCTTCTCAGGGTAAATTCTTTCCTGTTTATTATAAGACTAGGCCCTTAGTTAGCAAGAACCAAATAGACAAAGGGGTATCCTAATCTTAGCTAACGCCACCAATGTGGATGAGGCTTCGAATGAAGCCGCCGCAGTTTCGGAGAAAATTAGACTGAATTATATGACCAATTTCCTCAAAGTGTTTAGATCAATTCCTCTAGCAAAGGATCCTGAACTTTATTATGCTTGGTTGGCTAAAGTAGAAACCAAAAAGGCTTCGGGATTTATGATTTGATCCAATTGTCTAAGACAGGCTTAGAATACGACCAAGCTATGTTAGTAGCATCTGTATATTTTTGGGATGCTTCTCACAATACCTTCCATCTTCCTTGTGGAATGATTACCCCAACCCTTTTCAACATAGCCGCTATCACAGGGCTTTGACCAACAGCGGAAGTTTTCGATCCCAACTACATGGACACCGATACCATTCAATTTAATGAAATAAAAGCTACTTATACTCCATTCATCCTAAGACATCATTGTTAGAACAAGATTTGTTCTGATAAATATTCTTAGTTTTGATGATAACAATGTATATGAATTTTGTATGAGATAAGGTGGTACTCTAATCCTATGCAATTTCCATTTTAGGAAATATACAAAGAGTATGCACAAATCAGCGCTCAGAAGCTTTGACTCAAGAAGTTCAGAATGCAACATAAGAACATGCTCTCGCCAGACATTAGAAGATGGTCAAGCAGAATCAGAACATGGTCATTTAAAGCATCAGAAGAACTTGAGATCAGAAGCAGAAGCACTGAAGTTCTCATGGTATCACGCTAAGAAGCACTTCAAGGTCAGAAGACAAGAAGATGCTCTGCACCAAGTTGTTTGACTCTGATGATATTCAAACGTTGTTTACACAAACATCAGATCAGAAGCAAGTACAAGATGGCAGGCTACGCTAACTGACAAAAGGAATGTTAGAAGCTATTAAAGGCAACGTCAGTAGACACAGCGAAAGCAAGGCTCGAGGTAGTTGACAAAAGAGTGAAACATTAAATGCAATGCTGTACGGATTACGCAAAGCATTAAATGCTCCCAACGGTCATCTTCTCAAACGCCTATATATTGAAGTTCTGATGAGAAGCTGAATACAACACTTGCGCAAATATACAGAAACGCTGTCAAATTCAAAAAGCTCTCAAACTTCATCTTCAACCTCACTACATTGCTGTTGTAATATATTAGTGATATTAAGCTTAAACTTAAGAGAAAATCACAGTTGTGATAATAGCTTTATAAGAAGCATTGTAACTCTTAAAAGAATTTGTTTACATTTAATTGTAAGAACTAGAGTGATCAGGTTGTTGATCAGAATACTCTAGAAAGTCTTAGAGGGTATCTAAGCAGTTTGTTCCTAGAGTGATCAGGTTGTGATCAGTATACTCTAGAAGACTTAGAAGTTGTCTAAGTGGAAAACCATTGTAATCTTGTGTGATTATTGGATTAAATCCTCAGGTGAGGTAAATCACTCCAAGGGGGTGGACTGGAGTAGTTTAGTTAACAACGAACCAGGATAAAAATCATTGTGCAAATTGTTTTTATCTTACAAGTCTTAAAAGCTACACTTATTCAAACCCCCCCTTTCTAAGTGTTTTTCTATCCTTCAATCATGATACCTCGACTGATAAAGTAACAGATGAAGAACATATTGCGTTCCTGGCACTTTGGCTCTCAAGATGCGTTTTTTGTTCTAGATCTCTCCAAGTGGAAAAGAGGTACCTTTGTATGGCTAACCAGATAAATGCTGGAAAGAAATTGAATTTAAGCCAGCTAATTTTAGGGTACCTTTATGAAAATCTTGGCGAAGCAACAGATCTCGTCGAAGATTACAAAACTGGATCTCTTCTCTTCGCTGGACCCTTCTGGCTAGTACAGCTATGGCTCAACGCCACCTTCGAAGCTTACCTTCCATGCAAAGGAATCGTGGATGAAGAAGATACGGCCATACGAAATCGAACAGTCGAAGGGACTAGGCTAGCCCATCTAACTCCCATAGAAGAACCAGGAAAACTACGTGAAACTTTTGGAGCATACATGAAGATGTTTGCTAAACGTTATCACTTCATTTCTTCTATGGCTCCATTTATGAAAAGAGAGGTGGGTCCTGAATGGTTCACACGAGAATTTCCTCCGACTTCTCTAGACCAACAAGATGAATCCATGGTTATCTGGGAGGCTTTCCTGACGCCTAAACTGTTGTACCATCGATTACGGTCTCCAAAGATCCACTGTTGTCTTCTTTGTTACCAACCTAATCTCGTATCAAGACAATTTGGGTTGGTTCAACTCAAGCCAAAATGTATGTACGAAAAGAGAAATCATATGTGTCTACACACTATGCACTCATCTGAAGAAGAGTATGAGTCTAAGATCTCTAAATATGTTGGCATCACGAACCTCTCTCCCATTTCCTTCGAACCTACCTTCTATTCTACCATAGACTTCCATCAGTGGTGGACAGAATATTATAACAAGAAAATCTTCGATGCGGATAGTCTTTTGCAAGAACTAACTGAAGCTTTTGCTGATGTGCAGACAAACTTCAAAAAAGGTTCTTCAACTCATATTAAAGAAATTCAAGCCTTTCAAGAGTTCTTTGAAACTATCTACAGGCCTAATGACGTTAGTCGGACCGTTCGTGAAGCTGCGGTCACTTTGCGTGAAAATTTTTCCACTAAACTGGATAAGCTGAAATTGCCCACGTATGTTCGACCTGAACAATGTTATGAAGTGGCTTTCAAGCTCTATCCTCCAAAATTCCCTCCACCACCTAGTGCTGACTTTGGTGTGGCTCTAAGCCTTCCTTTTCCAGATTGGTTTGTGTGTGGGAATGTCCCCAAAATCCTTTGCGAACAATCCAAAAAACGCGCTGAACGAGTGGTTCCAACTAAGCATACCTTGGATAATTTCAAAGGACATATTCATATAAGCCTCGAGCACGTTCGTGTTCTGACTCCAATACCTGAAGGTTGGGGCTTTGATAATCTTTCAATTACAACCCTTTCTTTGTCTATTTATTAATTTTGCTTTATTCACAGCTCTAGGTCGAAAGAAAGTTATCAAGGAGGCAGCTGCACAAAAAGACATTGAAGCTTTGAGAAGCAATAAGGCAAGTGGGGATGACTCTGTTAACACTGGCAAAAAACCAATGGTATATACTTTCACACTCTAATTTGTGCTTGTATTCTGGACATTACTCAAGTTCCTTGTTATAAATATTTTCAGAGTTTGAAACCCCCACCAACTCCGAAATGGAAACCTTCAAATACTAGTGCTTCAGATGATGAAAACAGATCTCCTCCTCATACCAGACAAGCCGCGAAGAAAAGAAAGAAGGCCACCATTTCTTCAGCTAAGGGAAAAGGATCTGGGACTTCAAAACCCACATCATCAAGCGATAAAGTACCCTCTGACGAACAACTTTTGAAGACCACTGGTAATGCCCCAATTGTCGAAAGTCATAATTCGAGCCCAGATAATATCCCACCCAAGGTATCGAATCTTGGACTTTAACAATCTATTATGCTTAACTTTTCATGCTAAGTTTACATTTTACCTTGCATCTGTAGGACGATGCAGGCACAACTACTTCTGATCTCAAAGCTTTAATTCTCAACCTTGACCTTGATAATCCCCAAGGTATACCTTTATATGCCTTGAATCTATCAATAATTTTCATAGCTTTTATCTTAATGTATCTTGATTTTTGTAACAGGTGTTCCTCAACAAATATCTCCCATCCTTTCTCTAGTTCTCGAGGCTGATGAACCTAACACCAGAGCTGCTTCCCCTGAGCATACTGAAGATACTCATTTGAATGATGCTTCCCCCGTTATCAATCAAGACGAAGATATGGAGGATATTCCTCAACATTCTAACACTGGTGAGGTATCTGAGCAATCTACCAGGAATGAGGACACTAACCTTGGGACTGAAGCTATGGACGAAGTCTCTAGTTTACATAATTCAAGCAATATTGAAACTTCAACCTTTGGTGCTATTGTTGCCCCTGCAACCACTTCGACCAAAACTTCGTCTGAACTCACTCTAGCCGAATTAGAGCAACTTAGGAACACTGACCCTATAAGCTTCCTCAAAGCCATGATGAATGCAAAAAATGTTTCGCCCCTCATGGTCGAAACTTCCTCGAACATCTTGGTGGAAAGTGGTACGGGAATCGATGCTCCAAACCTTCTTCACCAGATAAGGGAGAAGTTCTTTGGGACTGACCTTATCGAAGTTCTGAGTAATGATTCCACCAGCTGCTTTGGGCTGAAAAATCTTTTAAAGAAGGTGGATCTACTCCAAATCTCTGACGAAGCCTCGCAAGTGATTGTTTCACTAAGTTCTTTAATTGATCAGCTTCAAGCTGATAACCTTCGAAAGCAAGAGGTTGACCAAAAACTCAACACAAAAGTAGCTTCTCATAGCTCTTCGTGGAAAGCTGCTAACGAATCAATTGCCAGAGCTGGTGCCCTTGAGCTTGAGCGTGCGAAGCGCCAAAAAGAGTATGACGCTTGCGGAGCGAATATCAAATCTTGGGAAAAAGAAATTGAACGCCTCCAAGAGAAAGTGAAAGCTGCCAAGTCTCGCCAGGAAGAAATCAAGCAATCAAAGCAAAAAGAATTGGATGAAGTGGTACAAGCGGGGATTCAACACATCAAAACGGTGCAAAAATTAGTGCCAGAGATCGAAGAGTTGAAGAAGCAACAGGCCACAATCGAATGTCGCTTATCATTATGGGTCTCTCAATACTCCACAATGAAGAACAATCTCCCTGCAGACTTTGCTTAATCATAATAGTCTTTGTAATGCTTTTTCCATTTTGTACTTGTCCTGCTTTTTTGTAATCGAACTGGCTAATAAATATATATATATATATATATATATATATATTATTTGTCTTTTAACTATACACGTATTCCACCATGCGATGTCACAAATAATATTTTAACAATTTTTAAATTGTCAAAACCTATTCTTTCAACCATCATGATGACCTCGATAGCTTATACACGTGACATGATTACTCTTCGCAACCACTTAGTTTTTGACTTGACGTTTCCATTCTACTAGCCGTAACAATCAGTTAATCATGACATCACTTTTTCCAAAACGTCTAATTAAGACGTGCGTGTATCAGTTTCTATAATGATGACACCTCTAACTTATAACAACATTATCTCTGCCATCCAGAAAGAATTTAAACCCTTTGCTGAAGAGTTCCACCAAAATGGCATTCATCTTGATGAACTATTTGCCACCCAGAACTTAAAGGTTTATCTTGGAATCTTAGAAGGGTCTGTTTACCCGAACATGCTGGCTGATTTCTGGATGTTTGCATCCATTCAGATGGACTAAGAGGGGAAAACTACAATCGTTTCCCGAGTCTACGGGTCTCGCATTATCATCTCTCCAACACTCATCTCTGAAGTGATGAGATGTGAAAACTCTGGTCTTGTTTTTGACAACTCTTTTTCCATGAGCACCTCTGATGTTTTAGCGAGTATCTTCTCTAATGATCCCTTCAACGTGCTCCTTTGCAGGATTTGGCATCAATTTCTGGTGGGTAACTTTCGCCCATGAAAGGAAGATCAAGAAAGTATCATGGTGGAGGACCTGGAGTTCATGCTCTGTGCTCTCCAGAAAAAGAAGATCAACATTCCACTGATGATCTTCAAACATCTCACCAAAGCCGTAGCTACTTCTCGCCAAGGCAAACCCTCTTGTCTTCCTTACGGGAGACTGCTATCTCATATGTTTGTCAAACTAGGGATAGTAAAAAAGTTGCCCAGGGATGGATCCCTTGACTCGTTCGAGGCGGAAAGCTTGCCCTTGCTAAGCTTAGAGGATTTGCATCATAGAGTCAAATGAAGGGTGTTGAAGGCATCGTGGGTCTTTACTTTTGTCTTGCTATCCTTAATATTTAGTACTTCTTTTATTTAGCAGTAATTATTGTAATTTTGGTTTGCATATAATGCAACCTATCTTGACCGGATGTATCTCTGATCCTTTGAAGTAATGAAACATATTTTGACATCGTTTCTCTTCCTACTTTATATTACATAACTTGTATAAGGATAAAGCCATTTTGGTGAACGTTTTACCATTTTGGCCCACGACATCTACGTTTAATATTTACGTTTTTGCAATCTTTACTTCGTGCATGACTGGCTTGTATCTTTTCAGATACTTTCCATTTACTCTTAAGATCCTACGATCTTCTGCCAGTTCTTCTATCTCATAGGCATTATTTGAGAATACTTTTAAGATTCAAAAAGGGCCTTCCCAGTGCGGAGACCATTTGCCTAAAGCTTGGTTCTTTCGATCTATAGGCAAAATAACTTTCCAAACTAAATCATTGTTAACAAATGTTTTACCTTTCACCTTTTTGTTATATGCTCTTGACACCCTTTTTTTTTTGCCTTTTTAACATCTCCAATGCTCGAAGCCTTTCTTCGTCCAGATCAACTAACTCATTCATCATCATTTCCCAATATATATTTGGGGGAATTTCTTCTTGTCTCTGAATCCTAACTGATTGTAGGTATATTTCGACTGGAAGTACTGCATCGTGTCCAAACGTCAATTGGAATGGTGTAGTATTGGCAACTTCTTTGGGAGATGTTCGACAAGCCCAAAATGCCTGGTCCAAAGTATTGTGCCAATTCTTAGGTTTCTTCCCTACATGTTTCTTTATTAGACCAATTATCACTTTATTGGCTGCTTCGACTTGTCCGTTTGCTTGAGCATAATAAGGTGTAGAAGTGAACAACTTGAATCCCATCTCCTTCGCAAATTCTTGCATCTTTCGACCAGTAAACACTGATCCCTGGTCTGTAGCTATTCTTTCAGGGATTCCAAACCTATACAATATATGGTTTTAAATAAACTCAATTACAGCCTCTTGGTCTACATTGGCTAATGGTATTTCTTCAACCCACTTTGTGAAATAGTCTCTTCCTACTAATATATATCTCTGGCCTTTGGATGATGTGGGACGGATTTCTCCAATTAAGTCTAGTGCCCAACCTCTGAAAGGCCATGGTTTTATGATTGAACTTAATTCGTTTGCAGGTGCATGTTGAATACTTGCGTGTTCTTGACATTCCTGACAACCCTTGGCGAACTCTATGCAATCTTTTAGCATAGTGGGCCAATACATTCAATAGCGAAACAAAAGCCATTTCATTTTGTGTCCCACTTGATGAGCACCACATGCCCCACTGTGCACATTCGAGAGTGCCAAGTAAGCTTCAGCTTCGCCCAGACATTTTAGTAAGACTCCCTCAGGGGTTTTCTTAAATAATTCATTTCCCATCAAGAAGTATGATAAGGCTCTATATTTTACCTTTCTATCTGTATCTGTCGAAGGATCCCTCAAGTAGTTTACAATTGGACTCCTCCAATCTGTATCTGCTAAGGAATCTATATTTAAAACTTCGAATTCCTCTTCGTTGGCGAAGCCTAATTGTGAATTCTCCAGATCACTTGGAGACAATTTTGTGGCCATTGCTTTGCCTCTTACCTCGATCAACTCTTCTAATTTTTCCTTTGATACTTTGTATTCTGAGGCTAATTGTGCCAAATCATTTGCTTCTTGATTGTTTACCCTTGAGATGTGTTTTAAATCCACATACTCGAATTTTTTGAGCAACCTATTTGCTATAACAAAATACATGATCAAATTCTCTTTGATACATTTGTATTCTTTTGTTAGTTGCTTTATCACTAATTCTGAGTCTCCTTTAATTTCGACTCTGGTTGCCCCCAATTCCAACAAGTCTTCAAGTTCAGCAATTAATGCTTCGTACTCAGCTTCGTTTTTGGAACATAGAGGGCCTTCGATTTTATACTTGAGCTTTGTTGGAATTCCATCAGGAGAAATTATGAGGATACCAACTCCACTTCCCTGTTTATGTGTTGAACCATCAAAGTATAACTTCCAAGGCTTCAAATCCACATATTGTTGAGGATTTCAACCACTACATGATCCACAATGAAATCTGACACAATTTGTCCTTTCATTGCCTTAAGAGGCTGAAAGATTAAAGAGTACTCAGTAAGGGTCAAAACCTATTTGCCAATTCGACTATGCAATATTGGTTTGGATAGCATGTGTTTAATAACATCAAAATGAGATGAAACGTAAACATCAACTGGATTTATATAATACTTGAGTTTTATACAAGAGAAATATAGACAAAGGCGGAGTTTCTCTATGGCGTTATACCTAGTTTCTGCATTATTGAGTACTCTACTTAAATAATAAATGTCTCTTTCGATGCCATTTTCATCTTCTTGTGCTAACAAGCTACCTATTGTATTATTTGAAGCTGGGATATACAGGCGCATGTGCTGCTTCCCATTTGGGGGGGACAAGATGGGTGGGTGCATCAAATATTGCTTGATCTTTTCAAAAGCTTCTTGTTGTTCAGCATGCCATTAGAATCTTCCTTGCTTCAGCCGAAGTAAGGGGGGAAAATCTTGCGTACGCCCACTTAAATTAGAGATAAATCTTCTTAAGAAATTTATCTTTCCCAATAATGATTGCAACTCTTTCTTCGTGGGTGGAGGCTTTGTTTCCATAATAGCCTTCATTTTATTTTGATTAATTTCTATTCCTTTATTGTGGACTACGAAGCCCAGGAAATCTCCAGCTTGCACAAAGAAAGCACACTTAAGCGGATTCATCTTTAAGCCATGTTTTCTCATTCTTTCGAACGATTGGCTAAGATGATCAAGATGATTGTCATCTGAAACATATTTTATAATAATATCATCTATGTACACCTGCATGAATGTTTCTATAAAATCATGAAATATAGAATTCATTGCTCTCTGATAAGTTGCCCCAGCATTTTTCAAGCCAAAAGGCATAACAACCCATTCGTAGGTACCTATTGCCCTAGGACAACGAAAAGCTGTTTTGGACACATCTTCTTCTGCAATGAAAATTTGATTGTATACTGAATATCCATCTAGCATACTTAGATATTCGAAGCCTGCTGCTGAGTCTACTAACATCTCTGCCACAGGCATAGGATATTCATCTTTAGGGGTCGCTGCATTTAGATCACGAAAATATATACATACGCTTAAAGAACCATTCTTTTTAATAATAGGTACAATATTAGCAATCCATTCGACATACCTCGTAGTCCTAATGAATTTGCAATGAAGAAGTCTTTCGACCTCTACTTTAATCTTCGAGAGGATTTCTGGTGCGAATCTTCTAGGAGTTTGCTTGATGGGCTTCTTCCCTTCTTTTATGGGCAACTTCAATTCGACCAAGTCTCTCCCTAAAACAGGCATCTCATCATAGTCCCAGGCGAAACAATCTTTATTTTCTTTTAGTAACGCAATGACTTTTGACTTTAAGCTGGCTCCAATTTCGCGCTGATATAAGTCACCCTTTTTTGACTCTCGTCTCCAAGGTTTACTTGTTCGAGTGGGTCTTGAGATAACATCTTTATATTTGGTGCCATTGGATCTTTTTCAAACCCCAGAGGTTCTTCGTCATAGATCGCGTCTAATCTCTGACCTGCTTCTTTGCCTGAAACCTGTTCGTCATGAATTGCATCGTCAGGTGGTTGTGGGATAAAGTGTATCCCAAGGCCTGGTACTTCTGATTCTTTATGTGTGGCTTCGATAGCCAGGTTTGATAGTTCGGCTTCAAGAGTCGCTTTCCTTTTATTTTCGGCTATGTAAGCCGAAATCTTTTCGAAGAAAGATGACTCAGGCATAATCAACGTCTTCGTCCCAGCCAGTTGGTCGTATTTTTGGTAATCCTTCGATAGGTTTCGTCTCTTCTGGACCGTCCATTATTTCTCTGTTCCACTGGAATCCATTTGGGTGTAAGGATAGATAATACATAGCATTTTTATTTGGAGAGTATATATCTTCTGCTGCATTGCATGGCCCTATGTTGGCTAAGTTTCTGTCGAAACTAGTTTTGTTGACTTGATTGACTTCAGCCATATACTAACTTTGTTCTCCTTCTATATTTTCAACTATACCATCTTCTCTCCAGACAGTTAACCTTTGATGCATTGTCGAAGGTACTGCAGCAACCCCATGGATCCATTCTCTTCCCAACAAAAGGTTATAATTCGCTTTTGCTGGTATAACCATGAACATAGTTGGCCTTGTGACTGAACCCACAGTTAAGTTCACTTGGATCACTCCTAAGGTATGTCCTACTTTTCCTTCATAGTTGGACAAAACCATATTATGTGGTCTTATGTCAGTATCGAACATGCCAATCCTTTTCAGCATATATTGGGGCATTAGATTTACTGCTGCCCCTCCATCAACTAGGATTTTGTTAATGCCCACATTTTCAATTTTGGCTCTTATGTAAAGGGGTTTAAGATGATTCCTCATACCTTGGTCAGGTTTTTCGAAAAATGCATTATGTTCTTCAACAGCCCCATTATTCAGCACATAGTAACACACAGGTCTGTGTTTTGCCATTTCTTCTGTGTCAGCTTCCTCGCAGTCTTCAACCTCTGTCTCTTGGTGAAATTTGTAAGGAAGAACAGACACCACATTGCAGTTGAAGTTTATGGATGACACTCCGTCTGAATCGAAATCATTAGTCATCCTATCATCTTCTTTCCAAGGACTAGACTGCATCTTTTCTTCTTCTTTCTCATTTTCAGAACTGAATAATTTGCGTTCTACCGGAGGTTTGCTTGACCTTGCCCCCTGCATTGGTATTTTGGTGCTTCTGGATTCACCAACATCTTTCGCCTTGGATTCCTTCTGGGATTTCTTCATCCCCTGGTGTCTCCTCCATTGAGATCTGGACATTGGATTCCTTCCTTTGTAATTCTCAACCCTGTACATCTCTCGATTTGACGTCTGGAACTGCTTTCTATAAGCCATTGCAGTTCGTCCACCTTGGTCCCAACTTCGCCATTTGTTATTCCCTGCGCCAGCTTGCGTCCATCTATCCATGGGTACTTCTGCAGGAAGTTTGAATGTCACTCTGCGAGCCTTGGGATAAGGGCTACCAGGCCTTCTTGATGGTGTTCGATTATCGAACACATACATGTTGGGGTTGAGTCCCTGAACCTCCCAACCAGTAGAGAATAATATTCTTTCGAATGATTCTGCCATCAGGTTATCATAAACTGCCCCACAGCTGGGACACATAACGATCTCTGTCTTTGCCTTGTGACATCGAACCAAGAAACTCACCAAGCTTTCTTCTGGCCTTGGGTAAACCTTCAGCAACTGATTCCCTTGCCTCCAGTGCCCCTGCATCTTGTTTCGTTGGGCCCTTTCATAGTTAGCTTGGACCCTTCGATTCAGCATAATCGAGCACCTTGGATACATTAGCATCCTTCCAGCATTTTTCTCGTGACACCTCCAGAGATAATCTTTCAAGCTTTCATTTGCCCATGAATTTCCATAGCTTCCTTTTTCTCTTTCTTTCACCAGACACTTCTTTAGTTCCTCGATTTCAGATAAAGGTTGCCCAACATTCACCATATTGACGCCTGCTGGGGGAACTTCAGAAATCCTTATATGTTGGAGTTTCACTCTGAGGTCTTCAGTGGCCTCACTAGTCTTCTCCTTAAGACCTTTAGTGATATTTGTCTCGAATGACTCTTCAACATCAGTATTGAAGATTACATTGTTGTTTAGGCTCTCAGTAGCCTGCTTTCCGATCGAAATCATCTCCCATTCAGCAATGTCAGCTTCAAACACATCCACCATATTGATGTTGACTGGTTCAGCATAGTTGGTGTCAGCGACATTCAGGGGATCAGCATCGACCTTCATGTGATTCTTTCCCTTATCAGCGAACTTCAAACGTCCATCCTTGATAGCATTTTGAATTAGATCCCTGAAAAGAAAGCACTGTGAGGTTTTATGGCCTAAAAAACCATGATATTTGCAAAAACCTCGTTCCAGCAAAAACCTCAAAAGTGTAAGTTTTCTTTGGAAATTTATCACTCTTGTCATTCTCGACAGGATTTTTTCCATTCGAAGTGGTGAGAAATTTACAAGAGTAAGGGGGTGCTTCTTTTAATTCAGCTAAGTCTATTTCGACTTCTTCGAAACTATATGAATCTTCGAAGGCTTCGCCTTCGGCGTCTTTTGCCTCAATATATGCCACTCTCTCCTTCTTATAATTCTTGTTTGCTCTAGCCTTTTCAGCTTTCAATCGTTCGACTTGGCGAACTCTATCTGCCAGTTGGGCCATATCCTTCAAATATTAAGTATCCAATTTCTTTCTAATTGAATAGTCTAAATCGCCTGCAGCCATTTCGACTAATTCATGTTCTGGAACAACTGTGAAGCATCTTGACTTCAGCAAACGGAACCTATTCAAATAATCATCTATGGGTTCCGTGCATTTCCTCTTAATGCTAGCCAACTCTTTCAAACTTATCTTGGTTTGGCCCATATAGAATTGTTCATGGAACATCCTCGCCAAGTGTGCCCAAGCATCTATGGAATTTGGAGGTAACGTGGTAAACCATGTGAAAGCATTTTTTGTTAGCGAACTAGGGAAATATTTAATTCTCAAGTTTTCGTTGCCTGCTAAATCACCAGCCTCTGTCAAGTATCGGGCTATGTGTTCCACAGTCGATTCACTAGTATTCCCTGAAAATTTTGTAAATTTGGGTACTTTGGTACCCCTTGGTAATTCAGTTTGCAGAATATACTCCGCTACAGGGGAAGTGTAATTTGGACGTCGAAGTCCAGTATTAAGGCCATTATTGGCCATAATTCTTTCTATCATGGTGGTTAGGTTATTTTCTGTCGCCATATTATCTCTCCTAACCCTGTGTAATACTTCATTTGGATGTTCGTCCCTGTTCACTACAACTAGCCTAGGCTGTTCCTTGAGAACTTCTTGTTGACCAGTATTGGTCCTTCGGTTCTGATTTTCTAAATCTATTACTTGATTTCTTTCGACGGGCCTTTGCCTAGGTGGCTGAACTACATTTTGAACAGGTTCTAAGACTGGGTCACCTTCTCGATAGGTAGACTGGTTATTTCTTCGCCTAGTAGATGTTTGAGGGGCTCCAAAAAAATCTGTCATACGACCCCTTTGTGAAGATATTTTTTGGTATGTTTTTACATTATCCTGGTTAGTCCTGACAATGTTTGTTATTAAGGGAGAAAAAATCGAACCCATTTCTCGAGCGAGGATACCCACCATATCATGGTTACTTGCATCCATCTCATGCCTAAATGCTGCTTGACTATTGGTAGTTACGAGAGGCATTTGGCCCGATGGGCAAAAATGTCGCCGCACTAGGTTGAGTATATGTAGGTCCTGCACCATGTAATCCTGCCATATATGATAACGACATTCCATAAGGATTTCCAGGTCTCCAACCCTCGAATGATGATGATGATGGTCTTGGGGTATGTTGTTGACTTGCGAAATTTTCCGTAAAATGTGGTATTTCTGTTGTGCTTGTAAAGGGAGGTGTAATACGGTGAACTGACTTTTATATCGAAATGTCACGGTTAAGCAAGAGTCGCCACTGACTTTTATTTTATCCAAATTAAATCAGAAAGGCTAAAAGAACAGAAAAAAACCTTTTAAATAAAAACTGAGTTCGAGGGGTAATTATGCAAAGGGAAGGTGTAAGGCACCCTTTGCATCCATGGTTTTCCATGGGCTCTTAATTGCTTTGCTCTTTGAAGAAATTTAGAAGAAGTGAATATGGACTTTAGCTCGTAAATGAGCGTAGCCATTTTTGAAGGTTTATGAGAAAGAATATGAAAAAAGTTTTAGAGCAAGGCAAAGCAATTATGGGCAATTACCTATGTAATGTAGAAAACAGTTCTTTTAGCCTTTCAGGATGAAAGGGTCTATCCATGCCATAAGAGGGCGTGAAGTCTTTCATTTGGAGGTTGAAGGGTCATCGAGAGTTCGTTCGCCATAAGACTGTCCCGTGCCATAGAGAGGCAGGTAATCTGAGGGAAGAACCAGAATAGCCTTTCATAGGCAGCCAGAGGATACCTCAGCCTTTTCGTAGGCAACTTCCGAGGGTCGAGGTCATATTGGTGTATCGAAGGCAGCATCATTAGGGTCTTATGACCTTTGTATTTATCGAGGCAACATGGCTGAGGTATCCTCGTATTCGAGGGACATGGCTATTCTGCAAAAACACAAGGCAATAAGGCAACAGGCAACAGGCAGCAAAGAGGTTACCCCAAAAGTGTGCGTGTGTGCACCAATCACGTGATTAGTTCAGAATATATTATCTTATAATAATTAAGTGATTCTATTTTAATTCAGGGTTGCACTCCCTAAAATTACTAACCACATCAGTCAATAAACAAATATAATTAAAGCAATACGGGAAAGGGGAAAAAGAAACCAGCGGAGGAAAGGGGAGATGAAACCAGCGGAGGATAATAAATAAATAGGTCTGAACAGGTAATAATTAAGACCAGGGTTTAGGGTTACCGATTATTCGAAGCTTTGGCAATTGGCAAACCCTGAAAAGGTGGGAAAAATAAGAAACAAAAGCAGGGTGAGTGCATTATCAGTTCAGAGTCAATTGTTAACCCTAATTTAATAAATAAAATCAAAATAAACAAATAAAAAAATAGAAAAGAATACTTAGCTTTTAAGTTGATCTGATATGGTTGGCGGTCGGAGGAGGCCTCGGTGTTAACCCTGAAAAAGGCACAGAAAAGGAGTATTTTTAGTGTATGATATGATCATCGTAAGCCCTGATTAGGGTGTTAAATAAAATTATTATGATTTTATTAAAGATATTTAATAAATAACTAATTTTAAATAATAATAAAAAGGATAATATAAAATTAAAATAAATAAATATGCTAAATAAGAAAATAATTTAAATAAAGGAAATTATTAATTATAAATAAGAAAATAATTAAAATAAAATAATTATTATTAAGTATATATATAAAAAAAAGAGTTTTTAAAAATAGTATATAGTTTATATATAAAAAACAATTAAAAAACAATTATATATATATATATATATATATATATTAATATAGAAAAATAAAAACAAGTTAATATAATTAAAAGTAAAAAAAAAAAGAAAACTTAGCGTAATTATCCAGTGCGGTGGATCCTGAGGACATATGGTGATCCTGCGCTTCTTAGTGCGTCAGATCTGCATCCAAAACGATCAAACGGTGGAGTATCGAGGGTACATGGCCACTCCGTGTGAAACGCACGCATCTGATCCATGACTAACACCTAAAGGAAGCGCGCCCTTTTCATTCAAACTGGGCCTATAGAATTCTGCCACGCGATCATCTTCTCCATGGGAAATACAGAAAACGCTTTTATAGCGCTTTTTATATCAACGCTATAAAAGGTTATGTTTATCACACCTGCAAAATCAAAGAAACTCCCAAACCAATGCAAAAATTTGGCGCGATCATGGCAAGACGATCGTCCAAGGTTCCTGAACATGAATATGATGCCAATTTGTTCTAATTTTGCCTTATCTAAGAAACCTTAATTTGAGGTTTAAAATTCGTTAATGGTGAAACCGTGTACCTATGTCCAAACTCGACCAAATCATCCAGAAACGTTCCACACAGTATCACAATCACAAATATGCAATCAAAATTGACTAAATATGTATGTATTATGCAAATCGAGCGAAAGTTAGTGATGACAAACCGTGGCTATTAGGGACGCGTTATGGGCTTGTTGTTCGTGCTTGAGGATTGGAATAGATTCAAAACAAACTCAGGAACATGCTGCAATGCTTAGAACTCTTTGAATCTCCCTTATACTCGAAAACTCTTTTGCAATTTTGCTTGACTTTTGAATTCGGATTTGGGTTCTTTGAGGCAGTCAAATCGTGAACCCTTGCCTTTGGTTTGTTTGGGTACTTATAGGGACTGATTTAGGTCAATAAAATTGGATCAAATCTCTCTTGAATCAAAGATTGAATTGTTTGGAAATTTGATTGAAATATGCCATGAAATCTTTCTAAAATTGTCCAAAATTTGATTCATTTGTTCCAATTATCCAATGCAGGAAATTTGATTGAGTTATGGAGTAAATGTAGATTGGATTTGATGCCAAACAAATTTTCTTTCAAATCTTTTTGATTTTCTTTAACTTTATTGAATTTTAAATGAATAAAAAATTCTATAAAATTAATTTAAACCAAATAAATTCGTGACCAATGATTTATGGGCCCCTTAGAGGAAGGAGTTTGGATCTTAAAAATATGGGCCCATTTGCAAAGAGTTTCAAGTTTCTTCACATTTTCCCTCCAAAATAGCCCAATTTTGACAAGGTCTATCTCTCTCAATTTTTGAGGTATGGAAGTGTTCTAGGACTTTTTAGAAAGATTAGAGAGTCCTCTAACCAGTGTCTTTGGTCTCATATCAAAATTATTTTCCATGTTCCTTATATGTCCTTTTGAAAAAAGTGACATTTTGTTGACTTTTGAAAAGGACCTATAATGTTTTGGTCCATATCTCTCAAATAAAGCATTTTTGGACTTGGCATGTGAGAGACAAAATTGTAGAGAATCAAATTTCCTTCAAAATAAGCTTTGGATGGAAAATTTCTGATGTTCCATGTGCGAGTTATGGCTGGTCAAAGTTTAGTTGACTTTCTCCTATACAAACCCTAATTTAGAAACTTTTTGATTTGTTGATTTTTTGATCTTTCCTTGATGAACCATGATCAATTCTTGATCAAATGGTGAATGATACTTCAATATAAGGATCTTGACAAAAAATCAGGAGTTTTGACTTTACTTTGCCCACAGTTGACTTTTAGGTCAACCTAGTCGACTGTTGACTTTCTGAACATTTGAGTGATCAATCTTTTAAGCTGAGACTTGATACTTGTCATAGAGGTAATGTAAGATACTTTGAGCCATATGGGATGCCTTGGAGCCATTGATTCATTGATTTTCCTTTGAACAAACCAAACCCTAGTTTCTGAGCCTTGTATAGGAGAATGTGTCTTGGAGCTTTATGTATTGATTTGAATTTGTATAAGAGAAATAGTATGGGCAAATTTTAGGGTATGACAGGAGGCACGATAGTTGAACTAGAGATTGGAATTGTCCCTGTCGGCACTGACTTATTTTCGGGAATGGCCTGAGAACTACTTATGGCTGCAGACCCTGTCGAAGTGGGTATCTTCTGTGCTCCTGACATAGAAGTTGAAACATTTGTAGTACTTGCTGCTACTGTTCCTGACCCTTATGGGGGATCTTGATTTCCACTTCCACTGGTCAAATTGACCATTTTCTTGTTGTACATTCGTTTAGGAATCGGTTGTGCACTGTTGGTTAATTTACCGCTCCTAAGGTTCATACAAGGCCTTGATATATTCTAGACAAAAACAAAACAACAAATTAATGACAAACTGTTTGATACTATCCCACCAGGTGTACCAATTTGTTTACGGTGAATTTCGGTAAACAACCTCTAGTGCTCCAAACTATAAATATATTTTGGTTACTCGCAGGATCGACTAGATTGATCCTAGGACATAGTCAAATAGTTGTCTTTCGAGATAATTTGGTTCATGTTTGTTATTCTTTTGCTTTGAAAACTTGTTTACGGTATGAACAAAGAAATAACTTGCGAAATAAACTAACAAAGAATGTACACAACTGAAACATAAACTGGTTATAAACGTAAGTGAAACTTTGATGAAAATGTAAAGAAATGTAAATTTCAAAAATGTAAAGTGCAATAATATAAAGACTTACCGAAGAAAATAAAGAGACTTGAATTAGAGGAAAGACTAGGCGAAAAAGTAAAGGAAATTTAAAGACACTTCGATTCTGTAAATAGAAATACAAACATATTAAAAGTGTGGTGTCATACGTACATTTCTCAGCGAACTCTTTCTCTTAACACTTGATACTTGAGTGATTTGTGAGTGATTTGTACAAAAGGAACACACTGGATCCTGATACTAAGACCCTTATTTATACTAATTCGACCCTAACGGTCCTACGCTAACGAAATGCCACGTTGCCCACATGCATGCGTTTCGAATCCCTGGGGTGCCATCTGTCCTCATTCGGTTACAAAGAATATTTCGAAACTCAAATCCTCCCGCCTGAATCCTCTTTCGATACGTGGCAACGTGATCTTTAGTGAGAATGCAACGAAATACTGCAAGCTTCAGTACTCTTGTATTTCGAAAAACGCTTAAGTCTTGAAGATAACTTATCTCGATTCAGCTTCGATTTCAATCATCTTCACCATAAATAACATTCTCGGAAATGGCCATTAAAAAGCCATTTATTCTCAGGAATGGCCATTGAAAGCCATTTTTTTCTTCGAACTCTAATTCTTCAAGAAACATATTCTTCAATCGAAATCTCCAGCTAACAAGGAGTCAAAAGACGAGTCATCTCAGGAACAGACAGATAACCTTCAGGCATATCCCAGGGATACCCATTAGGCATACGTTGCTGAGTAGCAGCAGCAGGAACAACAGGAATTGTTGTAGTAGAGATTTCAGAGATCGCAGTGGCCTGACCTTGAGCTTGGGCATTGGAGGGAGGAGGAACCTGATTCTGATTCTGATTTTGAGTAGCCATCAATGTCTCGACTAGAGCAGTGAGACGCTCCACCCCAGATCTCAAAGTAACAACTTCTTCACGTAGCTCACGATTCTCTTGTTCAAGACCTTCCATCTTCTTCTTGCAGTTAGCTCGAGTATTATACCGGTGAGACAACTTGATTCTGTATGAAGAACACTGAATAAGACCTCGGGAATACTCTCGGAAGCAAGACCAAGATGCAAAATGATGCATGAAATGCAATGCAAATGATTTTTATTTTTTATTCGTTTTCAAGGAACTTTAAGACATTAAATGTAAACATAAAAATACAATATAAAACATAATAAAATTCTTTCATTAATAATGGAAATGCTCACAAAAGGTTCAAAAAATCCAAAATTACAAAACAACAGAAAAGCTAAAAACTAGAAGGAAACGCTTCTGATGAAGATCCAGCTCCTCTTTGCAGCTTCCTACGGAGCTTCTCCAGCTCATCTTCATAAAAGGCCTTCAAGTGAGTCTTCTCGACCATCAGCTTATCAGTAACTTCCTTCCATGCAACCAAATTTTCCTTACTACTAGAGGAAAATAAATCCTCTTGTTGTCTCTTCCGCTTTTCACCATGTTGTTGAAGTAGCTCTTCCTGACGACGGGTCTGATCATCCTTTTCCATCAACCAACCATCTTGAAGATAAAGCATATCATCCTTTTCTTTCAACTGTTTCTTCAATTCTTTCTTCTCAATCTCTGAAGCATGAAACTTCTTCTCCCATGTATCTCTTTCCAATATCATCCTAGCCACGAACTCTTGATGTTCCTCACTACTCTCGATGGGAGTAGTAGAAGATGATGATGGGGCAACAGGTAGAGAGGGCTCCTCGAGCAAATAAGGCATCTGAAGAGTATGAGCTCTAGCTTGGACCCAATCAGTATAGTCTTTGAGAGCAACACATTGATTCTTTCCCAAATGTCTATTTCTATCAATATGGTGCCAAGCACGCACAAACCGATTTCTCATATCTGAATCTCTATCCTGATTATGATAAAAGATTCCTGACACAGGAATACTAGCAAGTCACTCTTTCATGGGGTAACAAAATTGACGCCTTGCAAGAATAGGGTTATAGGTAATTCCTCCTTGTATACCAAGAAGAGGTACATTAGGAAATTCTCCACAACTATCAATAATCTCACCAATGTAATGAGCAGGATTGTACCAATGAATATTCCCATTAGTAAGAGTATCAAACCATAGATGAGCAAGGCCAGAAAAGTCTCAAAAGAAATCATACTTCCTTTACTAGCCAACATAGAAGACTTCCCAATCAAGAACTTAGAAGTCAGCCCCAAATTCCTCCTTTTTTGGTCATGTTTGCTTTCACATCTGATATCTTCAACTGAAGAAGCTCTGCTATCTCATCCACCTTAGGCTCTTTCTCCAGACCACTAAACGGTATATCATTCGTAACTGGCAAACCAATCCAATAGGAATACTCCTCCAAAGTGGGCATAAGTTGATAATGCGAAAAGGTGAAACAATGATAAACCGGGTCATAAAACTGCACAAGAGTCTCAAGAATCCCTTTCTCCACTTTGGTCTTCAAGATAGAGATCAATTTCCCATAACGGTTTTTGAAGTTGTCAAGATTTGGAACCAAAATTGCTAGCTCTTTCAACTCTTTCGCACTTGAATTCCTGAAAGTGTACTTCTTGATGCTTCTCCTTTGATCCATGGTACCTGTGATGCTTACAAAAAAAGTCTCTAAGTTCCTTGAAAACCATTTGTGAAGGATATTTTTATGAATGCATGGTTTATGCATCAATCACAATCAAGAGCACACAAGATCACATCAAATCACACAATCCAGGTTCAAAGGATCGACATCACGAGCATGGAGCCATGGGTCTACCCATCCCATAAGGTGTGTTCTAAGGAATTTTGTACCTGCCGATCGGGTTCTACAAAGGTTCCCAGAGTTTTCAATCTTCTATCGGATACTACCGGCATGCACAATTGCTCATGGGCGCCAATAATATGCCTAAAAAGACCTCGTCTGAGCGTAGCATCGCATGACAACAAGCTCAAATTGGTACTTGACGTTGTTTCTGCGCTACATCCTAAAAATGGTTAGATGGGTTAAAAAGGTTCTAGGCCATTCAGCTTCTACAGACACTCACTATTGAAAGTAATAGTGTTCTTACGATGGTTCGTAACAACCTCTACTACCTTCCATGAGGCCTCCACTGATTAGGGTTCCACCATATGACACTCATGTTAAGGATTGCTCCTGACATGCGACTATTGGTCTTACCACCTCCTATCTCAAGTTACTCACAAAAGTTCGGGTTAGGACTTTATCTCATCACAGAGGAACCATCGAGCACCAAAAAAGAAAAAAAGAAAAAAAAACAAAGCACACAGTAATATATATATATATATATATATAGATACAAAACACACAGATAAACAAAAATAGGCTTAACACACTTAAAACTGGGTCCCCAGTGAAGTCGCCATTTTCCTGTAGCGGGAAAAATCTGAGATCGAAGCCATAGGATTGACTCGACTCAATATTTCAGTGAAAGTCGCCACCGCGCTTTATTATTTCCAAAGGAAAAGGGAAAAGAACGAAAAAACCCAAAGTTTTTTTTTAAAATAAAAAGAAGAGATCTTAGGTACGGGTGTTGATTATACAAGGGGAAGGTTTTAAGCACCCCTCATATCTATGGTACTCCACAGGAACCTTTTTGAAAATCTGTGTCATGTGTGCTAAAAAAGGGGTTTGTTTTATTTTTAAAATAAGCTCGGCAAGACATAAAGCCTTGTGCCTACATACCTCCTCGGTGCAATGGAGAAGTCAGAGCTAATGTAGTTCCGCTTAAAAGGGAAAAATGTTTTAAAAGGAATAAACACTTTATCGTCGTCGGAGAGAATACTGAGCCATTGATTTTGATCATGAGAACAAGTGGATTCTTTGCATCACAAATGAAAGAAGGGCTCCAACTCGGATAAAAATTAACGAGTATGCCACTAGCTCTCTCACGCGGAAAAGATCTCATTATCTCAATCAATTTCAAAATCGTGGGGTATCGCAACTCACTACAATAATTAATCGTGTCTAAACTTTTGAAGAAAAACCACTAAGGGAAAAATATATTTTTTAAGAAAGGTTTTAAAAGAGATTTTTACAAACATAAGAAGGTTTTGGAAAAAGGGAGAAGATTTTGAAAATCTAAGAAGGGGAGGAGATAAAGAGGCTATCCTAATACGTAAAATAAAAGCTAAGGAAAGAAACGGTCTAACCGAAGAAGAAGCCAACACTTGACATTAAGAGTCAAGGTAGATTTCCCATCCTATAGAATATCAATACTAAGCCAACACATTATAACTTGGGGATCCAGATAAACTTATTATCTTTAGCACCACTTTGCATTAGGCACATTAAAATTCTGACGAAAATCGGGCAGAGTAACAGCTGTTTTCGGGTAAAATTCTTATCATATTGCCTTGGAATTAACCATCAAGGGCTTTCAAGGAAATACCTGCACACACAAACAGACAACAATCCAATGCCAGACAGACAGAATAACCACAGAGTAACAACAAAATAATAGGGTCCAGAGGTACTAAGTCCAAAAGTCCAAGTCTCCAAAATGCTCGGGATAGTAACCAATAGTCCAAAAGAGAGCCTTATGTGTTTTTTAGATTTTTGTTATTTATTAATGTTTTAGCTCAAAAGTAAAGTATGGTCCAAGTGGACAAAAAGAAAATAGCGGAAACATAAACAAAACGTCCAAATGGACAAAGAGAAAATAACGGAATATAAACGTCCAAATGGACAAAGCGAAAATGAAGGAAACATAACCATGATGAAATGATAAAATAAAGCAATAAAGCGAAAAATATAAAGAGCAATATAATAAAATGCGGAAATTAAAGTCAATTGTTAGATGTTAAAGATAACCATCTTAAAACTTGTCAAGTATGTTATCAAAGTTAGTAATGAAGATCGATGGTGAGTGAAGGATGTTCTCGGATTTAAATTCAATTGACATTTATCAGAAGCTTGATAAAATCATAGCGACTAGACGATAAACCTCCATAAGTCTTCAATCAACCGCATACAATTCTCTTCCATGTTTGATCTTTTTTGATTCGGGACACGAAATATTGCGCTATGTTAAGCAGATCGCCAAGTGATTTATGTAGAAATCACCCTACAATGAGGCCGGTCAAAACTTTATGTGCTAATACATGCGAGAGAAGCGATACATAGATCACTCTCCGAAAGCAATACCGCACAAAAAGAAAATAGGTAGCAATCTCGTCTTTACCAAGAATCCATAAGAATTCTCAAGGTATTAAGACTTTCATCGATCAAAAGAAAAAAAAGAGGAGAAGAAGAATAAAAATGCATAAAGTAAATCAACTCACACTATCATTAATATCATTCATCTAATATTATGGATTTGGTCATTTCAAACATATCAACATCCTAGATCCAATGATATTAATGAAGTAGAGAAAGAAGGAAGTCAAAACAAGCATAAAAAAGTAAAAAAAACATTCTGCCTCATTGGAAATCGATTTACCTCTGTGGGAAATCGATTTCCTGAGTGCAGATTTTCAAATCTGGCGCAAAAACAGAGTGGAAATCGATTTCCCTCTGTAGAAAATCGATTTCCTGAGCACAATTTAAAAAAATAGCATTATGAAGCATAAAACCTTGTTTAGGCAAAAGAACAAACACCTTATGATCCCATACATCAATGTACACGAATTTTCCTTCAATTCACCATCAAACAGGACCAATGTAGCATCAAAGATGCATTGAACATAAGCAACAAAGATCTAACTCTTAGAGTTTAGAATTTTACCACTTCTTGAATAAAATGTTGGAGTAGCTTCAAGAACAAGCACCAAATGAGTAGATCCTTCAAAATTGGAGATGAACAAGCCAAGAAAAGAGTGAAATGAAGAAGGTTTAGTTCAAAACTAGCAAGATTCAAGGTGAATCTTACTAATTCTATGAAAATGAACTTTGGGTGAGGGTTTTGGAAAGGATGAGAAGTGAAAATGGAAGAATTTCTTTGGCTCTCAAAGCTTGTCAAATGAAGAGGTGAAGGCCTCTATTTATAGAATTGTAGCAAGAGTAGTGGCAAATTGGTCATTGTGCCTTTGGTAATTAATCTTATGTTTAATTGATGTTTAATTGGTAAAATGGGGTTAATGAAGGGAATTAATTTTGGTGAGGTGGAAAATTGGTAAAATGACAAAAATGATCAAAGAAAATAGATGCCAAAATGATGTCATGCTTCCCTCTCTATTTTTTTTTTGAATTTTCGCCCCAGGAAATCGATTTCCCATATGGGTAAAACGATTTCCACCTTCAAATTTTCAAAGATTTTTCTTCTTGCACTGTTTTGATTCTTGCTCAACCACTCTCCTGCAAAACACAAACAAAGGAGATAAAATGCATATTTTTGGATGTTGATTAGTATAAAACAAATTAAACAGAATTAGGTGCCTGTTGAGTGCTAGAAAGTCGTTATTGTGTGTAAATAGTGGCACTTATCGATACTTTTTGTTAATACCGTTGAATAATTCCCCGTTTTGTGCATAAATACGTATACTTTGTGAATAGATATATTTTCATACACTTTTATACTTTTTGATAGTTTTCTACTATTTTTGTAGGTATTCTTGCGTATTTGGGCCATAGCAATAAAGTGTCGAAGACACGACTTCAAACGCGCGATTTTGAGCGGCGGAATCAACTCATTCGGCGGTTAAGGCTCAAAATAAGGATAATAAAAATCATCAATTTGGTCTCCATTCATTCATTATTAGATAGAGTATTGAATAAGCTTTCTAACGCTTTGATCCGGGCGCAAATCGGAGTTACGGTTCTCAAGTTATGGCCGAAATAGTGCAGAATTTTTCCGCTACTGGTGTCACTCGCCGGGCGAGCCCGACTTGACCAAAAGTGTGATTTGCTACTGCCTGGAGTCGCCAGGCGAACCATTTTAGTTGCCGAGCGAATCAGTGTCGGCAGAAAACGCAATAAAGCTGTTGGAAATCATTTTTTCAAGTATGGTTGGATATTTTAGAGCTCCAATCCATCCAATAGCATTTTTTGAGTGGAATGATGCTAGAAAACACATTGGAGCTGTCAAATGGATGATCCGGGGTTGAATCCTTCATCAATCGGAGCCGACAAACCGGGAGATTTTTGGGTTTTTCTCCATTTCTTCTCTTTGTAGTTTCTTTTGTGAGTTTTGTTATGTATATACTTTGATCTCATGTATATTTGTTGACTATCATGTTATATAAAGCTTGCTTTCATATTTTTATGGATTATTGTCTTAGATTGTTGCTTTGTTGCTATGTGTTTGAGTTGCTATAGAGATGTAGGGCTCTAATGCTTATCTAGGATGATTTTCTATTAACTTAATTGCAGAGATGGATTAGGTTGATAATCACTTAGTGTCAGTGCTTAATGCGTCTGAGTGGTCGTGTTTGTCTGAGAGATCGACATTTACGGGAAGCTCAGATTTCTCATGTGTTGTTTAGGTGTCTGAGAGATCGTCACTTAAATAATGTTGTGGATTGTGTTGTTGACATGTGGTAATATTGATAGGTTACAAGTTGAGTATATTCGGTCAATAAGTTTAAGTTTGTGAAGAGTAGATTGTATGCAATACTTGATAGTTTCTTCTCTCTAAAGAATGAATTCTTTTTGTGTTAATATTTACTTTTCCATTTTTTATCTTTAACAAATTCAATCCAAACTCATAACTATGGAAACTGTTGAACGGCAGTTCAATGCACTGATCCCTGTGGAGACGATAATTTTTCCCGGTGTAATACTTCCTAATTTTTGTTGCTTGCCGCTATACCGCTCCAACAAATTGGCGCCGTTGCCGGGGATTGGTGTTTTATTGAACTTGCATCGCAATTGTTTTTATGGTTTTGAGTTTTGTAGATATCGTACATATTATATATTCTCACTTGTTTATATTGATACTTGTATATGTTTACTATACTTGCACATGTTTTCTATACTTGTGAATTTGTTATATCATTGTTTGTTCTTTTCACGTTTGCTTGTGTGTTGTTAGGAATAGTCGGAAGGAAGTAACTTGAAGGATCTTTCTTTAATAACAGGCGTCGAGCTTACGACGTAAAACAAGCATGTTTATTCTTTTTAGTTTGTGTTTAGTTTAGGTAGTGTGATGCAATTGTCTAAACAAATTTAGATCGGACCAGTTCTTAAATTTCATATCTTCACTTTTAAATTTTTTTAGACAATTTCATCCGGTCTTTTAGTTTGTGTATATTAATAGTTGCGTGTTTGTCTTTGAGCTTGTTTTGAGTAGCTTGAGAAATTTAAGGTGATTTTCCAAGTTTGATTGTTTCGACTTGCGAGTGTATGGTAATGATTTTGTTAAAGTTTTGTACACATTCAAGGTATGTTTTTATCGCTTTCTAGACTTTAGCATATTCATGTTACTTAGAATTTTTACAATTTCTATGTCATTCATTCTTTTGTATACTTGTTCGTTTGTGAATCACTTTAGTTCCTACCCTTTTTGTGAGGTAGCTTTCCATTGTTCACATATGGTGGAGATTATAATTCTTGTGTTAACTGGATTTTATTATGCTTAATCTTTTATGTGTGTTTATTTTATAATTGTATGAAAGTGATCAAGGCATTTTTGTTCCATTTTGAGCACAACTACCTTGGCCAAATAGACAATTCACCTTGTGAGTGTGTGATCATTAGTACCTCCTTTGAGCCTTTTTGTCAATGTCCATGTTGTTTTTGCTAAATGTTTGTCTATGAGTGTTTGGTTCTCATTTTTGAATGGATGTTGATTCTTTATTTTCTTGAACCCTTAACCATGATTTTTGGTTTGAGTTTTTACCTTGCCTTAGAAAGTAGGGAGTATTCACATTTTGATAATATGGTTGAATTCAAGTTGGGGAGAGAATGATTGTGTACTTATTGGTTGATTGCTATGAGGTTGAAAGAAAAGAAAAAAAACTATGTGAAAAAAAAAGTGAAAAGAAAAAGAAAGAAAAAAGAGAAAAGTTTTGAAAAAAAAAAAAAAGTTTGAATAATTGTGCAAATAAGTATGGTGCTTTGGTGTGAAATGTGGGTTGATGAGGAAGTTTGATTGGAATTTTGTGTTTGAACTTTTCTGAGTTGATCACTCCCTTAGGTTTGGGCAAAATTTTGTTTCGATTAGCCTTAGGAATTATCCCTTGTTTGTTCACCCAACCACATTACAACCTTGAAAAGTCCTTGTGATTCTTGTTTTTATGTTTTCAACATGATTTTTGGATGGTTGCATAATTTAGTTTTTTGTTTGCAAGATTGTTGGATGAGTGAAAATACCCCCTTTTTGTGTTTCTCATCTACCGATGATTGTGTGCTAGGTGTGATTCATTTTTGAACTAGTATTGTTTTAGAATGTTTGGTATATTATTTGTACTTTGCGTTTGTTTCATGTTTATGTTATCGTCGTAGTTTAGTGGTAAATGTTTACTTTGTGTGTACCATTTTTCATTTGAGCCATACATTTGTTTCCGTTTTTCAAAACTTGTCGATTCGTGATTCTTTGGTTGATCGCTTTTATTTCTTTGAGTTGTTTGTTTCTTGTTTGAGGACAAACAAGTATAAAGTTGGGGAGAGTGTTGAGTGCCAGAAAGTCGTTATTTTGTGTGTGTAAATAGTGGCACTTATCGATACTTTTTGTTAATACCGTTGAATAATTCCCCGTTTTGTGCATAAATACGTATACTTTGTGAATAGATATATTTTCATACACTTTTATACTTTTTGATAGTTTTCTACTATTTTTGTAGGTATTCTTGCGTATTTGGGCCATGAGCAATAAAGTGTCGAAGACACGGCTTCAAACGCGCGATTTTGAGCGGCGGAATCAACTCATTCGGCGGTTAAGGCTCAAAATAAGGATAATAAAAATCATCAATTTGGTCTCCATTCATTCATTATTAGATAGAGTATTGAATAAGCTTTCTAACGCTTTGAACCGGGCGCAAATCGGAGTTACGGTTCTCAAGTTATGGCCGAAATAGTGCAGAATTTTTCCGCTACTGGTGTCACTCGCCGGGCGAAGGATTAGGCTCGCCGGGCGAGCCCGACTGGCCCAAAAATGTGATTTGCTACTGCCTGGAGTCGCCAGGCGAACCATTTTAGTTGCCGGGCGAATCAGTGTCGGCAGAAAACGCAATAAAGCTGTTGGAAATCATTTTTTCAAGTATGGTTGGATATTTTAGAGCTCCAATCCATCCAATAACATTTTTTGAGTGGAATGATGCTAGAAAACACATTGGAGCTGTCAAATGGATGATCCGAGGTTGAATCCTTCATCAATCGGAGCCGACAAACCGGGAGATTCTTGGGTTTTTCTCCATTTCTTCTCTTTGTAGTTTCTTTTGTGAGTTTTGTTATGTATATACTTTGATCTCATGTATATTTGTTGACTATTATGTTATATAAAGCTTGCTTTCATATTTTTATGGATTATTGTCTTAGATTGTTGCTTTGTTGCTATGTGTTTGAGTTGCTATAGAGATGTAGGGCTCAAATGCTTATCTAGGATGATTTTCTATTAACTTAATTGCAGAGATGAATTAGGTTGATAATCACTTAGTGTCAGTGCTTAATGCGTCTGAGTGGTCGTGTTTGTCTGAGAGATCGACATTTACGGGAAGCTCAGATTTCTCATGTGTTGTTTAGGTGTCTGAGAGATCGTCACTTAAATAATGTTGTGGATTGTGTTGTTGACATGTGGTAATATTGATAGGTTACAAGTTTAGTATATTCGGTCAATAAGTTTAAGTTTGTGAAGAGTAGATTGTATGCAATACTTGATAGTTTCTTCTCTCTAAAGAATGAATTATTTTTGTGTTAATATTTACTTTTCCATTTTTTATCTTTAACAAATTCAATCCAAATTCATAACTATGGAAACTGTTGAACGGCAGTTCTATGCACTGATCCCTGTGGAGACGATAATTTTTCCCGGAGTAATACTTCCTAATTTTTGTTGCTTGCCGCTATACCGCTCCAACAAAATGGCGCCGTTGCCAGGGATTGGTGTTTTATTGAACTTGCATCGCAATTGTTTTTATGGTTTTGAGTTTTGTAGATATCGTACATATTATATATTCTTACTTGTTTATATTGATACTTGTATATGTTTACTATACTTGCACATGTTTTCTATACTTGTGAATTTGTTATATCATTGTTTGTTCTTTTCACGTTTGCTTGTGTGTTGTTAGGAATAGTCGGAAGGAAGTAACTTGAAGGATCTTTCTTTAATAACAGGCGTCGAGCTTACGACGTAAAACAAGCATGTTTATTCTTTTTAGTTTGTGTTTAGTTTAGGTAGTGTGATGCAATTGTCTAAACAAATTTAGATCGGACCAGTTCTTAAATTTCATATCTTCACTTTTAAATTTTTTTAGACAATTTCATCCGGTCTTTTAGTTTGTGTATGTTAATAGTTGCGTGTTTGTCTTTGAGCTTGTTTTGAGTAGCTTGAGAAATTTAAGGTGATTTTCCAAGTTTGATCGTTTCGACTTGCGAGTGTATGGTAATGATTTTGTTAAAGTTTTGTACACATTCAAGGTATGTTTTTATCGCTTTCTAGACTTTAGCATATTCATGTTACTTAGAATTTTTACAATTTCTATGTCATTCATTCTTTTGTATACTTGTTCGTTTGTGAATCACTTTAGTTCCTACCCTTTTTGTGAGGTAGCTTTCCATTGTTCACATATGGTGGAGATTATAATTCTTGTGTTAACTGGATTTTATTATGCTTAATCTTTTATGTGTGTTTATTTTATAATTGTATGAAAGTGATCAAGGCATTTTTGTTCCATTTTGAGCACAACTACCTTGGCCAAATAGACAATTCACCTTGTGAGTGTGTGATCATTAGTACCTCCTTTGAGCCTTTTTGTCAATGTCCATGTTGTTTTTGCTAAATGTTTGTCTATGAGTGTTTGGTTCTCATTTTTGAATGGATGTTGATTCTTTATTTTCTTGAACCCTTAACCATGATTTTTGGTTTGAGTTTTTACCTTGCCTTAGAAAGTAGGGAGTATTCACATTTTGATAATATGGTTGAATTCAAGTTGGGGAGAGAATGATTGTGTACTTATTGGTTGATTGCTATGAGGTTGAAAGAAAAGAAAAAAAACTATGTGAAAAAAAAAAAGTGAAAAGAAAAAGAAAGAAAAAAGAGAAAAGTTTTGAAAAAAAAAAAAGTTTGAATAATTGTGCAAATAAGTATGGTGCTTTGGTGTGAAATGTGGGTTGATGAGGAAGTTTGATTGGAATTTTGTGTTTGAACTTTTCTGAGGTGATCACTCCCTTAGGTTTGGGCAAAATTTTGTTTCGATTAGCCTTAGGAATTATCCCTTGTTTGTTCACCCAACCACATTACAACCTTGAAAAGTCCTTGTGATTCTTGTTTTTATGTTTTCAACATGATTTTTGGATGGTTGCATAATTTAGTTTTTTGTTTGCAAGATTGTTGGATGAGTGAAAATACCCCCTTTTTGTGTTTCTCATCTACCGATGATTGTGTGCTAGGTGTGATTCATTTTTGAACTAGTATTGTTTTAGAATGTTTGGTATATTATTTGTACTTTGCGTTTGTTTCATGTTTATGTTATCGTCGTAGTTTAGTGGTAAATGTTTACTATTAACTTAATTGCAGAGATGGATTAGGTTGATAATCACTTAGTGTCAGTGCTTAATGCGTATGAGTGGTCGTGTTTGTCTGAGAGATCGACACTTACGGGAAGCTCAGATTTCTCATGTGTTGTTTAGGTGTCTGAGAGATCGTCACTTAGATAATGTTGTGGGTTGTGTTGTTGACTTGTGGTAATATTGATAGGTTACAAGTTGAGTATATTCGGTCAATAAGTTTAAGTTTGTGAAGAGTAGATTGTATGCAATACTTGATAGTTTCTTCTCTCTAAAGAATGAATTCTTTTTGTGTTAATATTTACTTTTCCATTTTTTATCTTTAACAAATTCAATCCAAACTCATAACTATGGAAACTGTTGAACGGCAGTTCAATGCACTGATCCCTGTGGAGACGATAATTTTTCCCGGAGTAATACTTCCTAATTTTTGTTGCTTGCCGCTATACCGCTCCAACAGTGCCTAATAGTCCCCCTCAGAGACGAAGCGAGCAAAACACCGAAAACAGAACTTCAAAGTGAAGCTCTTGATTAATGATTGGGATGTACATGATGTACGATCTTAGGGTCAAAAATTGGGGTATGACAGTACTCATTCAGAAAAGCCTTCTCCATCTCTTCCCAAGTAGTAATACTCCCTGCAGGTAGGGAATAAAACCATTCTTCAGCCTCATCAGTTAAGGTGAAAGGGAACATACGTAACCTCTTTGCTTCCTCACTATGCACATCTATCTTTAGAGTGGTCATCATAGTCAGAAACCTTTGAAGATGTTTATTTGCATCTTCGTTCACCCTTCCAGAAAAAGACCGTCTTTCCAGTTGATTGATAGTGCTGAGATGTAGCTGAAAGTGTGCCGCATTCACCGGTTGGTTCACAATTGTCATTCTACCAGCCGATGCATTATTTCCACCGTAGTCACCAAGAAGCCTCTCGACTGGTGGGGGTGGATCAGATGCCATTGTCTCAGGAATTGTCTCGGCGTCTGAATTGGAATGCTCTGAATGAACCGAAACTTCTTCCTCTTTCTCTAGTATTGTTGGATTTCCTTTGGATGTTGCCAATCTTTCTTGCTTAGCTCTTTCGAGTCTTGCTCGTAAATTCCTTTATCGTTCTGCATCAAAAGGTAAATTAGCTGAGGGCTTTCCTTGCATACAAGGATTAGAAACGGATTAGTGAAAACAAAAATTTAACAATACAGAAAAATAAAATTTTAGTTGCAGAGCAACAAAATTCTAACTGAACTCAACTTAAACTCAATATTATGGCAGTCCCCGGCAACGGCGCCAAAAACTTGATCGGTAAAATAGCAAGTGTACTATTTTGCCTCTTATAATAATAGGGAAAATTCCCCGAATATTGATCTCAGGGACTGCGTAGAAATAATGAGTTCAATTTAAAGTATTAAACAAAAACTTCAATTGGGTTTTGTTTGGTGAATATCACTTAGCGAAAATTATAATAAGCTGTAAATAAATTTGACTCTTTAAAAAATATGAGTAACATGCTAAGGAGAGTGGATGATTTATTCTGTAACAACTCTGGAACTTCTATTGCAACAACTTATTTTCAATAATCAATTACCGGTTCTTAAGGTTGTTTGATCCTAAGTCCTTAGTGAAAAAACCTTTGATCATTCATCCTAAACCCTAAGTCCTTAGATATTTACGATGAAATCAAGCAATTAAGTTATCAAGAATATTCTGTTGCTATAAGGTATTCCTAGTCCTAGGTAATATCTATTATAGCATATTCTCATGAAAGCATTATCAATGGTGGTCTGACCTAAATGATAATCATACATCAATTCCAATTTGTCCGAAAGGAAAAGCATTAAAAACATCAAGAGAATAAATTAACATCGAAAAACATGATTGTTATTGCAATTACAAACTCAAAGTCATTACAAAGTGAAATCAGGGCCAACCCCTAGCATTGGGGGGTTTAGCTACTCATAGTATTCAAAGAAAACAAAATATGGAATAAAGACATTACAAGAAATTGGAGGAGATTGAACCTTCAATAGCTTCCGTTCATGAAGATCTTCTTCTCTCCTAAACCCTTGCTTTATCCAATCTTCTATCGTATTCTCTTCTCTCGTACGTCCTAAAAGTCCCCTTCTCCTTACACAAACTTCATTTAAGTAGCTTCAGTATCAGTCTCAATGTTAGTAAAAAGTCCAAAGTACCCTTAATACAAGACAGAGTAAAACAGATCAAAAAGTGAAGTTTTTGTCCGCATCCATCTACACGGGCCATGTTGATTCACACATGCGCCCGTGTGGATCTTCTGATTCACGTGGCTTGGAATTCTGCATCAGGCCCAAAAACACGGGCAGTGTTGATTCACACGGGTTCCCGTGTTGATTCACATGGGCAGTGTTGATTCACACGGGTGCCCGTGTTTATCCATTGTCTTGATGTCTTTTTGTGCTTTCCCTTGGATTTTCCACACGAGCCGTGTTGATTCACATGGGGACCCGTGTTGACCTCCTAATTCTTTAGAAACTTCCATCTCTCCGCCATCTAGAGCCCCCAAATTGCATCCATTGTTTCTTCTGATCAAACACATCAACCTGAAACACTAACACTACCAAACAAAGGCATAAAGATGCTCTTTTGACATAATCTTTAAACAAAATGCTATGCAATACTATAAATTAATAAACATGATAAACTTAACATAAAAGCAATAAAACAACCGAATGTGTTACCGAAATGATGAATTTGTGCCGGATAAACTACGGAAACTTAAAAGAAATGGTGACCAATCAGGAGTCATTAAGCCCAAGTTCAGTTTCAAAGCAAAAGGATTCTTGGGAGTGAATGCAGTTTGGAAAAGTACCAATTGTTATTTCATTAACGTTTATTCTTCTTGCTGCATTGCTGAAAAGAGATTACTTTGGAGTAACTTAGTGGAATGGAAACAAAAACTGCCAAGAGGAGAATGGATAATAGGTGGAGACTTCAATGCAATATAGGTGGAGGAGGAGAGAATTGGTAGGGTTCAAGCTAATAGAGTAGAAATGGAGGAATTTTCTAACTTTATAGAACTTATGGAGGTGGTGGATTTACCTGTGATAGAGAATAAGTTTACATGGATAAATTCTAGTGGCAAAGCGAAGAGTATAATAGATAAAATTTTGTTATCAGAAAGGATCATCAATTTGTGGAAGATAGTGGCTCAGGTGACGGGTAATAGAGACATCTCAGATCATAGGCCTATATGGGTGAAAGCTTGTAATATGGACTGTGGACCTAAGCCATTCAAAGTATTTAATTGTTGGTATGAACATCCAGAATTTGAAAACTTTGTGAAGGAAGAATGGAATTCGAAGCAGGTTAAAGGGAGTAGGGCGTTTGTTTTAAAGGAGAGAATAAAAAATCTTAGGGAAAGGCTTAGGTGGTGGAACCAGAAGGTGTTTGGGTGGTTGGACCTGAAGATTGAGGATGAAGTAACTGATCTAAATGTTTTGGAAGAGGAGAATATGATCATAACCTCCCAATTGAATCAAGAAGTAAGTGAGAAAAGGAGGCAATTGCAAAATAGCATATGGAAAAATTTACACCTAAAGGAAAGTATTCTAAAACAGAAGGAAAGGGTTAGGTGGATAAAGGAAGGAGACAATAACTCTAAGTACTTTCATTCAATAATGAAATCGATAACTAGAAGGAATACTATAGTATAGATCCAAACATCACAAGGAGTTGTGGAAGGCGTGCAGGAAATAAAAGATGAGGTGAAGAAACATTTTGAGGAGAGATTTAAAAGGCTGGAGAGACCAAGACCGAGGTTAGCAAAGTTGGATTTTAACAGGCTTTCAATGGAAGACTCAGCTCTCTTGGAGGAGGAATTTACAAGGGAGGAAATCAAAGAGATTTTTTTCAGCTGTGAAGGGGATAGAAGTCCAGGGCCATATGCTTTTAATATAGCATTCATCAAAAAATGTTGGGAAATCGTGGGGGAGGATATAGTGAGGTGTGTTCAAGATTTCCAAAGTAAAGCTTCCTTTCCTAGAGCTCTTTCAGCATCATTCTTTGCATTAATTCCCAAGGTTGAGCACCCTCAAGGATTAGAGGAATATCGTCCCATCTGTTTGATTGGCAGCATATATAAAATTATTTCCAAGCTATTAGCAACAAGATTAGGGAAAGTTATAGGCAGGCTAATATCTAAGGTTCAGACGACATTTGTACCTGGAAGACAAATTCTTGATGGCGTGTTAGTAACAAACGAGATTGTGAACTTGGCAAAGAGAGCTAAGAAGAGATGCATGTTGTTTAAAGTGGACTTCGCTCAAGCCTATGACTGTGTCGATTGGAGGTTCTTAAAGGAGATGTTAATAAAGATGGGCTTTGGCCACCGATGGATGAAATGGATGGAGGCAGGAGTGTTCAATAGTAACCTATCAGTTTTGGTAAATGGGAGTCCCTCAAGAGAATTTAAAGCTGAGCGGGGTTTGAGACAAGGTGACCCATTGTCACCATTTCTCTTTACAATCGTGGCAGAAGGACTTGCAGGGTTGATGAGGCGGTCGACTGATAGAGGTGAGTTTGAGGGTTTCAAAATTAATGAGGAAATATTGTATGATCTACTATAATTTCTAGATGATACTATATTAGTGGGAGATGGATCAAGGGGAAATTTATGGGCAATAAAGGTAATACTTAGAGCTTTCGAGATGGTATCGGGGTTGAGAGTTAACATGTGGAAAAGTAAGCTCTATGGAGTTGGTTTGGATCATTACTTTCTTGAGGCTGCAAGTCGATTTCTTTGTTGCAAATTAGACAACATCCCTTTTAAGTTCCTTGGGGTAACAGTTGGAGGTAATCCGAGAAGTGTGAGTTTTTAGAACCCGATTATGGAAAATTTGAGGGCCAAGTTATCTCCTTGGATTGGGAGACTACTTTCCATAGGGGGGAGAGTGACATTAATCAATTCTGTAATCACTAACTTGTCGGTTTATCAAATGTCATTCTTCAAGATGCCAACAAGGGTGATAGAAGAGGTGGTAAAGCTACAGCAAAATTTCCTCTGGCATAATGCAGGAGAAAAGTAAGGAGTGCATTGGCTAAGCTGGAATACAAAATGCAAGAAGAAGGCAGATGGAGGATTAGGCGTTAAGGAAATAGAAAGTTTCAACAAGGCTTTGATATCTAAGTGGCCGTGGAGATTTCTGAAAGAAAATGAAGCGATATGGCATGAAATTCTGGAGGCAAGGTATGGAAGGTTGTCTAATAAGTTATTATTCAAGATTTCGAGTGGTAGACATTCACTAGAGTATATATGGTGGAGGGATATGATGAAAATAGGTGACTGTAACAGTGTTGGTAGCTTCACTCAAAACATTGCAATAAGAATTGGGGATGGTAGTAGGGTGCCATTTTGGAATAGCAAATGGCTGGGTCAATCTCCTTTGTGTGCTGTTTTTCGTATTCTGTTTCAGGTGCTGGAAAGTGAAGGAAATAGTGTGCAGGATATGGGTGTATGGGAGAACAACCAGTGGCAGTGGAGGATAGTGGAGAATGAGGATAATCTGAATCATGAAGCTTTGGAGGAATGGGCTGAGTTGAAACTGCTACTGTTAGAAGTTGAACCAAAGAGGTGGGAGAATGACATTTTTGTTTGGCCTCATAACGAATTGGGAGTTTTCAATGTGAAAGACTACTATGATTTGTTGGTGCAGCAGCCCACGGAAGTGGAAGTTGAGACGAGAATCAAGAAAGTGTGGGCTTTAGTGTGGAAGTCATGGATGTCGTCGAAGGTGAAAATTTTCTCTTGGAGATTGTTCAAGGATAGATTGGCAACAAGGGCACAGTTGGTTAAAAAAGGAATAATAGAAAATAATGATAATTCTTGCTGCGTTTTTTGGTGCAATTCTGGAAAACAGCCAACACTTGTTTCTGTCGTGTGGAATAGCAGCAAGGGTGTGGGGAAAGATTTATCAATGGTTAGGTTCAGATCATCAAAGACAAAATTCTTGCTGTATAGACTTTCTGCACATGGTGGGGGAGCTGAATAGAAAATGTGCGAAAAGGAGGGTGAGTGTGCTTTGGGTAACCGTTTGTTGGTGCATTTGGAAACATCGAAATAATGTCATTTTCAATAATGGTGTAGTAGACATAGAGGAAATTGTTCAAAATGTAAAGATGTATTCATGGTGGTGGTTAGCCATAGCGAACAAACAAAAATTAGCTTGTAACTATTATGAATGATGCCATAGTCCATTAGAATTTATGTAGGGCTAGGAAGACTGTAATGTGTTCTTGTTGGTTCTGAACTCGTGTTGTATTTGTTGAGAATTTCCCTGATTTTCGGTTCTGGTTGTTTTAATATATATAAATCATTGATTATAAAAAAAAGGATATTACACACATTTGTATTTTTTGACAAGTATGTGTTTGTGTGTGTGGATATATATATATATATATATATATATATATATATATATATATATATATATATATATATATATATATATATATATATATATATATATATATATATATATAATTCAATTTGTCATTACAAAAATATACATTTAATAAGTAACAATCTGTAACCGATGTCAAATATATTACAACCTATGTATAAATATAAATTTAACTCACTCTCAATCAATATCATACGTAATTATTTGTAAAAGAAATAGATAACTATAATGTAATGGTGGTACAATCCTCAATCGTTAAGTGACTAAATTATTTATTTAATAACATCATAGTCTTAACTTACATTTCCCTATAGTTTTAGTACCTCTTGGCAAAGTAAACATAAATGGAAAAATTAAAAAAGTTTATCCCACAAAGAAGAGCATAAAAAAAGTCCAACCTAGAATGATTCAAATCTTTTCCACCAAACCATTCCATGCCAAATCTTCTACTAACTGAATTACTTATACTTACCAACAAAGAACTAACAAACATCCCCATAGCACTTGAACACCAAGACAATGAAGTACAAATACTTCTCATACTTTCAGGTGATTCTGAGTAGAAAAATTCAAGCATTCCTCCTAGTGTAAGTGTATCAGACAATCCTAATAGAGTATATTGGAATGTTAACCAAAATAAAGAAAGCATATTCCCATTCTTGAATGCTTCAAGCCTTTTAAATTCAATGATTGAAGCCACAAACATTGAAATTGATACTAGTACTAATCCTATTCCCATCCTAAAAAGTGGTTGATAGATTTTGTTGTTTGTTGTTGTGCCTTTATTTTTGTTCATGTGTTTGAATTGTTCAAATATGATTATGAATGTTAGGGATATAATAATTGGTATAACGGCTATAGATTGTGCAGGGATTTCGAAATTGTATAGTTTTCTATTCATAAGATTTCCTTGTTGTACTGAGAATGTTAAGATTTGTGCTACGCTACAGTTCATCATGATTGTCGTGAGAAAAATTGGAAGAAGTCCTAGGAAAGTTTTTGTTTCCTTAACTTGAGCAACATCAATATTTTGATCCATTAATGCTTTGTTTAGAAACCTGAAAAAAATCCAATATTTTATTTTATTATATGAAATACTTGTAGAAACACTAATACCTATCATGAAAGTGAATCATATATATAAGTATCAATTCTATGAAAAAGTGAACCACGCAAATCCTAAGTAATTACACTACTAGAAGTATTTCAATTATGTAATTAAGATGGTTAAAAGGTAAATCACTTACTTGAATTTTTCTCGAGTTTGCTCTCTAGGAAGCAATTGTTCTATGACATCACGATTCAAACATCCAACTGTTGAAACCTTTATATTTCTCATTGAGGCGGCAAGTACCTTGAAATAGAAAATACCAGTAATTTAATTTAGCACTAAGAAAAACACATGAACACTAATCCTAACACTTTTAGGATTTTTCTATGTTGCAAAAATATAAATCACCTGAATGATTCGAGTCACTGAACTTCCAGCAGGGCGTTTATATCTATACAATGAAAATCCAGACACAAAAGTGCACAATGCCAAACTTGAAACAAAAACCATTATCATAAAACTTGTACTCCATCCATATTTTTGTTCAATTGAAACCATAACACTTGTTGCCAGAAGACCTCCAGTACATAAACTAAAAAAATACCAACTGAAGTAAGAGGAAATGAGGATCTTGTTATTTTGATCAAGTTGATCCGCACCATGTGCAGCCAAGGTAGATCTAATTCCCCCAACTCCTATGGATGTAGCATAAAGTCCAGTGTAAAGAAAAAGAGCTTGAATATAGGATGGTGTTTTGTTTTCTGGTGGTTGTAAATTAGGGTTTTGTGATTGGTATGTTAGCATGAGTAGTCCCTGCATTTTAAAGAAATCAAAAGCTAGATTAGATTTGGTTTAATATTTTTGCTTGTTTAAAAAAAATATATGTTTATAAAAGAGAGAATGATATTTCCTTACCAAAATATGTAAGACATTAGAAAGTACAAATGTTGTGAACCTTGTTATGTAAGAGTCACTTATAAATCCCCAAATAAGGGTCAACACAAAAGCCGTTCCCATGAAATTGGTAACCATGTTTGAAGAATCAGCAACTGAATAATGCATTGACTTTAAAAAGTAGTTAACTAGAGTCATTGCATTGCCCGAGATGACCAAACATTGCATTATCTCTACAACTGCATATATAGAAATGGTCATTTGATTGGTTAATATTGTTCGTCATAATCATTTTTTGTCATATAATTTAATATCTTAAAGATAAATAAGTGAAATGCCTTGGACTACAATCCGTCCCTTACCATTGAATTTCCTTACAACTACTTAGCTGAATTAATGGAATGTTATAATCATATTTTTACTTGATTGTTACTCTTAATTTATTTAATATAATTACCAATAGTTTAACCTGAATTTATATCTTTCTAAATAAGTGTAATACAAAGATTTTTTTTTTTAGGAAGTCATATATCCTAATATTACTTACTCATGATCAAACACGTTTAACTAGAGATTTCTTATAAGATCCTGTACAATAGTTTTTATATAATTGCATTTGATAGTTTAAGTAGTAGCTGAATTTGTGAAAAAACATATATCTATTTTTCGGGTGCAGTCACCCCGGTCACCGTGCATAAATAAAAATCTATGCACCATGCATAGGTTATTATGGACCATTGGATCATTTGATCAAATTCTAGACATCAATTATTATTACTCAATACTCAATACTCACCACTCAATACTCAATACTCAATACTGGATTAAAAACATGATCCAATGACTTATGTAGGCTTATGCATGGTGCATAAGTAAAATCCTTATGCATATTAGCCAAAATCCTATTTTTCTATTATTACTTAACGTCTATTATGCCCAAACTTAATAATGAATCTTGTTATTTTTGATAAATTTCAATAAAATATTTTTAAGTTTTTTACTTTTTTTATTATTTTAAAATCCATTTTTTATTAAAAATAATAAGAATGTACCTTTAAAATATTTTAAAACTTTGTATACAAATTACTCTTTAAACAAATTTAATTTTTTTATTTATATATATTAAATTATTTCAACTATCTACAAAGTCATATATAAGTAGCAAAATCACATCAGGGGTCCTTTAAATTATTTTTTTAACAGATTGGTCATTTAAGTTTTTTTTGGTAATAACTTGCTCCTTTAAATTAACAAATGTGTTTAATTAGGATCCTACTTTATGTATATTAGATGCTACTTTAAGTATCTAGAATTCTAATTTATACATTTTGATACAATTTTAAGTATTTTAGGTAATTGATTTAATCAAAAAATTTAAAAAAATAACTGTATACACATGTTTTAACTTAAAGGACTAAATTGTTAAAAAAAATTAAGAACTAATATTAAAAAAATAACTTAAAAAATCGCTAGTGTAATTATACTTATATAATTAAATAAAAGTATGTATATGGTCATAAATAAAATGGTCTAAACAAATCCCACTAATTTTAGTAAAAGAGTAGATTTTGTAAAAACTAAACAATAGAAAGTTAAATCATATTTTACTAAAAATAAACAGATATTATTTTGGACCATTATTTAAGATGCGTATTAGGGCCCATTATGAAAGTATATCTAAAATTATTTTATTTGGTTTTCTCCATAGAATCCTTAAAATCTCGTTTTTCTTTTATAATAGACGATCCTCGGACCCATCAAGGTAATACTCAACATTGAAAGAAGAATATAAGTTTAAAAATAAATAAAAAAAGAAATATTAAAAAATTAAATAAATATTTTTGGAAAAATAATTAATTAAATTATAAAATACATTCAAATTTAAAAAATTACTTTTAAACATCATTAAAGAATGATAAATATGGGTATAAGACATTAAAAATATTATATTGTAAAAATATATTTTGAAAAAAGTTGTGAGTTAAGTTATTTTATAAGTTTTTTCACTAAACTTAATAATCAATAATTTTAACATAGATAAATTTCTATCATATTATGTTATATTTTTTCAACTATTAAAAACATTAAAATGATAAGCATTTTTAATATTACACATTTAGGGCTTGTCTAATATACTTGATTTTTAGTATATTGTTAAAAGAAAAAATATATATAATACATACTACTATACATATAAGTTCCTTTTAAAAACCAACTATAAATAACAATTTTTTTTAGCAAGGTATATTGTTTTATATAATTACACAAGAAATTTATACGGTTAAAATATATAACATCATTAGTTTTAGTCAATGAACATTAAAAAATATTTTTAAAACATTCAAAGAATAGAAAACATATATTAAAATAATGGATCAATATTGTTAAACTTTTTTAATTGTAATTCATTTCTAATATTAATTACTGTTTTGTTACATTGATTCATTGAACTAATGTTTACTTTAAATTCAAATAATTTTTTATTTTATTTTAAAATTTTTACTTAAAATTAATAATATTGTTATTTTTTAAATAGCTTGTTATTTGTGAATCATAACTAATTATTTTATATAATTTCTATAAAATTTAAAAGATGTGAAATAGATGTTATACGTGATTAAAAAAATTATACTTATAATTAATTTTAAATAAAAATACAAAAAAGGAAATCAAAACTATTTAAATATAAAATAAAAGGATAAATTTCACAAATAAGATAAAAAATAAGATATTAAAACTATAATAAAACTATAATTAAACTTAATTTTTAAATTAATAAAATTTGGCTTACCACATGCAAAGGAAGCAGCTCTTATTCCACCATGCTTTCTTGGATCTGCTGTCTTGCCTTTGTAGTCAGTATATTCACCACTTCCCATATTGCTAAGCTCTGAATCCTATAAATATATTTGAAATTAAGTTAAAGAAAATAGCCAAAATTTTCACAAAATAAAAAATAAGAAATTAGGAGAAAATATAAACACCACTAGCATGCAAGACACGTTAAATACATAGGGCAAAATTTAAAATCCAAAATAAGGGAAACATACCATGTTGTGAAAGAACTAATCAAAACAAGTGACTTAATAACATTAGCATTTTAGTTTGAAGATATATAATATTGATGCCTTGTAAAAGTAAAAAAAGTAAAAACATTTTAGAAAGAAAATCACTTAAATCAGTCAAACTAATTTCTCTCTTTTATTAAAAGTATTTTGAATACAAAAAGTTGATTTGATTTGAACTTTGAGGGCTTTTTAAAGTTACTTACACAGCCTATTAAAGAAGTCTCACCTCCACATCAAAAGTTTAATCATGATCTCTTGAATTTTTTAATAGTCAATTGTTTTAATCAACTGAATCAATTTTTACCGATACCTTTATCTTTTAATATAAACTCAAAAATATTACCACTCTTTTTATTTTTTCTAAAACATAACTTAAATATAGTTTTTCACTTTTATAATTTTTATGAAAAAACTTGCATTCTCACCAACTTCGACTTGAAAAGCACACTAAAAACTTGCATTTCTCTTAAAGTGGATTTTCATGACAACGAGAAAGGTAAGTCCTTCATTAAACACTCTAAATCTACTAAACCCTCTAAATCCACTTAACCATCAAAATTTTCAATTTAGATCCTCGGCAGCAAGTAATATCATAGCCACTTGTGCAGTCAATTTTTTTTTTTTTTAAATCAAGAAATATATTAAATAGAAACCAATCAAGAACAAAGTACAAGGCATAACACCATACAAAAAAAATTACACTCCTATTGAAATTTAACTTAAGTAAAACAATGGATTATTGCTAAACTCATAGAAATTACAATTGGAATGTGTAATTTTCCCGATATATGACCATCTCCAAATTAGAGCTTTACAACTCCACACCACATCTCTTGAATTCCACGACGAGATGTTGAAAACTATATCATTCCTGTGCAACCAAATGCTCCAAATAATGGCTAACCAAACAATTCCCTCATTTCCTCTTTTGACCTTCTTTGCGCGACAAAAATTGCTCCAATACCATAAATTCTCCTTAAAATTATCAAAACAATTATAATCCAATCCTATCCATTCGGCCATCTCCTTCCAAACAATAGCGACATTGTGACAAAGCGAAAAAGAATGAAGCAATGTCTCGTCTACTTCCTCACAAAAAACACAATCTAAACTAGAAGAGGAATTAAGGATACCTCTATTCAAAAGCATGTCTTTAGTTGGGATTTTGATGAGAAAACTCCTCCATCCGAACGCTTTGACCTTTAGAGGAACTTCCTCCTTCCAAATATCTTCAAACACCGTATCATGACGATTTGCCGGACCAAAAGGAATATATCTTCTAGACAAGGCATAATAGCAAGAAGAAACAGAATATACTCCATCATCCTCATGCTTCCAATAGGCCGAATCCTGTTGATCCAGCTTTAAATCAAACAACGATAATAGATGAGCCAAGGAAGCAGCCGATCCAGGAGTAACCAGGACTGTCGGCAGCACAAAACTGTTGGTTGTAGCGGCTGAACCGTCACTGTTAGGAGCAGCAGCTGTACCGTTACTAACTGGGGCAGCAGCGAGAAAATCCGTGGCAGTAGCGATACCAAGGTCACCCCAAGTCCAACACCCATCCTTCCACCCTCCCATAGCTCCAATAGAGGCATCTTGCAAGACAGAAACAATATACAAATACGGTAAAAGATCCTTTAAAATTCCATCTTCCAACCAATGAGCATGCCAAAAAGAAATTGAATGGCCAATACCTACATGGAAAAAACAATTGTTAGCAAAAAAATCCGCCGGTATTTTGTTCTCCATCGAAGAAATATCCGCCCACCACACCGAAGATGACCAATCCTTTGATTTGTTCTTAACACACAAGGTATCCCTTAACTTCACATCCACATACCTCGCCTTCAAAATACGGTACCATAAAGTGTTAGAAGCCCCAAAAATTCTCCAATTCCACTTCAAAGGAAGAGCATTGTTGAAATCTTCCAAATTTCTAACCCCGAGGCCACCCTTCTCCACCGGTAAGCATAAATCATTCCAACTTACCCAATGCATTTTCCTTTTCTCCTCCGAACCACCCCATAAGAAATTACTTTGCATTTTATTTATCTCCGCTATAATCGTTTTGGGAGCTTTATAAAAAAGAAAGAGTGAAAATCGTCATACTACTCAAAACCGATTTTAAAAGGGTGATTCTACCCCCAAAACTAAGCCACCGACCTTTCCAAGAATTCAATCTCCTCCTAACATTATCCAAAAGATGATTCCAAGAGGAAATCCTTCTAGGATTTATTCCAACCGAAATACCGGGGAATTTGACCTCTTTATGCTTCGTCCTACAAGAAAGAAAATTAGTTGAAACACCCATAAAACGAAGATTGATGTTAATGCCAATCAATTTGCTCTTATGAAAATTAATTCCTAAACCCGACACCATTTCAAAACCCCCTCAACACCGCTTTAATGGCCCAAAGATGTTTCCAACTCCCGTCTCCAAGTAAAAGGGTATCATCCGCGAATTGTAATATATCAAGAGATTCTTCCATTCACATTAAATCCTACAAAATCTCCATTTTCCACCGCTTTCCCAACCAAGGCCCTTAAACATTCCGCCAGAATTACAAAGAGGAAAGGTGAGATAGGATCTCCTTGTCTTAATCCCTTCTCTACGCCGAATTCTTTTGTATGACTACCGTTTACTAGAACCGACATTTTACTTTAAAATACCAACGACTCCATCCACCTCAACCATAAATTCCCAAATCCCATCCTCCTCATCATATATCTAAGAAAATTCTAACTCACTTTGTCATAGGCTTTTTCAAAGTTTACTTTAAAAAGAAGACACTCTTTCCCTTCCTTGCTAGCAAAGTCAACAATTTCATTAGCTACTAGAACCCCATCTAGCATTTGCCTACCCGGAACGAAAGCACTTTTACAATTGGAAACGATCGAGGATAGGACCCTCTTGATTCGACAAGCTAAAAGTTTAGAGATAATCTTGTAAATGCTTCCCACTAGATAAATCGGATGATAATCATCAAGGCCTAACGGATTTTCGTTCTTAGGGATGAGAGTGATAAAAGAAGATGTAAAAGCCTTAGATAACACCGCCCCGGAATAAAAATCATTAAAACAAGAGACTACATCTTCTTTTAAAAAAGACCAACACTTCTTAATGAAAAGAAGAGACATACCATCCGTACCTATGCTTTTGGACCCATCACAACTCCACACCACCCCTTTTATCTCCTCTTCCGAAAAAGGAACCTCAAGCGATAAACTTTCTTCCACACTCAAAGAAGGAACCAAAACATTATCCAATAAAGGTCTATCAAAACAATCCTCCTTGAATTTTTCTTCAAAATGCCCTCTCATTGCCTCCTTTACATCCCTTACCGAACTCACCACCCCTTCCTTTGTGTTCAAAGAACTAATATGATTTCTTCTTCTCCTTTCCTTCATAACTCTATGAAAAAATTTACTATTGGAATCTCCATCATTTAACCACTTTAGCCTTAATTTTTGAATTAACATGTTCTCCTTTAGCTTTAGATTTAACCAAATTCTCCTAGAGGCTTTTATCTTGTTTAAATGAGTCTCCTCTTCCCAAATATCCCTATCATCCGAATCATTCAAATCTCTAACACCTTCCTCTACCTCCATGTCAACCTTCCCAAAGATGTTTTTATCCCACCACCTCAATCTATCTTTAATAATGCGAAATTTATCTTTCAAAACAAAATCTCGTCTTCCCTGCACTTCCAAACCTTTCCATTCCTCCTCCACAAAAGAAAAGAAGCTCTTGTCGGAAAACCATTCATTATTGAATTTAAAAGGTTTAGGACCCCAATCTTCTTTATCGACCAATAACCAAATCGGACAATGATCGGAAACATCCCTATTACCTATCGATTGACCTACAATTCCCCACGATTGAAAGATATTAACGGAAACAAGAAATCTATTAATCCTACTCTTAGCTTTTCCATCCCCACTAAACCAACTAAACTTCTTTCCTTTACAAGAAACGTCCACTAGACCAAAATCATCAATGAATTCCGAGAATTCCCTCCATTCTACGTTACCACTTCTCAAAGATTGACCCACTCCTTCTCTCCGATTCTTCACCGCATTGAAATCTCCTCCAAAAATCCACTCCCCGTCATGATATTTATTTTTCAGATCAACCAACCGAGACCACAATTGGCGTTTTAAAGGCAAAGAACAAGGAGAATATACATTAACAATGTAAAAGATACCTCCTTTCCAAGCCACTTTCGATCCAAGATAACCTAGGCCGCTGAAGCTAGTCGGAACAGTAACCGAATGAGCTCTCCAAATAGATAATAAACCACCCGCAGAGCCGACTGAAGCAGAGAAAGAGTATTCCATGTCGTCGCATTCCCAGAAACTCCTTGCAACAAAATATGAGACCTCCATCAATTTGGTTTCTAGAATAAGAAAAAAATATGCCCTTCCTTTGTTGATTATATTCCTGATCCTCTTCCTTTTAACAAGGCTGCCACCTCCCCTAATGTTAAAGCTTCCAACAAACATTTAAAACAGGTTAATTTCGCCTTATTTCCTTCCGATTTTTTTTCTTACACTAACTGCTTTCCTGCCATATTCTTATTAACTTCCCTCGTAGGACAACCTGACACCACTCCAATCTTAGTCAAAGCATCACACATTTTAACATCACACGCAGCTCCAAAATTGGATAGGGTTCTGGTGTTACACCTAACTATATCAGAATTATCAGGATGGAAACCTTCAGATTGAACATTAGAGCCCAAAATGTTATCTGAAGGATAGGCAGCCGATAGTTAAGATGAAGAACGAATTTTCTTTGGTAAATACTTGGATTGGTCTTCTAACTCTGCAGGCCGGCCCACCTTTAATAGAATAAGGTTCTTTTTTTTAATTTCGTATTGGGCCTAAGTGGTACTTTAAATTTGGGCCCACCCACTTCAGCATAGTGTTTAAAGTATAAAGACTTCTTTCTCCTACCCTTGGTTATAACTTCCTCCTCTTCATGTGGGATATGCAAAGAGGGATTAATAAAAGGATTTGAACTTTCAGGAACTTGTTAAACTGAGTCAGCACCGCATAAAGGGAGAAGATATGAAAAGGTGTGTTCAGAAGATAATTCCAAGATCTGATGGTTATTATCCTGAGCCTTCTTTTTATTCTCCAAAATTGTCTATAACGCTTTATCAAATGTCTCATCCGCCTCCCTAAGGTCTGACTCTATCCCCAAAAAGTTGTCAGAACTTTCTGTAATTTCTGAAAATTCGCCTTTGTACCTTTGCTTAACGTTTGCGATCCCCTCTTTCTGCTTGTGGATTTCCTCCTCAAAACTTCTAGTAACATCCACTGCTTCATTGTCCGAAGGGCCAACCGCTGAACCTAGATCAACATCTCCGTCTTCCTGGTTATTAGAATTAGCAGAATCCTCATAACTTGAGGAAGAGATTGAATTCAAATCCTTCTCAGAAGGCTTATGTGCGACTATCCTAACGGCCCGTAGGAATCTTCTCGGAGATTCAAAGAGAATGGTGCCCCATCAATTGATACCTTCAGTACATCAGGGAGAATGAAAATGGAAGAAACCCTAACTATAAACCTTGCTATATCCATGTTGCTTCCCGACATGGTGTTCTCGTCCACACAAATATAAGCACCGATTTGGTTGGCTAGAGACTCGAAGAAATCTGTGCTCCAAGCGTGATAAGGAACACCATAGACTCTTACCCATACCACCCTCTCCGAATCGACATCATTTCATGCCATGGTCTTAAATATTTGAACCCCTGTTGCCACCACCATTTACCCTCCTCAATCAGCTCTTGAATAATCCCTTCCTCCATCTCCTCAAGCAAGCAAATATTCGCCCCCAATGGATGGACTTTGATTGAGAAAAAACCTTTGATTTCTAAATGAGTTTGGATATTATACGATTCTCCTGGAAACAACACCTCCCCAATAAATGTCTTCTTCCATCTGTCCCTTAGCTCCGATCCAGAGGAAAAGCTAAAGGAGTAAGCCTCAACCTGGGATTCTTTCTTCTTGACTCCCTCCTGAACGACCTCAACAAACGAGATGGAACTCTCCACCGATCTATTAGTTAAAGTCGGAGCCACCGCCTTACGCCCCCTTCGCGTCTCTGCACCTCAGTTGTTCTCCATTGCCTTCCACTTCTCTGAAATCTAGGTTGGTTAGCATAAATCTTTTTCCCATCTATCATAATGTTATCCATCCTCACTGCCATCATTCTCTCATCCAACACCTCCTTAAACCTTGCGAAACCGAAGCGCTTCCCGAATTTGTTTCGCCTAGGAGGTATCAGCACCTCCACAACCTCTCCCACACAACCAAACAATTTGAATAAATCCACCACCTTGCATCTGTCAGGGAATGTAGAAAAATAGAAAGAAGAAATCTTTTCTCCAAAGCCCGCCTGCCTCCTTCCGAATGGAAAACAATCCCATTTTGGTGCTGCATTCCTAAAACCTTTCTTGTATACACGTTGCCACTCCGTGGAAACCAAGAAAAGAAGAACCAAGAAGAACCAAAAAGAACCTAGAGAGAAGGGAGAGGGACCGCTACTTTCTCTCTCATCTGATGATTATGTGCAGTTTGTTTATAATTGATGTTATGCAGCCAATTAATGGCCATTAGATTTATCAAGTAAATTATTTCAATAAATATACTAATTGTTTCAATAATTAATAAAAATATTAATCAAAAAGAAAATTAATTATTATGAAATCAAATATTCTATGTCTCAATAATTAATTAACTAGTTATTGATATTCAATTTTATATTTTTATTTAAATATATTTTTTATCCTTTTAAATACGTCTAATTTTATTTTTAATTCATAAATAAAATCAATCAGTTTTTAATTACCGTCTATATACTTTTTTGTTTTTAACTCATTTAAAAAATTCTTTTAAATTTTTGTTCATATAAATTTTTCAATACTAATTTTAGTTCCTTTTTTTTTAGAAATGATATACTTTATTCCATTAACCAAAAACAAAAAAGTACAAAGGGGATCTAATCGATCCAGCCATAAAAAACAAACAGATTAATTAGGAAGCATAAGGCTAGCAATGTAGTTTCTAAGCATACTCTTCATCTAACACCTGTAGGTAACACAATCATAATTTTTTGAGAAATGATATCACTAGCTATAGGAGGACCAAAACAGAGACGGTTTCTAAAAAACCACGATTCATAGACCGTCTCTGTAAACGCACAATTAAGCACTTTAGCTTTACTCCCTTTTCCCTTACTAGCATGAAGAACCCATCAAATTTCCTCATCCCAAATCTTCGAGGTACGGACCCAATGCATCCAGTCAAGAACACGAGCCCAAATATCAGATAACACTTTGCATGAGAAGAAGAGGTGGTTCAGCGTTTCAGTCTCATTGCAACAACTACAAATGCTAGTGTCAAGGAAACTAAACCTGTTCAACCTTTTCTTAGTGGGCAATTTGTTGTGACATGTTGTCCACAACATGAACTTTGTACGACGCCAAGCATTTTTATTGATGAATAATTTCTTCCACTAAACATCCGAATGATCTATGGTCAGCTCAAGATAAAGTTGTTAGAACAAGATTTGTTCTGATCAATATTCTTGTTTTGATGATAACATTATATATGAATTTTGTATAAGACAATGTGGTACTCTAATCCTATGCATTTTCCATTTCAAGAAATATATAAGGAGTATGCACAATTCAGCGCTAAGAAGCACTTACTTAAAAGGTTCACGATTGCAACATTAGAACATGCTCTCGCAAGACATCAGAAGATGGTCAAGCAGAATCAAAACATGGTCTAATGAAGCATCAGAAGAACATGACTTCAGAAGCAGAAGCACTGAAGCTCTTATGGTATCACGCTCAAGCTCTTCAAAGTCAGAAGAACAGAAGATGCTCTGTACCAAGCTGAGACTCTGATTATTCAAACATTGTATTCACAAACATCAGAGTCAGAAGCAAGTACTATATGACAGGCTAGTAAGTAGGGATGTCAATTGCATCTGTTAATGGGGATCCCTGCGGGGAATATCTGTGCGGAGATCCGAAGTTGGGGATTTTTTTCCCCATGGGGATGGGGATGGAGGGAAAAGTTCCCCCGATAACACTTTGGGGCGGGGATTGGGAAAGTATCCTCCGCCCCGTGGATTCCCCGACTCTGAAGATATATGTTAATTTATATATTTTATATATTATATAATTATATAATTTTACAATGTATTAGAAAATGAAGAGTCATTAGAAGTTATAGATTTGTCACACATAATCAACCACTTGCGCTGGACGACATCAGTATTGTGGTAGTAAATTAGTGGAAGCACGGTAGCAAGAAGTTATGTTACTATTTATTTATTTACATAAAAAATATTAGCAACATTAAGTTCTTTTGCTTTTTTTATTTATTATTGATGCAATATGTATTTTGATTTTTTTTATAAAATAAAGATGCAAATATATGCATTTTAAAAAATACAGAAAAAAAAACAAAATACTAGAGTCATAGTTTTGATCAAAAAGTGTAGAAATTTTCTTAAGATTCGATCTCCGTGGATATCCGTGGGGATCTGTGGGGATGGGGATGGAGGGAAATATTCCCCCGTGGCGGGGATTGGGGATGGGGATGGGGACTAAATTTGGGGGCGGGGCGGGGAGTGGAGAAGCATCCTCCGAACAATATCTGCCCCGTTGACATCCCTACTAGTAAGACTGAAAAAAGGAACGTTGAAGCTACAAAAGACAAAGTCAGTAAAAGCAGGAAAAGCAAGGCTCGAGGTAATTGAAAAAAGTGTGAAACATTAAATGCAAAGCTGTACTATTCACGCAAAGCATTAAATGCAACCCAACGGTCATCTTCTCAAACGCCTATAAATATAAAGTTCTGATCAGAAGCTATAAACGAACTTTTGCTATCATAATGAAACGCTGCTAAATTCAAATCATACGACCTTCATCTTCAACCTCACATACTTTGTAATACTTAGTGAGTGTTAAACATAGAACTCAAGAGAAATATCACAGTTGTTATTATAGCTTTCTAAGAAGCAATTCAAACTCTTGTAACATTTATTTTACATTGATTGTAAAAGGTTCCTATAGTGATCAGTGAGATCAGTAGACTCTAGAAGACTTAGAAGTTTCTAAGTGTTGATTTCCTAGAGTGATCAAGGTGTGATCAGTATACTCTAGAAGACTTAGAGTGTTTTTAAGTGGATAACCATTGTAATCAAGTTTGATTAGTGGATTAAATCCTCAGTTGAGGTAAATCACTCTAAGGGGGGTGGACTGGAGTAGTTTCGTTCACAACGAACCAGGATAAAAATATTGTGTTCATTGTTTTTATCTTAAGAGTTTTTAAAGTCACACTTATTAAAACCCCCCTTTCTAAGTGTTTTTCTATCCTTCAATTGGCATCAGAGCGCCGGTTCTAGGTGCAAGCACTTAACCGTGTTAGAAAAAGATTCAGGGAGAAAAACACAAAGTCAATATGGTTGATATTGTTACATCTACTTCTACATCTACTTCAAATGATCAACACAACCATGGAAATGGTTATTCTAGACCACCAGTATTTGATGGTGAAAACTTTGAATACTGGAAAGACAGATTGGAAAGTTATTTTCTAGGTCTAGATGGTGATTTATGGGACTTACTTGTGGATGGTTACAAACATCCGGTAAATTCTAGTGGAGCAAAGTTGTCAAGACAAGATATGAGTGATGATTAAAAGAAACAATTCAAAAATCATCACAAGTCAAGGACTATTCTGCTGAATGCTATTTCTCATACTGAATATGAGAAGATATCAAATAGAGAAACTGCCCATGACATCTTTGAATCCTTGAAGATGACTCATGAAGGCAATGCCCAAGTCAAGGAGACAAAAGCTCTTGCCTTGATCCAGAAGTACGAAGCCTTCAAGATGGAGGATGATGAAAACATTGAAACAATGTTCTCAAGATTTCAAACTCTAACTGCTGGATTAAGAGTTCTTGACAAGGGATATACAAAGGCTGATCATGTGAAGAAGATCATCAGAAGCTTGCCCAGAAGATGGGGCACAATGGTGACTGCATTCAAGATAGCAAAGAATCTGAATGAAGTCTCTTTGGAAGAGCTGATCAGCGCCTTGAGGAGTCACGAAATAGAGCTGGATGCTAATGAACCTCAAAAGAAAGGTAAGTCTATTTCTTTAAAATCTTTGAATAAAAAATGCACTAACGCTTTTCAGGCGGAAGAAGAAGATCCTGAAGAGTCAGAATCAGAAGAAGATGAAGACGAACTGTCCATGATCTCCAGAAGGGTAAACCAACTCTGGAAGAGTAAACAAAGTAAGTTCAAGAACTTCAGAAGTTCTAAAAAGCCTGAAAGAGGAGAATCTTTTGGAATCAAAAGATCTGACAAAAAGAAGGTCACATGCTTTGAGTGCAAGGAGCCAGGACATTACAAAAGTGAGTGTCCAAAGCTTCAGAGGGAAAAGCCCAAGAAGAAGTTCCAGAAGAAAAAAGGTCTTATGGCAACTTGGGATGATTGAGATTCATGAGAATCAAAATCAGACTCTGAAGACGAGCAAGCCAACATAGTGCTGATGGCTACTGTGGATGCTGAATCAGAATCTACATCAGAATCAGACTCTGACTCTGAAGAGATATCCATGGCAGCAAAGAAGAAAAAGCAAAACATGTCATGGTACCTGGACTCTGGGTGCTCGCGACACATGACGGGAAAAAGGTCTATGTTCCAAGACCTGGTGCTTAAGTCCGCTGGAGAAGTAAATTTTGGAGGAGATCAGAAGGGCAAGATAGTTGGCTCTGGAACCATAAGTATTGGTAACTCTCCTTCCATAACTAATGTTCTTCTTGTAGATGGATTAGCTCATAACTTATTGTCCATAAGTCAATTAAATGACAATGGTTATGACATAATCTTTAATCAAAAGTCTTGTAAAGCTGTAAGTCAGAAGGATGGCTCAATCTTATTTACAGACAAGAGAAAGAACAACATTTACAAGATTGATCTTCAGGATCTTAAGAATCAAAAGGAAACTTGTCTTATGTCTGTTAGCGAAGAGCAATGGGTCTGACACAGAAGATTAGGCCATGCTAGTTTGAGAAAGATTTCTCAGATTAACAAACTAAATCTGGTCATAGGACTCCCTAATCTGAAATATAAATCAGATGCTCTTTGCGAAGCATGTTAGAAAGGGAAGTTTTCCAAACCTGCATTCAAATCTAAGAATGTTGTCTCTTCCTCTAGGCCACTAGAACTTCTGCACATTGATCTGTTTGGACCAGTCAAAACAGCATTTGTTAGAGGGAAGAAATATGGATTAGTCATCGTATATGATTATAGCCGATGGACATGGGTAAAGTTCGTGAAACACAAGGATGAGTCTCATTTTGTGTTCTTTGACTTCTGCACTCAGATTCAATCTGAGAAAGAGTGTAAAATCATAAAGGTCAGAAGTGATCATGGTGGCAAATTTGAGGACAGATTATTTGAGATTTATTTCAAAGAAAATGGTATTGCCCATGATTTCTCTTGCCCTAGAACTCCACACCAAATAGAGTTGTAGAGCGAAAGAATAAGACTCTACAAGAAATTGCCAGAACCATGATTAACGAAACCAATATGGGTAAGCATTTTTTGGCAGAAGCAATAAATACTGCGTGTTATATTGATAATAGAATCTCTATAAGACCTATTCTTAATAAGACTCCTTATGAATTGTGGAAGAACAAAAATCCCAACATTTCTTATTTCCATCCACTTGGATGTATTTGTTATATTCTAAACACTAAAGATCATCTGAGTAAGTTTGATTCTAAGGCACAAAAGTGTTTCCTTCTTGGATATTCTGAACGCTCTAAAGGCTACAGAGTATACAATACTGAAACATTGATTGTTGAAGAATCAATCAATATCAGATTTGATGATAAGCTTGGTCTTGAAAAGCCAAAGTAGTTTGAGAATTTTGCAGATATTGAAATATTTAACTCAGAAGCTGAAGAACCCAGAAGCAAGGAGTCAGAAGATCAAGTTGCTGCTTCATTGGAGAATCTCAGAATTTCTGAAGAGCCAACTATCAGAAGATCTTTTAGAATCAACTCTGCTCACCCAGAAGATGTTATCATTAGGAAGAGAGAAGATCTTATTAGAACGAGATCATTCCTCAAGAACACTGCAGAATGTCAATTTGGTCTAGTATCTCTTATTGAGCCAACTTCTGTTGATCAAGCTCTGGAGGATCCTGAATGGATAATATCCATGCAAGAAGAACTTAATCAGTTTACAAGGAATAACGTTTGAGATCTTATTCCTAGACTAAAAGGATTCAACATCATTGGAACCAAATGGGTCTTCAGAAACAAGCTAAGCGAAAAAGGAGAAGTTGTAAGAAACAAAGCATACTGGTTGCTCAGGGCTATAGTCAGCAAGAAGGCATAAACTATACTGTCATACCCCAAAATTTGCCCTCCACATTTCATCCTTAATAAGTCAAGGTTCAAGGGACTATTCAAAGCAGCATTCTCCTATAAATTGGAATAGAGGTGTGGATAACAGGTATTTTGGGACCCAAGCGCTTGGGCACAATTAACACAAGGGTTTTATCATTTTTGGGGGTATTTCAGGGTTTTTACTGACATTTTGATTTTTATTTATTTTAACATGACTAACTATCTGTATTTAACATTGTTAATTGTTGTTAATATTAGGATTTTTTAATTAGCTTTTATTAATATTATTATTATTTTTTATTAGGTTTTTATTTTTAGGTTTTATTAACTTTATTAGTAGTATTATTGTTATTGTAATTATTCATTAACTTAGTTGGGCAATAGGCCCATTAGATACAGAAATACCCTAAACTGACCGATATAAAAGAAAAGATTTTCCGAAGCCGCCGGGGAGGAAAAAAGAGTGGCCGCAGAAGAAACATGTTAAAAAGCTCGTAGACACCGTGAACAAAAAGGAAGGGAGGAGCGGCAGAAAATCGAAGGGAAACACTTGCAATATCTTTTACACAGAAGAAACAGAAAGTGATTCAAAGCATCCCCTCGACCGATTCCGACGAGTACCCACAACACTCACAGATCTCCGCTGTATCGCCTCACACGAAGCACCGCTTCAGCCATAGCTTTTGATGCCACTGTAAGTATCTTCATTCTTCTTCTTAGTTTACTGCTAATTGCTGTATTCTTCGGTATGAAAGATAGGGGAGATTTACGATCTATAAACTGGGAAGAATCGCTTTTGTTGTGTGTATTATATATAGGAGGAAAGCTTACATTTTTGTGTGAGAAAGAATGAGAGGTTTTCTTTGAGTTTACATTAATAAAAACAGTGGTCTGTTTTCTCTGTCTATTTTCCAACACGAAGCAGAGAGAAGGAATTTTATTAATTTAGGTAAGAAGGTTACTAATTTTTGTATATATCACCCGATTATATCAGTACAAAAAAATGATCATGGCCACTGTGTCCCCACGTTTGATTTTTACATTTGTTTCATTTCTTTTTAGCTTTTTTATTTAATATCACTATAATGAGATATATTTCACATGAATAGATGTGTAGTTCATTTGCTGTACATGGAAAGAAATAACATCTTTTCTTGGTATATTTGTTTTAATTTGCTTTTCTTTATTTTACTTTATCATTAGAATGAGATATGATTAAAAAAGGATGTGAACCCATGTTACATTAGTTTTTGTTATCTACTGATATACCCTTCTTTCGTTTTTATTATTTTTAATTTACTACTCTATTTGTATTTCTCTTTTGAGCTATGTATGGTTAGTTCAAATTTAGGCCTAAGTGTTTGTATTTTATATTACATTATTAGTCTTAGATTTAGTCTTGACCTTTAAAATTAGATGTATGAAAATATATAAAAACAAAAACAATCAAATATAAATAACATTTATTTTGCTAAACGGTTTTAACCAAAGCTATTGGTTACGATGATTAGCATTTTCCCTTTATTAAAATTCGTTATTATTTATAATCGAATCTATCGATTATGAGGGATAACGATAATTAAAATACGCACATTTGCTATTCGCGATAATTGAATCTATCGATTATAGTGGTTAGCAATCCTCCCTTTAATCCGTTAGCCATGGTAATCAAACCTATTGATTATCGCGACTAATGGTAACCAATTAAAATCAGGGTTGTACGCCCAAATCCTAAAACACTCAAAATACACTAAACCACGATACTACGGTGTCTCAACACTGCGATGTTCACAACTACGATAAGGTAACTCAAAATACCTTCGAACATTCGCATTTCAAAACAACTTCAAAACAAATTCAAATACATTCAATTCAACTCTAAGGCGTACAACCCTGTCCCCGAACTACGTAGACTCTGATCCTCCATAAGGAGGTACGTAGGCACTTGGCAACAAGGCGAGTCCCCTTCCTCCAAATCTTAATCATGTCTTTAACCCTATTAACTGTTTGTCAACTTTCTTTATAAACCTTGCCATAAACCTTTATCTTTGAGATGTTAGCCTTTAGGAAAGGGTTGAGGGTGCCTAACACCTTCCCTCGACCTGAATATAGTATCTTACCCTGATCTCTATACTGCGTAGGGTTTCCTATTCGCCCTTCAGAATAGGTGGCGACTCTAAATATTAATTTTTAGGGCAGGTTGCTACAGCTGGCGACTCTGCTGGGGACACTTAAATGGTGAATGCTATGCTCCTATAGGCTTTGGCAGGGTTTAGGTTTTTGGCAAACTTTTTTAGGGTTTGGCTAATTTGCCAAAAATTAGGGTTTATTTATATTTAAATATTTAAAGTTTTTACTTTATTTATTTATTTATAATTTCATCTTTTACATCGATTGAATAAATACCTGTTTATAAAAAAAATCTGTTTATTTAAATATTTGCTGCGTATTGTATTTTTTAAATTGCAAGCGGCCGGATTCAAGGTTAGTTTCAAATATTTAAATTTTATTTACTTATTTATTTTCCTTTTCAATTTCATTACTGCAATTTAATTAAATATTTATTTAAGTGAATATTTATTTCTATTATATTTGCTGGTGTTTTTTTATGTTGTGTTAAACCCTAAGTGTGGGAGTTAACTTTGAGATCAATAGGGGAGTATGAATCGCCTACGAGTCTCATTGATAACTCCACTCGGAGTGGGTTGAGTATTCGGAAAGGTCCAAAACGAGGCTTGACTTTGTTGAGGGCTGGACTGGATACTTGGCTGATCTCTCCGAGAACCTACCCCAAAAATTCGAACCTCATGGATAAAATGAGTTGTTCTAAAATCCGAAGAGACAAAAGTCTCGGAGGCTACGAACGACCCCATGAGACCTTCTAGAACACCCCATAAAAAGGTTGGCTCCCTAGAGCCCCCCTACGTCGAACCTATGAACTTAGGACTTTTGTGCTTTTGTGCTCATTATATGTTTGCAATTTATATACTTCGAATGTCTATACGTTTCAATTTTGCAGGTATCCCCACGTGGTCCCTAGCCTGTAGGGACTCTAATTTCTAAAAGACCGTGTCTTTCCCACGGAAGACATCACCATCTATGCATCCCCTAGCCTGTGGGGATTTTATTTTTATATCCTTGTATTCTTGCAACTACGCGTCCTTCCCACGAAGGACATTTCCATTAACGCACGTCAATTGGCCTCTCGATGGCCATGCGATCTAGTGACTGTCTCGAACGGTCACCCCGTGCTTGCTACTACGTACTCCTTAGCATACAGGGATTTTCTGTTACATCCACGTGTTTCCACAATGACGCGTCCTTCCCCGAAGGACAACTTCACTAGCATGCGTTCGATTGGCCTCTCGATGGCTATGAAATCTAGTGACATGTCCTGAACGGTCACTCCATGCTTATTCCCGCGCACCCTCTAACTTGTAGAGTTTGGGATCTCCATTTACACATCACATCCCTAGCCTGTAGGGATTTCTCTTCGTCCATATCGTCCTTAGATAGGTTGTGTTCCGCATAGAGAACCTTCCCACGAGGGATAAATTCATTGGTACATGTTGATTGGCCTCTCGACGGCCATGAGATTTAGTGACTATCTTGAACGGTCACTAGCCGCTATCTTCTGCATACTCTCGATTCCAAGGGATTTCCTTTAGCGTGTCATAACATTTATCCTGCAAAGATTCCAAGAGGGTCTATAATGTCGCCTCTAAGGCCATCCCCAGGATCATATGTTACACATCTGCATACACGGAGTTACAATACAAGGAGTCTCTCGCTTACGCGTGCATTTGCATTTTCATGCATTCATACATTCACATTTGCATTTCTATCTTCGCCCGCATCCATACCAACCATGCTAGCCGGTTTCCCGAAACTCCCAAAAAAAAATCAAAGGATTGTAGACTACGGATCAAGGAGAATAAAAGATCTTAGTCTTGCTAAAGAAAAAAAAGATGCCTTTCGCCATGCCAGCCGCATGTCCATGCCTTGTCATAACAGGATTATGAATACAATGAAGGTTGTCATCGAGCAAGGATTAGTTCAACAAAGAGTTCCCTCATAGATACACTCAAGATGTATCTAGTTATAAAGGGGTTCATCTTAGAACATATCAAACTTTCGAGGACGCTCTACGATAACCTGGGGGCAAGGATTAGTCCAACTGGGGCAATATCCTGAACAAAGAGGCATAACTACGATGGAGGGAATTCGACATATGTCAGCCCCACACCAAGAAAAAAGGGTCATAGGTGATACTATCCTTAGGAAAAGCAAAAGAGGTTCAGTCAAAGGAAACTCATGAAGTTCCAATACGACGAAAACCCACCGCTAACGATTTATTCCCGCCAGGTTGACATGTCCAAAGAAAATTCGAGGTTGCCCTCACTTCTACAAGTTTAAGAATCTAAGGAGTGAAACAAGGTCAGTGGATCTACAAAGGAGATTATCCCTAGGATCAATAGGTGTTTACCGTGCTCACAATTTCAACCCTTACGACCGCCAAGTGTTACTCAAGATAAAAGTTGTACCTTCGGATTAGTATTTCTAATGGGACAACCATGCAGGTTTTGGAGTCAATTCATTCACTCACTACCATGACTTTCCAGTCACACATTTCTATTTTTAGGGTTATTAACAAACTTGAGGGAGAATGACGAATACAAATGACTAAGTCCAGCTGAACGTATGCTTTCAAGGTAAGACCAAGCCGAGGATGTACAGGCATTGTTTCCATTCCCAAACAGTGGAGATATAAGGATGTTAATCCCTCGTTACCCCCTCGAGCCAGGAGTTGGAGTTTGTTTCTACTTTTCAAAAGAACCTTGATTTTAACCAGGGGCAGGGTAGATGTCAACTAATTCAATGATGTATTTTGGTTGCCAAGAGAATCAGTCAATCCAAGCATAAGGTTCAAGCATATCTTCTTCCTCGCATTCATCCAAGATTGAGGAAGCAATGGAGGTAACATTTACAACACCTTCTTCCTCATTACATCATTCAAGATCGAGGAAGTATCAAAGGCGAAGCTTACAAATCAAAATCAACATAGCAGTCACAACATGCAATATCCAAGAATCAATCTCAAAAGGAGCTTTCAAGAATAAAAAACGCCCGCTAAGTCAAAATGAAAATTCCGTAAAAGGAAACAAAAAGACTTAGGCAAAATTGGGGCATCCCGATGGGTTAAATTCAAAAGAATTAGCCCATGCAAAAATAAGGGATAAAAACAAAGGCGAAATACAAAGGATAATCTTGTGACTGCTAAACCATCAAAGCTTCACATCAATGCTTGGATCTTTACAACGTATGTCATCAAAGTTTGGATCTCTACTAAGGCTTCTGCTCAACATCGAGACTGAAACGATTCTCTTGCAAACAAAGCACATCCATTGGATTAGGCGACCTTTTAGGATCTGGAGAACATCAAGGGGAAAGGGGTGGGATAAATAAAATTTTGAGCCTTATATCCATTGTTTCTTAAAACATGAACCAGGCCAAGTTACAACATTTAAAAGTCCTAATTGAGGCAAGGTTAACTACGAAAGCATATTAAGCAGGAATTTGTTATACTGACTCCTATGTTTGTTAAAACTACTTCTAATAACGATGCTTCTTCAAGCATTCTTTTCGAAACCATCCAGTCCTAATTCATAACGGACTTCGATTTCAAAACTTGCATACGCATTCCATTGGAGCTACTTCTCAAAAAGTACAACACCATCTACGAGTATACACTTAGCATCGAGGAAATCTCGAAATGGGTTAATCAAAGGTGATCATTTCTAATAAAGACCCTGGAGTCGGGGGAACCACATCTAGGGGGTTCTCCTAAACAGGGGCAAAAATTTCAAGGAGCACAGGGGCATACAATCGAACATCCTATTAACTAGGGGCAGTCTTCCTAAGGTTCAATCGACTTGGGGCACATCTCAAAGCAATCTCAAACAGGGGCATGTCAGACATGGGAAGAATTCAAATTCAAAGGATAGAACACTATGGATAACCTTCCATGACCTGGAGATCAGGGGCACACCCTTCAATCTAAACATCGAAGCATATGACAAGGCTATTCCCTGGGGCACTTCCTTCATAAGCATCTTTCTCCATGAAAATACTGGGGCAATGGATATCAAATCCGCAAGACACACAACAAAAGGAAAACGGCGTTCTCGCACTTTACAATATCGAACAAATCTTTCTCCTAACTACGATCTTCCGAGCTCAAACAAAACAGGTATTGGGAAATCGCGCTAGCATCACACCCCATCCTAGCAAACAGACCTGCAACTCCAGCGAACTATATACGCTTTGGTTATTAATAACCTACCATTGGAGCATCACACAAATACATACAAATCACGCATTACATACATTGGTTGATACATTACACCGTAACTCTTTATGTGGTCTTCTTTAGGACGAATCTCACGATCCTTTCTAGGAGTTTCCTCAAGCTGTCTTATGCAAGACAAATTATCACCATTTCCAAGAACCTCTTTAGGTAGTCTTTTTTCAAGACATTTCTTTTCTAAGTTCCTTTTCAGGCAGTCTTCTTCAGGACATTACCTTTCTAAGCACCTGTTTAGGTAGTCTTCTTCAAGACATTATCCTTTTTCTAAGCACCTTTTCAGGTAGTCTTCTTCAAGACATTGTCTTTTTTCTAATCACCTTTTAAAGTAGTATTCTTTAAGACATTCTACAAACCTTTTTAGGTAGTCTTCTTTAAGACATTCCATTTTCTACAAACCTTTTTAGGTAGTCTTCTTTAAGACATTCCTTTTTCTAAGTACCTTTTGAGGTAGTCTTCTGCAAGACATTCTTATTCTAAGCACCTTTTCAGGTAGTTTCCTTCGAGACATTCTTGTCCTAAGTACCTTTTCAGGTAGTCTCTTTCAAAAAAAACAATTCATCATCCCTCTCAGAAACCTCTTCAGGTAGTCTTCTTTAAGACATCTTTTAACCTTTTCAGGTAGTCGTTTTTAAAGACATTCTTCATCCCTTGCTAAGAACCTTTTCAGGTGATCTTCTTTAAGACAAATTTCTATCTACTCTAAGAACCTTTCCAGGCAGTCTTCTTCAAGACAAATTTCTATCCATTCTAGGGACCCCTTCGGGTAGTCTTCTTCAAGACAAATTTTCATATCCATTCAAAAGACCTTTTCAGGTAGTCTTATAGAAGACATTACTTCGTTTCATTCGTCCACGTATACATGAGCATAAGCATTATCCACCCACTTTCCGGTAACCTTACCGATGCCAGTAACCTTACTGAGGTATTATTTCCAATCACCTGATTGATGCTTCCGGTAACCTTACCGATGCCAGTAACCTTACTGAGGTAATATTTCCAATCACCTGATTGATGCTTCCGGTAACCTTACCGATGCCAGTAACCTTACTGAGGTATTATTTCCAATCACCTGATTGATGCTTCCGGTAACCTTACCGATGCCAGTAACCTTACTGAGATATTATTTCCAATCACCTGATTGATGCTCCCGGTAACCTTACCGATGATAGCAACCTTGTTGTTCATTCACCCATAAACATGCATACATACGCATGAGCATTAGCATATCAAATTTTTATTGGCCATCCAAATCATTTTCAAAGTCAGTTCCCGTCTGACTGTTACATCAAAATCCAGTTCCCGTCTGGTAGTCAGTTCCCGTCTGACTGTTGCATCAAAATCCAGTTCCCGTCTGGTAGTTAGTTCCCGTCTGACTGTTACGTCAAAATCCAGTTCCCGTCTGGTAGTCAGTTCCCGTCTGACTATTACATCAAAATCCGGTTCCCGTCTGGTAGTCAGTTCCCGTCTGACTGTGACAACAGCCCAGTCTCCGACCCTCGAGTCGTGAGTCTAAAAACAGGTGAATCTCTTTCATGCAGGTACACTTGTCAGAATCATGGCAGGCAATTCCTTTGGTGCAGGTGAGCTCGTCCGAACTAGGGCAAGTGATCTAAATGATGCAGGAAATTTGTCCGAACCAGGGCAAATGATCCAAATGGTGCAGGTGAATTGTCCAAACTAGGACAAATGATCCAAATGGTGCAGGTGAGCTTGTCAGAGCTATGACAAGTAATCCTATTGGTGCAGGTGAACTTGCTAGAACTATAGCAAGCAATCCTATTGGGGTCCAAACTGCGATTAGCTTACCAGCACTATGGTAAGTAAGGGGTTCACAAAATGCGAGTAGCTTACCAGCACTATGGTAAGTGAGAAGTTCACAAACTGCGAGTAGCTTACCAGCACTATGGTAAGTGAGGGGTTCACAAACTACGAAGACTTACTAGAACTATAGTAAGTGAGGGGTTCACAAACTACGAAGACTTACTAGAACTATAGTAAGTAGGGGTTCACAAACTGCGGGGGCTTGCTGACCATAGCAAGCCGATTACACAACCAACAAAAGGTCCTCGCTATTCCTTTTCAGGAGCCTTTTCAGGCAGTATTCTTTGAAGCATATTCCATCCTTTCTAGGAGCTTTTCCAGGCATACAAGATTTTTCAAACGATTCCTCAACTGGGTTTATCGCGTTAGTCCCTCGGCAGTGATATTCTCCAAAACTTCAATAACAATCAAAGGTGTCTTCTTTCTTTTCAGAATTACTAACACACTTCGATTTACATAAACTAACAATCATGCATCATTTCAACTTACATACTTCATTCATACATATTGCATATACATACACCGCTCTCATTTATTTTGAGAAGCTCACTGCATCATGCATCGCATGCATCATAAGCATTGCATAAAGTCAAAACTGCCTTTTCAGGCCACGCTACGATCTGAATGCGTAGCTCCTACAAAAAAAGAGAGGAAAAAAGAAGAGAGCATTTGCTCCACAAAAAAAGAGAGAAGGAAGAAGGAGGAACATTTTCTCTGGGTGGCATCTGTAAGCCCATCTCCCTCAGAAGTCCTTCTCGACAAATGCAAATTTTAGGGCATTTCAGTGTCCAATCATCTTCTACCTTTAGATCACGATAGGCAGACGTGCCTATCTGATTCTTCAGGTTTAAGAAGATTGAACAGGGGCAGCTGTCATACCCCAAAATTTGCCCTCCACATTTCATCCTTAATAAGTCAAGGTTCAAGGGACTATTCAAAGCAGCATTCTCCTATAAATTGGAATAGAGGTGTGGATAACAGGTATTTTGGGACCCAGGCGCTTGGGCACAATTAACACAAGGGTTTTATCATTTTTGGGGGTATTTCAGGGTTTTTACTGACATTTTGATTTTTATTTATTTTAACATGACTAACTATCTGTATTTAACATTGTTAATTGTTGTTAATATTAGGATTTTTTAATTGGTTACTTCTAGAATGAGGCATCAATTAAGACCCTCACCCATGTACCACTTATATTCACCGTTAGATTAAATAAATCTATCTAGTTATATATTTCATTGTAGCAGGTGATTCTTGTCTTGTCTCTCCCACAAGCACCCACGCCTTCCTTTCTCTCTCACTTACTAGTGTTGTTACTGTTTACAAAAAAATTCCGAAAACAACAACACTGGTGTGATACTTCATTACTACTATATAAATTCAAGAATTTAACAATTTCTTCAAATTGTACACAAACATGCACGAATCTCAATATATCAAAATTCAATTAAAGTAAAAAAGAACATGGAATTATTGTTGATGAAATGATTTTTATTGAGGAAATGCATTATCTTCGAACTAAATTAAATTTAGAATTTGTGAAAAATGTTACAATCATAGGCAAAAAGCAATTGATAATCCTACTTTAAGAACACCAATAATCTATGATTTTTCTTGCTTTTCTGAGTTTTGACTATAGCCACATACAAGATCATAATAGAGTTTTACAAGACAATTACGGTGTTGTTTGTTTGTGCTCAAATCTGTATAGTTTATGTTAAATATTGGAGGTTATTGTGCATAAGTTGAGAATAGTTTGTATAAATGAAAACCATGGATAGACGAGAGCCATGGTGGTGGTACTCGCTGGAAAAATGCCTCAAGAGCTATGTTAGTTTTCCTGAATGAAAATACTTAGCATGAGAGAAAAGGTAAGACAAGGGATTTGGTAGGAATTTGGTAGGAAAAGCTACACGTGTTCTTAATTTATTTTTAATTCATCTAAACCTTCAAACAAATCTGACGGTTTAGAAAAGTGACCCACCAGTGTACCACTTATTTGATGGTTCATGTTAGATCTTACTTTTTTAATTAGCTTTTATTAATATTATTATTATTTTTTATTAGGTTTTTATTTTTAGGTTTTATTAACTTTATTAGTAGTATTATTATTATTGTAATTATTCATTAACTTAGTTGGGCAATAGGCCCATTAGGTACAGAAATACCCTAAACTGACCGATATAAAAGAAAAGATTTTCCGAAGCCGCCGGGGAGGAAAAAAGAGTGGCCGCAGAAGAAACATGTTAAAAAGCTCGTAGACACCGTGAACAAAAAGGAAGGGAGGAGCGGCAGAAAATCGGAGGGAAACACTTGCAATATCTTTTACACAGAAGAAACAGAAAGTGATTCAAAGCATCCCCTCGACCGATTCCGACGAGTACCCACAACACTCACAGATCTCCGCTGTATCGCCTCACACGAAGCACCGCTTCAGCCATAGCTTTTGATGCCACTGTAAGTATCTTCATTCTTCTTCTTAGTTTACTGCTAATTGCTGTATTCTTCGGTATGAAAGATAGGGGAGATTTACGATCTATAAACTGGGAAGAATCGCTTTTGTTGTGTGTATTATATATAGGAGGAAAGCTTACATTTTTGTGTGAGAAAGAATGAGAGGTTTTCTTTGAGTTTACATTAATAAAAACAGTGGTCTGTTTTCTCTGTCTATTTTCCAACACGAAGCAGAGAGAAGGAATTTTATTAATTTAGGTAAGAAGGTTACTAATTTTTGTATATATCACCCGATTATATCAGTACAAAAAAATGATCATGGCCACTGTGTCCCCACGTTTGATTTTTACTTTTGTTTCATTTCTTTTTAGCTTTTTTATTTAATATCACTATAATGAGATATATTTCACATGAATAGATGTGTAGTTCATTTGCTGTACATGGAAAGAAATAACATCTTTTCTTGGTATATTTGTTTTAATTTGCTTTTCTTTATTTTACTTTATCATTAGAATGAGATATGATTAAAAAATGATGTGAACCCATGTTACATTAGTTTTTGTTATCTACTGATATACCCTTTTTTCGTTTTTATTATTTTTAATTTACTACTCTATTTGTATTTCTCTTTTGAGCTATGTATGGTTAGTTCAAATTTAGGCCTAAGTGTTTGTATTTTATATTACATTATTAGTCTTAGATTTAGTCTTGACCTTTAAAATTAGATGTATTAAAATATATAAAACAAAAACAATCAAATATAAATAACATTTATTTTGCTAAACGGTTTTAACCAAAGCTATTGGTTACGATGATTAGCATTTTCTCTTTATTAAAATTCGTTATTATTTATAATCGAATCTATCGATTATGAGGGATAACGATAATTAAAATACGCACATTTGCTATTCGCGATAATTGAATCTATCGATTATAGTGGTTAGCAGTCCTCCCTTTAATCCGTTAGCCATGGTAATCAAACCTATTGATTATCAGGACTAATGGTAACCAATTAAAATCAGGGTTGTACGCCCAAATCCTAAAACACTCAAAATACACTAAACCACGATACTACGGTGTCTCAACACTGCGATGTTCACAACTACGATAAGGTAACTCAAAATACCTTCGAACATTCGCATTTCAAAACAACTTCAAAACAAATTCAAATACATTCAATTCAACTCTAAGGCGTACAACCCTGTCCCCGAACTACGTAGACTCTGATCCTCCATAAGGAGGTACGTAGGCACTTGGCAACAAGGCGAGTCCCCTTCCTCCAAATCTTAATCATGTCTTTAACCCTATTAACTGTTTGTCAACTTTCTTTATAAACCTTGCCATAAACCTTTATCTTTGAGATGTTAGCCTTTAGGAAAGGGTTGAGGGTGCCTAACACCTTCCCTCGACCTGAATATAGTATCTTACCCTGATCTCTATACTGCGTAGGGTTTCCTATTCGCCCTTCAGAATAGGTGGCGACTCTAAATATTAATTTTTAGGGCAGGTTGCTACATATACAGAAACCTTTGCACCAATGGCCAGGTTAGAATCTATTCGTTTATTGATTTTGTTTGCCACTCAGAACAACATCACCCTATATCAGATGGATGTTAAGATTGCGTTCTTAAAGGGTTATATAGATGAGGAAGTGTATGTCCACCAACCTCCTGGTTTTGAAAACTTTAAGTCTCTAGAACATGTTTTCAAACTAAAGAAATCATTATATGGCCTGAAGCAAGCTCCTAGAGCTTGGTATGAAAGATTAAGTTCTTTCCTTCTGGATAATAGTTTACTAGAGGACGAGTGGATACTACTCTCTTCTGTAAAACCTTTAAAAAGGATATTTTAATTTGCAAAATTTATGTTGATGACATTATCTTTGGAACATCTACTGCTACACTTGGAAAGGAATTTGCTCAATCTATGCAGGCTGTGTTTGAAATGAGCATGATGGAAGAACTCAAGTACTTCCTTGGGATTCAGATCAATCAAACTTCTTATGGAACCTACGTTCATCAAACCAAGTACGTGAAAGAACTTCTGAAGAAGTTTAATCATTCAGAAAGCAAAGAAGCGAAAACTCTTATGCATCCAACTTGTATCCTAGGTAAGGATGAGGTAAGTAAGAAGGTAGATCAGAAGCTCTACAGAGGTATGATTGGATCTCTTCTATATCTTACTGCTTCTAGACCTGATATATTATTCAGTGTTTGTCTGTGTGCAAGATTCCAATCAGATCCTAGAGAATCTCACTTAATAGCTGTTAAGAGAATTTTGAGGTATCTGAAAGGTACTACTAATGTTGGTTTAGTCTATAGAAGATCTGAAGATTACAACTTAGTAGGATATTGTGATGCTGATTACGCTGGAGATAGAGTTGAAAGGAAAAGTACTTTTGGAAGTTGTCAATTTCTTGGAAGTCACCTGATCTCCTGGTACAACAAGAAGCAAGCTACAATTTCCCTTTCTACAACAGAAGCAGAATATGTTGCTGCTGCTGGATGTAGTACACAGATGCTCTGGATGAAGAGTCAGCTAAAAGATTATCAGATATATGAGAGTAACATCTTCTATGATAATACTTCTGCTATATGTTTATCTAAGAATCCAATCTTACATTCCAAAGCTAAACATATTGAGATCAAACATCATTTCATTAGGGACTATGTTCAAAAGGGTGTTCTTTCTTTAAAATTTGATGATACAGACCATCAATGGGCTGATATCTTTACAAAACCCCTTGCTGAAGATAAGTTTAAGTTCATTATGAAGATTATCAGTATGGATTTATGCCCAGAATGAGAAGATGAGAAACTCTGATATATGGAATAGATTTGAAATGATCTTTTATTTCCTTTATAAGAAGTTCTGATCTTTTATCAATTATATATTCTGATTCTGTTGTTGCTAACGTTTCATATGTCTAAGTTGATTCAGAATCTCTTTTAAAGCAAAACAGCTGTCACCAACTATTCTAGAAGATGAACACGTGTTCACTCTAAAGGGACAAGCATGCGTGCAGTTGATGAGACACCACCCTAGGTAATTGTGCAAATCATTTCAAATATCACATTTTGCCCTAACGTCATTCAACATTAAATGCATTTGATTTTCTGTATTCCATATCTCATTTTTAGAATCTCATTGCATTTGTTTTTTCAAATCCGTGTCTATTTAAACCGCCTTCATCATCTCATTTCATTTTTTCACGCATTCATTCTCTCTCTTGTGCATGCATTTCTGCAATCTCTTTGCTCTCTTTCAAAACCCTAAAAAGAAACACCCTAATCTCAGTAGAGTATCAATGGCTGCTTCTACATCTCAACATATTGGGTCTTCGTCTCAACAACAACAACAACAACAAGAACTCACTCCTGTGATCACTTGCTCTATTCCTCGGGATCAGTTGGAAGTAATATGTGAACTGATGGTGGATGTGGATAATCTGGAAGAACATCAAATCCATATCAAAGACAACATGGTTTTTCAGAAATTGTCTTCTTTATTTCTTGAATTTTGTGGTCCAGTTTATCCAGACCTAGTGAAGGAGTTATGGGTTCATGCATTCGTTATCCCTAAAGCAATCGTTTCGTTTTTTCATGGGAGATTCTTCTCAATCACTGAAAACACATTGAGAATGTTGTTTGATCTGAAGAATGCTGAAGGAGAGACTGAAGCAACTCCTAGAATAGACTGGGATGTAGTCTATGCTGAAATCTTTTCTAATGATGTAAAGGATCTGAAGGATATTTACAAGGTTTGGACCAAGATACTTCTGGGCTGTTTCTATCACCGGAAGCCAACAAGTTCTTCTAACTTCGTCAATAGAGACCAACAGTACATCATGTATTGCCTTGGTACACGGAAGAAGGTGGATGTTACATACATCATTTTTAATCATATGTGGAATGCCGTGAAGGATTCCAGAGATGTGAACATGAAGAAGAAAAGAACTTTTATTCCCTTTGGGAGAATAATTACCAATCTTCTGGTTCAAACCAAGATGATTGAAGAGTTGGAAAAAGCTCGAATTGTCAAAGATCCTTACACAATCATTGGGAGTGTTTTGAATGCTCATACTTTGAGGAAAATGGGTCTTATTCAAGCTATTAGTTCTTCTCCTAAATCAAATTCAAATGTCAGAAGCAGAAGAGGTCCTATTCTTGCTGACTTTGAGTTGTTTGTTCTCAATGAACAGCCAGAAATTAAGGTTCATTACCTTAATATTCTCAAACAAGAGGGTTCTGTTGATACTAAGATGGGTACTAGCAAGAAGAAGCTTCCTTCTACAAAAGATGGTGTACAAGAAGTTTATCCAGAAGCTACTTCCTATAAAGAGAGAAGAACTAAGAAAAAGCTCGATTTCCCTTCTATCAGTCAAGAGAAGAGAAATGAAGAGAAAGTTGCCGAAGAGAAGAAAGATGTTGTAGTTGAAAAGGAGAATAAGGAAGAAGAGAAGGTTGTTGAAAAGAAAAGGAAGAAGACGGATGATGAGAAGGATGTGGAGAACAAGAAGAAAAAGAAAGATAAGAAGAAGAAGAAGAAGAAAAAGAAGGTTATTGAAGAAGAAAAGGAGAAGAATGAAGAAGTAAATAAGGCAGAAGCAAAGAAGAAGAGGGAAATTTCTGACGGGAAGAAGGTTGTGATTCAGAAGAAGAAGAAGAGAAAGGTCACTGGAGATGATTCTGAGAGGCCTCAGAAGAAGCAATCTTCAGCTGTGTTTATTTCTGAACCTAGTTCTGTACCTGTTTTAAGTTCTAAAACTGTACCAACATAATTTCCTCCCCTCTCTAACCCAGAAAATCAACCACCAAAAGCCAAATCACCTCCAACCACCAAAGTTCTCACCCCTCCTCCTTCACCCCAAACCAATCTTGCATCTGACCACCATGATTCTGAACCCATTCTAGATGTTGCTCCCCTTCAAACCCTCTTTCCTCCTCACACATATATCTCCACCTCTCAACCTCCTCCTCATGTGAGCTATGAATCTGTTGCTTCATCTGTTCCCATCAACCCCACCGTATCAGAATCTCACAATTCTGATTCTTTTCAAGAATTATTCTGTGCCTGCAACTACACACCCAAACCTCGTTCTGACCCTGTTTTTGTTAACCTGGAATCTGAGGATGAAGCGGAATCATTGCTTTCTCTTGATAGAGAACCTGAACCATACTTCATTCTGAATCTAGATTCTTCTTCCATCAAATTCAAAACCCCTAACCCTGAACTATCTGTTGGTGTAAGTTTTGAATTTCTGAAGCTAAAAGTAGAAACAGGTTTAGAAGCTCTGAAGGTTGCACATAATGCCAGGACGGATTATGTTTCTACAAGAGGTCTCTAGAGAGCTTTCAGATGGGAGATCAATTCTAACTTTTTGAAGCTTCAAAAGAGATGTGAAGCAGAAGCTCCTGGCCCTTGTGGTTCTTAAGGGATTTTGAAGAGTTCTATGCCTCTCACATAAAGAATCGGAAATCTCTTGAAGAAAAGGAATTTGTTGACGAGCTTGAAGAGGTGCATCCTCTTGCTATGGTTGTATGGAAGCCTTCACTCCATGTCCTGACTGGAGATTTTCAGTTCTTATTCAACTGGTTAAGGGAGAATCCCTCCGCTAAGGCACTAAGTATGGTATTTCCAGAAGTTGAATATCCATCTGAACTTGTTGCTCTCGCACCTCCTCAGAATTTGGTTGCAATTCTTCTGGATCTTGAGAATCAAGATTCTGAAATCCTCTCATGTATATTGTGAAAATGCTTCTGAAGCAGAAGGTGATGCTGAGAAACAAGTTGATGAGAATCATCCTGCTATGCAATCTCGTTCTAAGGAAAATCAAGATGATGTTCTCATGATCGATGCTTCTGTTGAGAATCCTACTGTTGTGGACAAAGCTTTTGAAGCTTCTTCTGCTGGACCATCTGTTCTGATAGATACCATGAAGGCTCTTCAACAGAACCAAGCTGATCTAGCTTCTCGTCTGGACAAACATGAGGAAACTCACAATGAGTTCAGATCTTTTATGAAGACGCAAACAGAAAGCACTGCTGAGATTAAAACCCTTCTGGCCCTCTTAGCTTCTAAGCTTGGCTAGTCGTAGTATGTCTTGGTCTTATGTGTCTTTCTTGTTTTTATGCATCTGTTTCTTGCATCTGCTTGTACTTCTGATATATTTTGTTAATCAATGAAATATTATCTTCTTCACTTTATGTGTTGTTTATCATTTGAATCTTTTAATGCTTTTTGATGTTATGACAAAAAGGGGGAGAAACTTGATAATTGATTTGATTTATTATATCAGTTGCTGGGATTAAGTCTCAACATTCCTAACATTATTTGCAAGTTCTATGTCTTTGAGATTTTTTTGCAGGATTGAAGATATTCTGAAAAAGCTCAACATGAGAAGCAAATACATGGGAAAAGTAATTCTATAAAGAAGCATGTTCTTGGAAAATTGAAGCAATCTTAGTGCTGTAAAGCTTCAAGATCAGAAGCAAGAAGAATGTTCTGATATTCTCGTTGAAGAATATGCTCCGATACATTTCTTTCTCCTATATGCTCTGATACATGCTATGTGTCTTAAATGCTCTGATACATGCTATGCTTTAAGAATGTTCTGATACATGATATTTATCAAGAATGCTTTGATACATTCATGTTTTGATATTTTTTGTCTAGTATGTTCTGAAACATTTCAGGATGTAAAGATGCTCTGATGATCCTCTGATATATTCAAGAATGTTCTGATTCAATCAAGCATGCTATGACAACTAAGAAGAAAATCAAAGCTCTGAAGCTGTCCTATGGAAGCAAGAAGCAGAAGCTCTGAATATTCTAAAGTTCTAGGCGAGGTGAAAGTCTCAACTGAAGTGAAAAATACTCAGGGAAGTCTTTTTTTAAAAAATTCTTCTAGTATTTATTTCAGGGGGAGATTGTTAATCTCAGGGTGAGACATATTCACACACTCTGATTATATGCTTATGCAATAACTGTGTAATTGTCTTTTGTCATCTGATATTCTGATTGCAAATTCATATCAATTTTATATGCTTTTGTCATCATCAAAAAGGGGGAGATTGTTAGAACAAGATTTGTTCTGATCAATATTCTTGTTTTGATGATAACATTATATATGAATTTTGTATAAGACAATGTGGTACTCTAATCCTATGCATTTTCCATTTCAGGAAATATATAAGGAGTATGCACAATTCAGTGCTAAGAAGCACTGACTCAGAAGGTTCACGATTGAAACATCAGAACATGCTCTCGCAAGACATCAGAAGATGGTCAAGCAGAATCAGAACATGGTCTAATGAAACATCAGAAGAACATGAGTTTAGAAGCAAAAGCACTGGAGCTTTTATGGTATCACGCTCAAGCTCTTCAAAGTCAGAAGACAAGAAGATGCTCTGCACCAAGCTGAGACTCTAATTATTCAAACGTTGTATTCACAAACATCAGAATCAGAAGCAAGTACTAGATGACAGGCTAGTAAGACTGACAAAAGGAACGTTGAAGCTACAAAAGGCAAAGTCATTAAAAGTAGGAAAAACAAGGCTCGAGTTAGTTGACAAAAGTGTGAAACATTAAATGCAAAGCTGTACTATTCACACAAAGCATTAAATGCAACCCAACGGTCATCTTCTCAAACGCCTATAAATATGAAGTTCTGATTAGAAGCTATAAACGAACTTTTGCTATCATATTGAAATGCTGTTGAATTCAAATCATACGAACTTCATCTTCAACCTCACATACTTTGTAATACTTAGTGAGTGTTAAGCATAGAACTTAAGAGAAATATCACAGTTGTAATTATAGCTTTCTAAGAAGCAATTCAAACTCTTGTAACATTTATTTTACATTGATTGTAAAAGGTTCCTATAGTGATCAGTGAGATCAGTAGACTCTAGAAGACTTAGAAGTTTCTAAGTGTTGATTTCCTAGAGTGATCAAGGTGTGATCAGTATACTCTAGAAGACTTAGAGTGTTTCTAAATGGATAACCATTGTAATCAAGTTTGATTAGTGGATTAAATCCTCAGTTGAGGTAAATCACTCTAAGGGGGTGGACTGGAGTAGTTTCGTTAACAACGAACCAGGATAAAAATATTGTGTTCATTGTTTTTATCTTAAGAGTTTTTAAAGTCACACTTATTCAAACCCCCCCCTTTCTAAGTGTTTTTCTATCCTTCAAAAGCTTCTGTGAGATATTGGATCTAAATCTAGTATGGTTAAAAGGGTAGTGTCATACCCCAAAATTTGCCCATCATATTTCAAAATGTTTGGACTCACCTGACTCTCAATTGCTCAAGACAATATATGAACTGAGCACACTTACTCCCTCCTAAACACAAGATCCAAAATTAGGGTTTCTGATTTAATCAAGGAAAATCAACTTCTGATGCCTTAAGTGAACTTCATGGTTTCTCATATGATTCAAAGCATACTCATTCCAAATTTCAAGCCCTGATTCAAAGGATTGCTCAGCCCAAGGCCCAAATGATCAATAATCGACTTGTTGACCTAAAAGTCAAACTATGGTCAAACCACAGTCAAAACTCCTGATTTTTGGTCAACTTCCTCATTTTCAAGTATCATTCATCATTTGATCTAGTATTGATCATGATTCATCAAGAAAAGCTCCAAAATCATCAAAAACCTAAGTTTCTAAATTAGGATTTTTAAGGAGAAAGTCAACCCAACTTTGACCAGCCATAACTTTCACATGGTACATCAGAAATTTCCCATCCAAAGCTCATCTTGAAGTAAATTGAATTCTATAAAACTTTGTCCCTCACATGCCAAGGCCAAAAATGCTTCCTTTGAGAGATATGAACCAAAACATTACAGGTCCTCCTAGAAGCTCGCAAAAAGCAGTTTTTTATCAGGAGCAATATCAGTAAGATAAAATCTCCAAATGGAAAAAAGCTTCCACAGTGGATTGTAGAGGACATCTTGAGGTTTCCAAAAAGTCCTAGAACTATCTCATATCTTAAAAATTGAGGGAGATACGCCTTGTCAAAGTTGGACAATTTTGGGTGAGGTGCATGAAGAAAATGAGGTTCAAAATGAATTTTCTTGCAAAGAGGCCCAAACTTGTATGATCCAAGCTTGTTCCCCATGTCACTAAGAGTGTCCAAGCCCAATCCCATGATTATATAATTTTTATTCTATTTTTATTGAATTTTTTATTCATTTAAAATGGAATTTAAATCAAATAATTGAAATAAATATGGAGGATTTGATTTGTTCTTTTATTTCCAATCAGAATCAATCATCAAATGACATATATTTGATGCAATTTTCTTGACAAATAATATTATCATGATTGGAAGAAGATTTAAGCAAATTTGGAAACTTTGCATATCATGACCAAATCAAATAATCAATCTTACAAATCATCAAGATTGGATGTAAATTTTTAACCTAATGCAAGTCCTATATATACACTACAACACTCAGCATTAGGGGGGACAAAAATTTTGGCAATAAGAGGATAGGGTTTCAAGTTTAAGAACCTTAAAAAACTAGGGCACAAGATAAAGATTTCTCCAGCAAGTTTCAGTCAAAGCTAAAGGTTCAACCACATTCCTAAAGTTCACAGGAACACATACACACCCTCATCGAAGTTCATAGCACGTGGAAAGGTATTGCATCAGTCACTCACGATTTGTGTCTCTTCTTGAAATTCATGCTTTCCCATGCAGGCCATATAAATCTATTCCATACATATATACTTGTTCATAACTATGTTTAGAGTGGTCTGGAATGTCTGTTTTCAAGTTTGGACGCAGGGACCGCGTTATGCCATGTTTAGGGCATAACGTTTATGTTGCTACGGACTGCACGATACAGGAGGTTTTAGGTTTATAGAATGGCACCATTGAACTCGGGGCCATCGATTTAGGCTATCTGGGTGGTTTCTTTGTCGTGTTTGTGATTTTTTGCAGGTTTGGGCCGTCGAGATCGCCGGAGAAGACAACCGGGATTACACCAGTCCGGCGGCTCTGGATCCTTGGCTACATACGTGGATCCTTTCTGATTTCCCATTGGCCAGTCAAAGTGCACAGCCTCTCTCTCCACACGTATACGCTGGCCATTGGATGGTCGAAAAGTTCAGCACTCTCTTGCCATGTTTCATTGGCTGCAGTGAACTCCCTGGGCCCACGTTGACTGACTCTTTTTGACTTGGTCATTATTGCGTTTGTATTCTTATTTAACTTTTTATCTCTATTATACTAACAATTAACGAATTCAATGCGTGTGGTAAGGATTGATTGCTGGTGACTCTAATGACAGGGGTTCAAACCTGGTCCCCCGCAAGTATTTTTTTTGCATTTGCATATTACTAGGTGTTCACAGATCCAGCACAGCTTGTCCACGCAAGATTGATACGTCCTCAAATCCTAACCGCTGGATCTTCATGGGACTCAATCTAATGACCCAAGTGACGCTAATCCACCATGGACCCTCAGAGCACAACCACACAAGATCCAGAGCTAAGTTCTTAATCATTTTCTTTATTTCTAAATAGTTTTTAATTATCTTTTTGTTTTGTTTTACACTAAAAAAACATTTCCCAAAATTATTTCCTCTCTTTTAAAATAACCCTTTTTTTAAAATTTATTTAAATAAACATAATTTAGTTAAAATATTTTTGATTAGGGTTTTAATTTTAATTATTTTAATTAGGGTTCAATAATTTAGGTTTAGCTTTAATAATCCATATTAATTTTTAATCAAATTAGGATTTAGGTTTTACTAGATTAATTTTGGTACAATTTTAAACCTTAGTCCGTAGGTTTTAAACCTTAGGATTTCTTTGACCTTTGCCCTAACTCTAAGAATCTCATTTTGGTAGGTATTGCCCATTAACCGTAGGTTTAGGTTTTAACCATAAGTTTTTTAGCCATTGATTTTTAAATGTTTTGTGTTATAACCTTGATCTTCTTTTTACCCTATTATTTATAATTTCTATTTACCTTATTGCACTAACTTTTCTCTTATTCATTCATAACTTTCAGGGTTGATCAAAGAGCGATGAAGGCTCAAGATGTGTAAATTAATTATTGTTCTCTCTTACTTTCTGCCTTTATTTTTCTGTTACCCTATAAGGGTTTTATTGTAATAGATTAGGTTTATTTTTCCTCCTTTTAATTTCCCACATCCCCACAGGTGTTTATTGTAATAACATAGGATTTTAACTATTTTATTTTCTGCCGTGGTTAGTAATTTAGGGAGTGCAAGCCTGTAATTAATCTAGAATCACCTAATTACAAGATAACATCACCGAACTTAACCACGTGATTATGCACCCACACACCTTTAGGGTAATCTCTCTGTTTCCTGTTGCCTTAAATAATAGTCAAGTCCCTCGATTACGAGGATACCTAAAGCAAGGTTGCCTTTAAAAGAATGAAAATCATCATATGAGATTTAGTCCCTCGATGTTGCGTCGGAAACATGATGATTGTCCCAATTGCTAAGGTATCCTCGCCTGTTGCCTAAATGACTATTCTATCCTTCCCTAAAAACTATCTACCCTCTATATGGTAGGGAGAGTCTTATGGCGAACGATACTTTTCTCAATCACCCTTAACATCCAATTGAAAGACTTCCTGCCCTCTCATGGTATGGATAGACCCTTTCGCCCGAAAGACTTAAAGAACAGAAAGACATTAAACTTAGGGTAGGTGATTCTCAATTGCTTGCACACTTTCAATTCAAAATTCAAAATACTTTTCACACCTCCTTTCAAAACTATTCAAAACAAGGCTACACTTATTTACAAGCTAAAGTCCTTAACGAAGTTTTTACTATTCACACATGACACTCTTTCAAACAATTCAAACAAACAAGTGAGCTAAGCAATTAAGAGCCCGTGGAAAACCATGGATACAAAGGGTGCCTTAAACCTCCCCCTTGTATAACCTACCCCCCGAACTCAAAGTCTTTTAAAAGGTCTTTTCTGTTCTTTTAGCCTTTCTATTAAATTGGATAAAATAAAAGTCGGTGGCGACTCTTGCTTACCGCGACATTTTTCTAAAAGTCAGTTCACCGTATTACAGGTAGCTTCTTGGTTCGACAGGATTAAGCATGAAGTCGAAGGTTCTTCACATGCTTGTGTCAAAGATGCTAGGGGGTTAGCATGTTAAATTAGGTTTTAGTGTTTAAACCCTAATTTGTAAAGTTAGCTTGTTTATTAAGTTAGCTTGTGTAATGGGCCTTGTGGAAAAAGCCCATTAGTTAGTATGTTAGGTTTTATTATAAATAGGATCCTAGTCTCTCATCATTGCTACACAGCAAATCCTAATTTAGGGTGAGAGAGGTTATTTGTTATTCTTGTAAACTTGTAATATTGTTTTCTAAGAGAAAGTAAAAGAATAGAAGTTATAACCAATTCTTGTGTTCTTCTCTTCCCTAATTCCCTATTATATTTTGTTCTTGACATCGTTTTTCACAAAAAATTGGTGCGGTGAGCGTGGAGAAGATGCCTTCAACAAAGTATGAGATTGAAAAGTTCACCAGAGTGAATGATTTCGGTCTGTGGCGCTTGAAGATGAAAGCCATACTGGTTCAGCAGGGTTGCTTGGAAGCGTTGAAGGGAGAGGCGGCCATGAATGCATAATTAACGGCAATAGAGAAGAAGAATATGATCGAGAAAGCACACGACACAATTTTGGTGAGCCTTGGTGATAAGGTTCTCCGGCAGGTATCAAAGGAGACGACGACATCAGGGTTATGGGTTAAACTTGAAAGTTTGTACGTGACCAAATCGCTGGTAAATCGACTCTACCTCAAGCAAGCTTTTTACTCATTTAAGATGATTGAAGACAAAGTGTTGGCTGAACAGTTGGATATGTTCAACAAGTTGATTCTTGATCTTGAAAATATTGATGTGAAGATTGATGATGAAGATTAAGCGCTGTTACTATTGTGTTCTTTGCCTCTATCACATGCTCACTTCAAAGAAACTCTCCTGTATGGAAGGGAGTCCATGACCTTTGAAGAAGTTCAATCAGCCCTGTCATACTCTAATTTTGACCCCCCCTGAGATGTCTCACCTCCAGACATTTCATCAGCTCAGGACAGGTACACAGAGCAGTCACCTATTTATCTGTTACTCAATCGAGGATGCTCAAGAACAAAGGAGTTCAGGAAAAGGATCAATCAATATGAGAATAACCTCTAATGCAATCACAAGACTCAAATTATTCATTCATTCACCTATGATTAATTAGACACCAGTCATCAAGACTCAGGTTTGCTCAGATCATCATACTAGGGTTTTGAGCCCATCAAGGACTGAAATCAGGGACCACATTTGGAAACCCTAAAAAGCTCCAGGACATCACTCAAAGAGTTCAATTACTTTCAAATGTACGTATGGAAATATCCCCTAGGCATTGTACCTCAATTCAAGATCTACAGTCATCAATTTCATCAGGTCGACAATTAGGGTTTTATACTTAATTCACCCGGACAGTTAACTGTTAATCAGGACATGGATCCACAACTCCAAACATGTCTCAAGAAATTCTATTACCTCAATATAATCCATTCATATCCCTCATTTGAGGAGGAGAACTTGATTCATCACAAAAGTCCCAGATTTCACTTCATTTGGAAAAAAGTCAACTGTACAAGATCCCCTTTGACTTTTAGGGTTTTGGATCAAACCATGACTTTTAAGGATCAATATCATAAATATATGATTATTGAAGTCATTTGACTAAGAAAAATCAAGAAAATTCATCAAGGATCAAAAAGTCAATAAAAAGTCAAACTAGTGCATTTTGACCTAGTTCATGGATCTCAAAATTTCACTTACACAACTCAAAAAACTTCCAACATTAAAGTTGCAGATCTCACAAAATAAAACAACTTCTCACATCGCAACTTTTTTCAAGAGATCATTCATTTAAGAGATATGAGCTTTGGAAGTTATAGGTCGTAAAAACTTTGAAAAAACTCTAAGTGTTTTTAACCTAGTTTTCTTCCAACTTTGGGCCCAATTTACACAATTTTCCCAAGAGATTTTGAAGAAACTCCAAAATAATGAATTGAAATACATGTTAAGGGCTTTCCAAATTGTGCTCAACCTTTTCCAAATTAATTTTGAGCTAGGAGTTATGCTTGTCCAAAGTCAGGCCCATGGAGTGAATTTTCAAGGAATGACCAACTTTGGTTTTGGTCATTTTTGTGCAAAGACCTATACCAAATGGTGCATTTGCACTTCAAATATATCAGAAGAGATTAGAGATAATCGTTTACATCATTTGCATCAAGATTCCAAGACATCCAAAAATCAAAGCCATGTGATTAAGTAATCATTACATTTAGGAATTTATGGCAATTGGGGATTCATCAATTGGAATCTTTTCTAAGCCAATTAGAAGCCTCTACACATCATAAATGTCCCCTAAGATAAAAAAAGATCAATGGTTATGGAGCTTACTCGGTTTGGCCATCATTGCGTTTTGGAGATTCCTGGAATTTCTTCATGGCCAAGAAACCAAAACTCCCTCATTAAGCAAGCTTACGATCTCCAATTGCTCTGAACCTTTTGCCTATAAATAGAAGAGCATACCTCAGTAATTAGACACACCAAAGCAACAGAAATCTTGCTTTCTCTCTTCTTCCTTCATACTTAGGTTTTTCAAAGGCTCTTTGGCAAGAAGACTCAGATTCTTCAAACCAGAGCTCTTCCTTTGAAAGTAAGTATTCAAACACCTCAAGGGAGGTATTTAGAAGTGATCCAAACACCTGGAACCCTTCTGTACATGGAGAATCATCATCTTCACCTCTCACTTGGAGCTACATCAGTTTGGGTCGAGCAAGAGGTTCTGGGGAGTTTCAACCCAAGCCAAGCATCTCAACACCTTCCTGGGGGATCACCGAAGCTATCTGGATCACTGCAACAACTCTGTAGCATACTTTGATCAGAGCTCAATCTCCATTTTTGAGGTAAGTTTCATGAACTTCAAACCCCATAATTCACGCATGATAAATTAAAAATAAAGTTACCAGTTGGTTTCTGCACCTTTGAGGATCACTAACCCTCAATCAATTGCATCATATCATGCATATAGAGTATTTCATGTTAAATTTCAGTTTTAGGGTTCTTAGTGTTCATGCGTGCGAATTTTGAATTACACTGAAAATAAATGAAATTAAAGGACACCATCATGATCCTCGTTCAAAAACGAGCAAAATCCATGTTTACATCTTTGAGTTTGGTTGAGAAACGAGTGAGATAGCAAATTCAAAAGTTATGGAAGCTTGAGGTTGAAGATGAAGATGGTGGCGCCATTTTTTAAATTTCCCAGGAACGAGTTTATTTTATTTTTAATGGTAGGCGTGTTATCTACGAATTCATCATAGTGTCCCAATGGTTACCACGCGCATCCAAACTCTTGCCTTGCCTTAGGTCTGGGGTTCGATCCCCCCTCAGACCTTTTTTTGATTTTATTTTCCAAATCATTTTTATGCTCTGCTTTCACATATAATCATATGGACATCTTTGCTAGTCAGGCCACGCGCATGGCCCAGTTGGTATTTGTTTTGTTTGGTAACCTATAGGGCGTGGGTTCAACCCTTGGCAAGTCCAAACCAATTTTTTATCACTATTTTCTTTCACTTTTATTTACAAACTTCACATAATTGATTTACCCATCAAATTAAATCATTTCCTTTTGATTTTTTTACACACTCTTCATTTAATATATCTATTTTATGAATAATCAAAAAAATAACAAAAATATATATTATTTTAATATATTTTAATTAGGTTTTAAAATTATATGTTTTAAGTATGTTTTGATACTTTAAAATATAGTTTTCTCTTGATTTTCAAAACCTAATCTCTTGTAAATATTCTTGTGATAAAACCCTAATCATTTAGGTCTTAATTAGGTATAGACTTTGTCCCTACCCTAATTAAGTTGACTTTTGTCAATATTTCAAACTGTTTTCAAACTCCGATTTAAACAAACGATCCAGGTTTTCATACAACAAAACCTTGTATCACTTCAAATCATCTTCAACTGTTTTTTATAAACAGTAAATCATTTTCAATGGGCCTCTAATAGAGTGTAAGACCAAACCTTTTTCTTTCTTTTAATATTCAATTAATTCTTCTCAAACAACTATTTTCATAACAGTCAACCAGTATTATAAATATTAGGCCTCTAATAGAGTGTAAGTCCCAACCCCTTTTCATTTTATTTTCAACTCTCAAATACAGTCAATAAAACTGTTTTCACAACCGTATTTCATTTTCAATTGACTGTTTCTCCTAAACAGTAAATAAATACTGGGTCTCTAGAGTGTAAGTCCCAATCCCTTTTCATTTTATTTTCAAATCTCAAATACAGTCAATAAAACTGTTTTCACAACAGTATTTCATTTTCAATTGACTGTTTCTCATAAACAGTAAATAAATACTGGACCTCTATTAGAGTGTAAGACCCACCACCTTCTTCTTTTCATAGTTTGTTTTTAAAAACTGTATTTACAAAATCTCCTCATCTGCTTTGAAAACATTCTTCTGGTATTTGAAGGGCATTATTCCCGGTGAAACTCTTCAGATACCTATGTGACATAGTGTCCATCTTCACTTCTTCTGTTTTCAAAATAAACATTCAACTGTTTTCATTAAACATTCAACTGTTGTTAATAAACAACCAAGCTGATGGTAAGGCTTTGTACATACATCTTTCAAAAGCCTCCACTCCATCCAGGTTAGGCTTTATAGCTTTCCATTTACAAGCTTTCTTTTAAATTACTGTCAAATATAAACTATATATATTGTTTAGAACTACGTCTGAGTAAAACCTTAGGACAGATAAACTATATATATATATATATATATATATATATTATTGGACTATGGCCTAGGATTGAGAATGTCTTCCCGGTGAAGGCTCTTTCCTAATTAGATGATCTTTAGTTCAAACGTCAAGATGAATTATTCCCGGTGAAACATCTTGAAAAAGCCTTAGAACAAAAATAGGGCACATCCACCCAAGAGGAATTATTCCCGGTGAAACCTCTTACCCATTTGCTTAGAGCCAAAATAAGTTTAAAACCACATAGCTTTCTCTTGTGCTATAACAAGGACCCTCGATGACCCTCGATTAGCCTCCTATTGGGCTTTGTACAAGGACCCACAGGCTTCTTAAAAGCATTCCCAACTTCCTCTTGAGCTTGTATACAAGGACCCGTCAGGTTTCTTATAAACATAGGAACATGTCTTTAGTAACCTTTTAGCCTACCCTGGTGAATTTCTTCCACTCTTTAAACCAGACTTTAAACAAGCTAAGAAAGTCTCAATCTCACATTGAGTTCACCTTTTGGAATGAGTGACATGGACAGTCTCTGTCACCTTTATCTTCAATCTCCAATAATTTTCCTCCTTAGCAGAGTCTAGGTTCCACATCTGTCTATCCAGTAAGAGTCAGCCTTAATCTTGGGCTTTAAACAAGAAGTCTCAAATAAAATCAATCTTTCAAAGTCAAAAATCCCTAGAAAGGGTTAGACTCCAAAATCAGTCCTTTAAAGTCATAAATCCCCTGGAAAGGGTTAGCTTTCAAAAATTCAACTTTCAAAAGATAAAACTCTCCAGTAGAGTAAACCCCTGGAAAGGGTCATCCTCCAAAATCAATCCTTCAAATCCAAATTCCCTGGAAAGGGTTAGCTTCAAAATCATCTTTCAAACCTTCAAAACTCCTCAATAGAGTTTAAGTCAATCACTCAAACAAATTCCCTAGTAAGGTCAATCTTCAGACATGGGTCTTTCATTCATCATTTCCTACTTAACAAAAGCACAATCCCCAGAAGGGTCAACCTTTAGTCTCTAAACAATAGGATAATCCTCAACAGAGTCAAAAATCCCCTCTAAGTCAAAAGATCCCACACTGGTAGATCTTTCCCCATTTTAAGAGTCAGCCTCAACCTTGGGCTTTGTACAAGGAACATACTCCCCTTTAGAGTCAAAACCCGACTCATAGGTATTCCCCTAGAGAGTCAGCCACAACCTTGGGCTTTGTACAAGGAAGATAATAGAGTCTCCCCAATGAGTCCTCCTCCATCAAGTAGCCATAACCTTGGGCTTTGTACAAGGCAGATAAAACCACATTTCCTGTGTCAAAAGATTCATAATCTTTAGGCTCTTTTCCCCAGAGAGTCATCCATACTCAGTTTCCTCAACAGTAGCCACAACCTTGGGCTTCATACAAGGCATAAAACAATGTCTTCCCTAGCTAGAGTCAGCCACAAATAGAGTCTCCCTAGGTAGAGTCAGCCACAATTCTGGGCTTTGTATAGAAAACTAAATAGACTCTTTAATCCATTAAATAAACACTCTCCAGTTAGAGTCAGCCTCAATTTTGGGCTTTGTACAGAACACAAAATTTCTTAGTTTAAGTCAATTCCCAGTGAAGTTATCTCCTAGAGTCAATAAAATCAGTAAAAAAGCCTCAAGCTTGGGCCTCATACAAGCCAGCTAAAAATCAAATCCTTCAAATAGTAGATAGACATAGCTTATCTTCATAGGGAGACATTTCTCCTATCTCACCATAAACAATCATTTCAAACAAACAAACAATCATTTCAAACATTCTCCCATTTAGGATTTTGAAAGGCATGCTCTGGCTTGTATCCCCAGACTTGTACAACTTTCCCTAATTTGGTCGAGAATCTTTCATTCAAGAGACACGTGACTGGCATACTTGTACACACACAAGTAAGGTCCCTCTCTTAATGAAACAAACTCATCTTTTCTGTCATTTTAAATGTTTGTGGTGGAATAGTAGAAATACCTCTCTGTAAAGATGACTTCATGTCTCTTTACTGTAAACAGAGATTTAATTCAAGCTTCAACCTTGAGCTTCAAGCAAGGCACCAAAAATAATTAATTTCCCTAATTAGTTCCCCGAACTACAAAAAACTCTGACTTCCGTTAGGGATATGTAGGCATGAGGTTCACAAGGAAACTCAGCGAGCTAATCAAAAACCAAAAATAGTCAGTCAGTCAGTCAGTCTTTCAATTCAATTCAATTCCCTCTCCTTACACAAAGGAGAAACTTCCCCAATCATTAAGCAACAAACACAAACACATAGACACATAGAAGGTTCCCGTAGAGTACTACGGATATGTAGGGTGCTTAAAACCTTCCCTATGTATAACCGACCTCCCGTACTCCATAATTTCTAGTATAGGTGAATCCCCACACTTAGCAAACTCCTAGGGTTTATTTGAGATCTTTTTCCCCTTCCTCTTTGTAGGATAATTAAAAAGTTCGTGTGCTATCGTAGGAAGAACTGAAATAAAATTCATCCCGCCACGGGCGCTTTCTCCTTCCAAATTTCGCGTGAAGGGTTTAGCGTGCCGTCCTCCCAAGTGAAACGGGGAGGTAAAAAAAACAACACCACAAGCCCTGTATTCTAAGGACTTGAACGAATGAAAAGAGCATAAACCTTCGACTGTTGGTGAAGGTTTGGTCGTTAAAGGAAAATTCTTGCGAAAGGATGTTAAGTTCGGTAAGAAGAAAGGCAAAATCTAGTCGAAGTCTTACAGTGGCGAAGCATTTGGAATTTGATGCTATCATTATAAGAAGGAGGGTCACACTAGAAACGACATTTGGAATTCGATGTTCTTCTTCTGATGCAAACTTGGCAATCATGTCATCCACATAAACCTCAATTTCCTTGTGAATCATGTCATGGAAGAGAGTCGTCATGGCTCTTTGATAAGTTGCTCCAACATTTTTCAGACCAAATGGCATTACACGGTAACAAAACGTGCCCTAAGGTGTGATAAAAGGTGTTTTTTCCATATCTTCAGGTGCCATCATGATTTGATTGTAACTTGAGAATCCATCCATAAATGAGAAGACTTTAAACTTAGATGTGTTATCCACCAGCATATCAATGTGGGGTAGCGGGAAATCATCTTTTAGACTTTCTCTGTTTAAGTGTCTGTAATCAACACACATTTTGACTTTTCCATCCTTCTTGGGAACGGGCACTATGTTGGCCAACCATCAAGGATATTCTGATGTGACGAGGAAACCGGCATTGATTTGCTTCTGTACCTCTTCTTTAATCTTGTCTTCCATATCTGGGTGAGTTCTTCTCATCTTTTGCTTAACAAGTGGAAATTCTGGATTTAACGGTAATCTGTGCTCTACAATGGTGGTATCCAACCCAGGAATATATTGATAGCTCCAAGCGAAGACATCCACATATTCTTTCAACAAATCAACCATTTTCTCTTTGACACTTGTTTCTAACAATGCCCCAATTCGCACTTCTTTTTTCTCTTCTTCAGTACCCTAATTGATTACTTCCAAAGGCTCTTTGTGCGGCTCAATGATCTTTTTCTCGTGCTCAAGTAGACGGGTGATGTCCTCAGGGATCTCTTCACTATTCTCTTCTTCAGCTTTGTACATAGGGTATTCAAAGTTGGGAGAGGACCTAGGATCATTGTTTTTAGCGGATTTATGGAGAGATAATCTGTACATGATATATGTTTTTCTTTTTAGGAACAAAATAAAAAAAAGGTGTATGTGCAAATTTGAAAAAAAAATTGATTGATTTTATGGGTTTTTTAGATGTTACCATTTTCAGAAAATGATAAATGATAAAAAAAGGAAGCAAATATTGCCTTTTTATTAATGATTTGAAACGAAGCCCTACATAAGCTCACTTTTAAACAGCCTGAAACATTACTCTTTCTCCTTGGGCAGAGCGAAAGTTTTTTTTTCTAAAAGATAGAAAATTACTTAGACTCATGAACAAGAGAAGAGATGCTGATGAAAGTCCAGTTGGAATTGTCCTCTCTACGCGTCACGAAGCTTGAACATTCTGGAACATCTTCAATGATAGGAGCTATGTCTTGTTTATCTAGGTTGATGTAGCCAGCACTTTGAAAAGTCTCATGTAGAGTCTTGTTGTAGCTTCTGTCATACCCTAATTTTTGACCCCCTGAGATGACATATCTTCAGGATTTTCATCAGGTCAAAACTAGTGCCCAAAGCAGTCACTTCTTCATCTGGCATTTAATCAAGAATATTCAAAGACAAGAAAACTCAGGCAAAGGATCAATCAATAGAGGTATTAGTCTCTAATACAATCATAAGACTCAAAAGCCTCATTATTACACCTATGATTGATTAAGACACCCAGTCATCTAAGCACAGGATTACTCAGATCAACAGACTAGGGTTTGGAGCCTATCAAGGACTAAAATCAGGGATCACTTTTGGGAAACCCTAAAAAGCCCCAGGGAACCATTCAAAGACATCAATCATCTTCAAATAACTCATATGACAAGATCCACTGGACATTACACCTCAGTTCAAAGTCTACAGTCATCATTGTCCTCTGGTCGACAATTAGGGTTTTTGACCTAATTCACCAAGATAGTTGACTTTTAATCAGGGCATGAATCCAAAACTCAAGACATGATTCAAGAGTCTCTACTACCTCAATATAATCCATTTACATCATTCATTTGAGGATAAGATCTTGTTTCTACACAAAAGTCCAAAAATTCACTTTGTCAGGCAAAAGTCAACTGTATGGGATCACCTTTGACTTTTAAGGTTTTTGGTCAAAAAATGACTTTCAAAGATCAATATCATCAATATATGGATATTAAAGTCATTTGACCAAAGAAATTCAAAGAAATTCATCAAGGAGCAAAAAGTCGGGAATTAGGGTTTTTGAAGGCATGGTGAGAACTCAAAATTTCACCTACACAACTCAAAAAACTTCCAACATGAAAGTTGTAGATCTTGCAAAATAAAACAACATCTTACAAAGGAACTTTTTTCAAAAGATCAATCATTTATGAAGTTTTGGAAATTTTGAAGTTTAGGTCATAAACACTTAGAAATTTTTCTAAGTGTTTTAACCTAGTTTTCATCCAACTTTGGGCTCATTTTTCACAAATTTCCCAAATGATTCTGAAGAAGACATAAACTAATGATTTAAAGTAGATGTTTAGGGCTTTCCAAATTGTGTTCAACCTTCTCCAAATTCAATTTGAGCTAAGAGTTATGCTTGTTCAAAGTTGGCCTCATGAAGCAAAATTATAGGTCATGGACACTTTTGGACTTTGCAAATTTTGTGCAAATAACCTCTCTTATGGATGCTACACGACCCATAACACATCTGAAAACATGCCATGCATTCATTTTCACCATGCCATAAGAATTGAAGAAGATTCTAAAAACAAGAACATGTGATTATGTAATGATTACATTTGTGAATTTATGGCAAATTGATGAATCACCCAAGGAATCTTCTCACCAACCAATTAGAGCTCATTTCTGGCTCAGAATTGTCCCCTAAGATTAAACAAAATCGAGGGCTAGGGGATTGATCAAATGGAATCAAAATTCTCATCATTGCATAAGAGATACTTGCAAACTTCCTTCATGGCTAAGAAAGCAAATCAACTTCACTAAGGAAGCTCACTCCTCTGCAGCTATACTGATCCATTTGCCTATAAATACAGATGCATTCCTCATTCAAAAACACACCAAAGCAACCATATTCCTTGCTTTCTCTTTCTCTTCTCATGTTCATTGTTTTTCAAAGTTCTTTGGCAAGAAGAATCGATTTCTTCAAACCAAAGCTCATCTTTGGGAAGTGAACATTCTAACATCTCAAGGGAGGTCATTTGAGGTGATCCAAGCACCTGGATCACTTCTGTAAGTGGAGGAACACCATTGTTGCTCTCACTTTGGAGCATTTGCAGTTGGAGGTCCATGGAGTAATTCAGGAGGTTCCGAGCCAAGCCAATCATTCAGGCACACTCCTCAGGTCATAGTGAAGCTAACCAGATGGCTGCAGCTCATCTGTAACTCAAGAATCAACACCCTCCATGTTCACTTGAAGCTGAAATCGAGGGAGGTCCATAGAACAATTCAGAAGGATTCAGGCTGCAATAAGCATTCAGTTAGCATCATTGAGTCTCAGGGAAGCTATTGAGATCATTCATTCAAGCCCAGGTGCTCTCAATCATCCTCACGACCTCCATTTTCAGAGGTAAGTTTCTGAACTCCACCTCTTTAATTTAAGCACTCTTTGTGGTAAAGCTCGATTCTATCTTGTTCAGCATCATCAGAGGATTAAAAACCCTCTATCATCATTCATTTATTCATCTTGTGCATCATTTAATTTTAAAATTAGGGTTTATGTGTTCTTCGTGTTCATAATGAAATTCGTTAGTTACACTTAGAATAAATGAATTCTGAGCCCATAATCATGTTCCTTGTCCAAAAACGAGTGAGATTGATGTTTACATCATGCCATTTAGTTGAGAGACCAGAGAGTTAGGAATTTGAAAATCTGAAGCTCGAGGAAGAAGATGAACATGGCGCGCGTAAAATTTGAATTTCCTGGCTTATCTGAAAATATAATATATTGAGTGTATATAGTTAACAAGCTGCGCGCGTAGCTCAGTTGGTTAAGTTTTGAAATGTGATTATGAAGGGCGTGGGTTCGAACCTCTCTAGGGCCAAACCAATTTTTTAGCATCCATTTTCATTCTTTTTTTATACAAACTTCACACAATTAATAAACTTATCAAATTAAATCATTTTCACTTCATTTTTCACACACTTGCTATTTAATATACCTACTTTGTGAATAATCAAAAAAATCATAAAAATATTATTTATTTCATGTATTTTAATTAGGTTTAAAATAGTATGTTTTAAATGTTTTCTTAAATACTTTAAAATATATATATATATTCATTTTGTTTTAACCTAATTACTTTGTGAATAATTTTATGATAAAACCCTAATTATTTAGGTCTTAATTGGGTATAGATTTCATCTTTGCCTTAATTAAGTTGACTTTTGTCAATATTCAAAACTGTTTTCAATCTCTGATTAAACGGATGATTAGGGTTTTCAAACAACAAAACCTTGCATCATTCCAAATCATTTTTTTTTCAAATTGCTTTTACACCAGTACTGTAAAGTACTGGGCCTCTAATAGAGTGTAAGTCCCAAAAACCTTCTCTTCTTAGCTTGTTTTCAAAACTGTATTTTCAAAATCTTCTTTCTGTTTTCAAAACATTCTTCTGGTATTTGAAGGGCATTATTCCCGGTGAAACTCTTCAGATACCTATGTGACCTTTGTCCATCTTCACTTCTTCTGTCTTCAAAAACCATTAACTGTTTATCATAAATATTCAACTATTATCAACAAAACAACAAAAATACTGTTGAGGCTCTGTACATACTTCTTCAATGGCCTCCACTCCATCCAGGTTAGGCTTTACAAGCTTTCAATTTACAGTCTTTATTTAAATTACTGTCAAATATAAACTGTGCATATATATTAGTTTAGAACTACGTTTGAGTATAAACCTTAGGACAGTTAAACTATATATATTATAGGAATATGGCCTAGGATTGAGAATGTCTTCCCGGTGAAGGCTCTTTCCTAATTAGAGATCTGTAGTTCAAACCCCCAAGATGAATTATTCCCGGTGAAACATCTTGGCAAAAACCTTAGAATCCAAATAATAGGACACATCCACCCAAAGAGGAATTATTCCCGGTGAAACCTCTTACCCATTTGCTTAGAGCCAAAATAAGTTCAAAACTACATAGCTTTCTCTTGTGCTATAACAAGGACCCTCGATTAGCCTCCTCTTGGGCTTTGTACAAGGACCCACAGGCTTCTTAAAAGCATTTCCAGCTTCCTCTTGAGCTTGTATACAAGGACCCATCAGGTTTCTTATAAACATAGGAACAGGTCTTTAGTCACCTTTTAGCCTACCCTGGTGAGTTTCTTCCAATTTAAACCAGACTTTAAACAAGCTAAGTTTGTCTCAATTTTGCATTGAGTACACCTTTTGGAATGAGAGACATGGACAGTCTCTGTCACCCTTATCTTCATCAATCTTCCTTAGCAGAGTCTAGGATCCATGTTTGATCATCCTCAGCATGTGTCAGCCTTCATCTTGGGCTTTAAACAAGAAGTCTCCATTAGATAATCTTTCTGCCAATCATTTCAATAAAATCCCTGGAAAGGGTTAGCTTCCACACATTCCTTCATTTTAATTAAAACCCCTGGAAAGGGTTAGCCTCCAAAGTCAATTAAAATCAACCTCCATTTCAATAAATCCCTGGAAAGGGTTAGCTTCCACACATTCCTCCATTTCAATCATAAAATCCCTGGAAAGGGTTAGCTTCCATACATTCTTTCATTTCAATAAAATCCCTGGAAAGGGTTAGCCTCCAAAGTCAATTATAAAATGTCAAAAAAAATAAAGATTCATTTCTCTTAGGAGATAATTTCCCCAAAAAGAGTCAAAACCCCTGGAAAGGGTTAGCCTCCAAAAAAAAACATGATAAAGTCAGTCTTTTAACAGACAAATTCACCAGCTGAGTCAAAATCCCTGGAAAGGGTTAGCTTCCAAAGAAAAACAGTCTTTTAATAAATAAAACCTCCTCAGTAGAGTCAAAACCAACAAAAATAGTTAGCCTCAACCTTGGGCTTCATACAAGGCACCCAAACAATAAAACTCCCCTGTCAAGAGTCAGCCTCAACCTTGGGCATTGTACAAGGCAGATAATAGAGTCTCCCCAGTGAGTTCTTCATCACTCAGTAGCCACAACCTTGGGCTTTGTACAAGGCAGATAAACCATATTTTCATGTGTCAAAGATTCCTAACACCTAGGATCTTTTCCCCATAGAGTCATCCATACTCAGTTTATTTAAGAGTCAGCCACAACCTTGGGCTTTGTACAAGGCAGAAAATAATGTTTTCCCTAGCTAGAGTCAGCCACAACCTTGGGCTTTGTACAAGGCACATAAAATAGAGTCATTCATTCAATTATCCTCAACAATCAGCCACAACCTTGGGCTTTGTACAAGGCACATAAATAGAGTCTCCCTAAGTAGAGTCAGCCTCAATTCTGGGCTTTGTACAGAACACTAAAATACCCTGTAATTAATCCTCAATGGAGTCATCTCCCAGAGTCAATAATAATTAATTAATCAATCAAAAAGCCTCAAGCTTGGGCCTCATACAAGCCAGCTAAAGTCAAATCTTTTATACAATAGATAGACATAGCTTATCTCTATAGAGAGATATTTTTACTACTCTACCACATTCAAACAAACAAACATTTCAATTTCAATTTCAATCAAAGTCTCCCATTTAGGATTCTGAAAGACATGCTCTGGCACATCCCCAGACTTGTACACTTTCCCTAATTTGGACGAGCATCTTTCTTTCATTTAAGAGGCATCTGACTGGCATACTTGCACACACAAGTAAGGTCCCCCTCTTGAATGAAATGAATCCAGTTATTCTGTCACTCTTTCAAAATGTTTGTGGTAGAATAGTACAAATACCTCTTTGTAGAGATGATTTCATGTCTCTTTACTGTAAACAGAGATTTAATTCCAAGCTTCAACCTTGAGCTTCAAGCAAGGCACCAAAAAACATTAATTTCCCTAGTTAGTTCCCCGAACTACATTAAGCTCTGACTTCCACTAGGGATATGTAGGCATGAGGTTCACCAGGAACCTCAGCGAGCTAATAAAATACCAAAAATAGTCAGTCTGTCTATCTGTCTGTCTTTTCAAATCAATTCAATTCTCTCTCCTAATACAAAGGAGAAACTTTCCCAATCATTAGCAGCAAACACAATCACAATGACACAGAGAAGGTTCCTGTAGAGTACTACAGATATGTAGGGTGTTTAAACACTTCCCTATGTATAACCGACCTCCCGGACTCCAGAATTTCTAGTCTAGGTGAAATCCCCACACTTAGCAAACTCCTAGGGTTTAGTTGAGATCTTTTTTTCCCTTTCCTACTCGTAGGACAAATAAGAAAGTTCGTGTGATATCGTAGGAAGAACTGAAATAAAATTCATCCCACCACGGGCGCATTCTCCTTCCAAATTTCGCGTGAAGGGTTTAGCGTGCCGTCCTCCCAAGTGAAACGGGGAGGTAAAAAAAACGACACCACAGAAAAATGGCGACTCTGCTGGGGATATAAGTGTTAAAAACCTTGGTTTTTCATCCAAACCAATGGTTGACCTGTTGCTGGTCCAGCCCCAATGAGGAATTAGGGATGCCAAATTCCCCCTCAAACAAGAGAGGTCCTGCCTAACCTCTGTGTCATTTCATGTGTTTGCTGCATTTATATTTGTTTATTTTGTTTATTCTGTATCGGGAAAGGGCTTGATTCCCCCTTGTGGTGAGAAATCCTATACCCGGATTTGAGTGCAACATAAGATAGGATGGAGGATGTCTTCCCGGTGAAGGCCCTCTAATCTTGGTTTACAATTCTACTCTTGGGATTTGCCTGGCTGGTTGTGATTAACTGCGCCACTGCATTCCGAGACTGATTTGTACCAGGAGGACCTAGAAACACATTAACCCCACTTAAAGCCTTTTTTTTAGGACGTAGAGCGGTGATTACGGAAGTAATTGTCACGCAGATACTACACTCAGAGAAAACTCTCTTATAGATACCAATCAACGTATCTTTAAGGTTGAGCAAAAACTCTGAGACC